>NC_138297.1:62980000-63300000 GCF_965601325.2 Salmo salar
AGATGTAGTAGATAAATGTATTGTGTGTTAATACTACTAAACCCACTGAAACCAGACTGGAAACCAGGATCTAAATTACATCAGGGGAAACGTCATTATCCAAAGCCAGTCAACTATGAAATCCAACATGTGAGGGCTTAGGGTGTGTGTGTGTGTGTGTGTGTGTGTGTGTGTGTGTGTGTGTGTGTGTGTGTGTGTGTGTGTGTGTGTGTGTGTGTGTGTGTGTGTGTGTGTGTGTGTGTGCGTCCATGTGCATTTCCTCCTGAGAAAGCCCTCCAGAGAATCCCCCTGGGGTTCTGAAAACTTCCCTTTCAATAATACAGCCCGTTACGCCTCAGAGTCCACCTGTCGCAGATACGCATCATTACATGGTACACTGCCATGTTTCATTCCTTAGATGAAACCCTGTGGTTTGATTGGGAGGGAAACCCCTGTCTACACTCTCTCCTCATGAAGTCTCCTTCATATCCTCCTGTCTCCATCTGTTGAGGACTATCATGAGCCTGTGTTGCTGTGTGTTGAAGAGTGTCCAGACATTCCGTGTTTATGAGTGGGGGAGATGTTCCAGTGGGTGAGAACTTGCAGGTGGGTCTGACCGTCTGAGTTAACGAAGGCCGACTGAGGATAGTATGGCTCGGTGACAGAGAGAGAGGAGAGAGTGCGTGTGTGTGTGTGTGGTGTGTGTGTGTGTGTGTGTGTGTGTGTGTGTGTGTGTGTGTGTGTGTGTGTGTGTGTGTGTGTGTGTGTGTGAGCTAGAGAGATAGAGAGAGCGAGACAGTGTCACACCCTGATCTGTTTCACCTGTCTTTGTGATTGTCTCCACCCCCCTCCAGGTGTTGCCCATCTTCTCCATAATCCCCTGTGTATTTATACCTGTGTTCTCTGTTTGTCTGTTGCCAGTTCGTCTTGTTTGTCAAACCAACCAGCGTTTTTGGGTCAGCTCCTGCTTTTCCCCAGTCTCTCTTTTCTTGTCCTCATGGTTTTTGGCCCTCACCTGTCCTGACCCTGTACCCACCCGCATAACCACGCTGCCTGACCCTGAGCCTGAGCCTGCCTGCCGTCCTGTACCTTTGCCCCACCTCTGGATTACCGACCTCTGCATGACCTGACCCTGAGCCTGCCTACCTTCCTGTACCTTTGCCCCTGTTGCTGTAATAAACATTGTTACTTCGACACGGTCTGCATCTGGGTCTTACCTTGATACCTGATACGAGAGAGAGAGAGAGAGAGAGAGAGAGAGAGAGAGAGAGAGATGGAGACAGAGAGATGGACAAAGAGAGAGACAGAGATAGAGAGAGCGATAGAGGAGAGAGAGAGAGAGAGAGAGAGAGAGAGAGAGTGTGTGTGAGAGAGAGAGAGAGAGAGAGAGACAGAGCGAGAGAGAGAGATAGAGACAGAGAGAGACAGAGAGAGAGAGAGAGAGAGACAGACAGCGAGATGGACAGAGAGAGAGATAGATAGAGACAGACAGTGAGATAGACAGCGAGATAGACAGAGATAGAGACAGAGATAGAGACAGAGATAGAGACAGAGAGAGAGAGTTCTCTTCTCCAGGTCTATAATAACAGTGGTAGAGCCCCCTCACCAAAGGCTCTCTGTTGAACCTCAGTCTGACTACTAGTGACTTGGTGTGGAATGCTGCTGTGACAGAGACATGCCAAATTCATCTCTCCTCTCTCTCTCTCTCTCTCTCTCTCTCTCTCTCTCTCTCTTTCTCTTTCTTTTTCTCTCTCTTTCTATCTCGCTCCTTCTCCGTGTCATTTACAGCATAACTTAACCTACATATACAGTATAACACAGAGTAAAGCATTGTCCTGGATATTATACCATAACATTGTTATACACTGAGTATACCAAACATTAGGAACACCTTCCTAACATTAAGTTACACCCCTTTTGTCCTCAGAACAGCCTCAATTTGTTGGGGCATGAACTCTACAAGACGTCGAAAGCATTCCACAGGGATACTGGCCCATGTTGACTCCAATGCTTCCCACAGTTGTGTCAAGTTGGCTGGATCTCCATTGGGTGGTGGACCATTCTTGATACACACAAGACACTGTTGAGCGTGAAAAACCCAGCAGCGTTACAGTTCTCAATACAAACCTGTCCTCCTGGTACCTACTAACAGACCCTGTTCAAAGGCACATCAATATTTTGTCTTGCCCATTCACCCTCTGAATGGCACAATCCATGTCTCAGTTGTCCCAAGGCTTAAAAATCCTTCTTTAACCTGTCTCCTCTCCTTCATCTGCAGTGAAGTGGATTTAGGGTAACCTGGAAACATCTAGGGTAACCTGGAAACATCTAGGGTAACCTGGAAACATCTAGGGTAACCTGGAAACATCTAGGGGAACCTGGAAACATCTAGGGTAACCTGGAAACATCTAGGGTAACCTGGAAACAACTAGGGTAACCTGGAAACATCTAGGGTAACCTGGAAACATCTAGGGTAACCTGGAAACAACTAGGGTAACCTGGAAACATCTAGGGTAACCTGGAAACATCTAGGGGAACCTGGAAACAACTAGGGTAACCTGGAAACATCTAGGGGAACCTGGAAACAACTAGGGTAACCTGGAAACATCTAGGGTAACCTGGAAACAACTAGGGTAACCTGGAAACAACTAGGGTAACCTGGAAACATCTAGGGTAACCTGGAAACATCTAGGGTAACCTGGAAACATCTAGGGTAGCCTGGAAACATCTAGGGTAGCCTGGAAACATCTAGGGTAACCTGGAAACATCTAGGGTAACCTGGAAACAACTAGGGTAACCTGGAAACATCTAGGGGAACCTGGAAACAACTAGGGTAACCTGGAAACATCTAGGGTAACCTGGAAACAACTAGGGTAACCTGGAAACATCTAGGGGAACCTGGAAACAACTAGGGTAACCTGGAAACATCTAGGGGAACCTGGAAACAACTAGGGTAACCTGGAAACATCTAGGGTAACCTGGAAACAACTAGGGTAACCTGGAAACATCTAGGGGAACCTGGAAACAACTAGGGGAACCTGGAAACATCTAGAGGAACCTGGAAACAACTAGGGTAACCTGGAAACATCTAGGGTAACCTGGAAACATCTAGGGTAACCTGGAAACAACTAGGGGAACCTGGAAACATCTAGGGTAACCTGGAAACAACTAGGGTAACCTGGAAACATCTAGGGTAACCTGGAAACCTGGAAACATCTAGGGGAACCTGGAAACATCTAGGGTAACCTGGAAACAACTAGTGTAACCTGGAAACATCTAGGGTAACCTGGAAACATCTAGGGTAACCTGGAAACAACTAGGGTAACCTGGAAACATCTAGGGGAACCTGGAAACTCAGCTAACTATGTGTAGAAGCCGGTGAGCCAGCAATGTGTACATGTAGGTTGGTCATCGGGTTCCCACCCTTCTGTCATGGCTTGTGCATTATGGGAAAGTGACCACATTGTGTAACAGGGCAGTGTGTATTTGTTCCACTTGAGTGACTCTGCTCTGCTCTCTCCTCCCTGGAGGCATATCATTATGACTCTGTATACACAGAGCCTGGTCCCTGGCCTGGCCTGGCCTACATTCTAGCAGGGTACAGGAGAGCCAGCTATGGAGGGAGTCATTATGGAGTAGAATTAGGGTGATGCAACACACACACACACACACACACACACACACACACACCACACACACACACACACACACACACACACACACACACACACACACATACACACACACACATACAGTACACAGGCAGACACACATACCCACACTCACACAACCACACACACAAGCATGCAGGCACGCACACACACACACACACACACACACACACACACACACACGTACACACACACACCAATCTGAGCATGATATGCCATGAGATGTTTTGTCTTGTAGAAGTGTTCCCACGTATTCCAGTTTTCATTTAGATTCTAATGTCATTTGTTTTCTAAATGAACTGTGAATGATGTGTTATTTTAACGTGCCGTTCCGTTTCTGTTTTCTCAGCTGAAATAGGAGAAGGAAATCACTTCTTAACAGGAAGAGAGACACATGGACCACAACAACAGAATGACAAGTGTTGAACATCTGTCTCAGTTCATTTATTAATAAAGTCTGGAGCCAGAAATAACAATAATCACATAGCATCCCAAACGCCACACCATAATTTCTCCATTATGAAAACAGACCTGAGTTCAGTTCTTATCTGTTATAATCAAATAGCATCCCAAACGCCACACCATAATTTCTCCATTATGAAAACAGACCTGAGTTCAGTTCTTATCTGTTATAATCAAATAGCATCCCAAATGCCACACCATATTTTCTCCATTATGAAAACAGACTTGAGTTCAGTTCTTATCTGTTATAATCAAATAGCATCCCAAACGCCACACCATATTTTCTCCATTATGAAAACAGACTTGAGTTCAGTTCTTATCTGTTATAATCAAATAGCATCCCAAACGCCACACCATATTTTCTCCATTATGAAAACAGACCTGAATTCAGTTCTTATCTGTTATTCTTGTCGGCCTTTCTTCCTCTCCCTTGACGCTGACTGTGCCGGGGTGTGTGTGCGTGCCTGTGTGCTTGTGTGCATCCTTGCATGTGCGTGTTCGTGTCCGTGCATGTGTATGTGCTTGTGTATGTATGTCCCTACTAATCCCAGTCACCTTATTATGAGAAGCAGATGTTTTGTTGCTCATTTGGAAGGAGAGTTAAATGATTATAATTAGGGAGATGTTGAAGCATGGTTCCTTTCCTCCTCTGAGTATTGTTCTCTATGGAGGTTTACTGTACTCTACTAAACTCTGGGTCAGATCCTGTTTGGCCAGATGTTCTCTATGGAGGTTTACTGTACTCTACTAAACTCTGGGTCAGATCCTGTTTGGCCAGGTGTTCTCTATGGAGGTTTACTGTACTCTACTAAACTCTGGGTTAGATCCTGTTTGGCCAGGTGTTCTCTATGGAGGTTTACTGTACTCTACTAAACTCTGGGTCAGATCCTGTTTGGCCAGATGTTCTCTATGGAGGTTTACTGTACTCTACTAAACTCTGGGTCAGATCCTGTTTGGCCAGGTGTTCTCTATGGAGGTTTACTGTACTCTACTAAACTCTGGGTTAGATCCTGTTTGGCCAGGTGTTCTCTATGGAGGTTTACTGTACTCTACTAAACTCTGGGTCAGATCCTGTTTGGCCAGGTGTTCTCTTTGGAGGTTTACTGTACTCTACTAAACTCTGGGTCAGATCCTGTTTGGCCAGGTGTTCTCTTTGGAGGTTTACTGTACTCTACTAAACTCTGGGTCAGATCCTGTTTGGCCAGGTGTTCCCTATGGAGGTTTACTGTACTCTACTAAACTCTGGGTTAGATCCTGTTTGGCTGGGTGTTCCCTATGGAGGTTCACTGTACTCTACTAAACTTTGGGTTAGATCCTGTTTGGCTGGGTGTTCCCTATGGAGGTTCACTGTACTCTACTAAACTCTGGGTTAGATCCTGTTTGGCTGGGTGTTCTCTATGGAGGTTTACTGTACTCTACTAAACTCTGGGTTAGATCCTGTTTGGCTGGGTGTTCCCTATGGAGGTTCACTGTACTCTACTAAACTCTGGGTTAGATCCTATTTGGCTGGGTGTTCCCTATGGAGGTTCACTGTACTCTACTAAACTCTGGGTTAGATCCTGTTTGGCCGGGTATTCCCTATGGAGGTTCACTGTACTCTACTAAACTCTGGGTTGGGTCGTGCATAGCCGGGTGGTCTGCTGTGAACTCCATATGAACAAAGCTCATCTTGAATGAATGTCTGAAATAATGCTTAACAGGATGCAGGGTGGGGGGGCATTTCTATTTCCTCCTTGCTAATAGCTAACTCATTGGATTGTGAGTAAGCCTGCTTGACGATACATGAGTTACATGTTTAACTGGTGTCACTCCACAGAAATGTCACTACAGATTTCACTCTACAGAAATAAACTTTTCAATGGGATTATTTCTCTCTAAAATGAGTTTTGAGATGTCTAAAACACTGAGGGGGTCTTGGTCCTTAATAAAGCCTCTAGCTTGTCATCTCAGGGCTGAGGACGAGGAGGTGACGTCCCCTCTCACCTTTTCTCTCTTTCTTTCTTTCTTTCTTTCTTTCTTTCTTTCTTTCTTTCTTTCTTTCTTTCTTTCTTTCTTTCTTTCTTTCTTTCTTTCTTTCTTTCTTCTTCTTTCTTTCTTTCTTTTTCTTTCTTTCTTTCTTTCTTTCTCTCTCGCTCTCTTTCTCTCTCTCTCTGTCTCTGTTTCTCTCTTTCTCTCTCTCTTTCTCTCTCTCTCATAAAGGCCTATCCAGGTTTTTATTAGCTGTGTAGTAGCCCTGTGCCAACTCCCTGTCCTCTGTCTCTCAGTCAGTCTAATTTAATATTGTTAACTGACACATTCCACTTAACGAGTCTAGAAGTCACTCTGACCTTTGTCTCTGCTGTTGAAAGGTGATCCCTCTCTCTCCTGCTGAAAAGGTGATCTCCCTCTCTGCTGCTGAAAAGGTGATCTCCCTCTCTGCTGCTGAAAAGGTGATCTCCCTCTCTGCTGCTGAAAAGGTGATCTCCCTCTCTGCTGCTGAAAAGGTGATCCCTCTCTCTCCTGCTGAAAAGGTGATCTCCCTCTCTGCTGCTGAAAAGGTGATCTCCCTCTCTGCTGCTGAAAAGGTGATCTCCCTCTCTGCTGCTGAAAAGGTGATCCCTCTCTCTCCTGCTGAAAAGGTGATCTCCCTCTCTGCTGCTGAAAAGGTGATCTCCCTCTCTGCTGCTGAAAAGGTGATCTCCCACTCTGCTGCTGAAAAGGTGATCTCTCTCTCTGCTGCTGAAAAGGTGATCTCCCTCTCTGCTGCTGAAAAGGTGATCTCCCTCTCTGCTGCTGAAAATGTGATCTCCCTCTCTGCTGCTGAAAAGGTGATCTCTCTCTCTGCTGCTGAAAAGGTGATCTCTCTCTCTGCTGCTGAAAAGGTGATCTCCCTCTCTGCTGCTGAAAAGGTGATCTCTCTCTCTGCTGCTGAAAAGGTGATCTCCCTCTCTGCTGCTGAAAAGGTGATCTCCCTCTCTCCTGCTGAAAAGGTGATCTCTCTCTCTGCTGCTGAAAAGGTGATCTCTCTCTCTGCTGCTGAAAAGGTGATCTCCCTCTCTGTGCAGCTGACTTGAAACCCCCTTCTCTCTCAGTATGAGTGAATCCAAAGTCATGGTCTCTCCAGCTGTCCTACACAGACCTGTCCTCATCCTGACAGTAACCCTGTCCTCTAAAGCTGTCCCACACAGACCTGTCCTCATCATGACAGTCTACTCTGTCCTCTATAGTTGTCCCACACAGACCTGTCCTCATCCTGACAGTAACCCTGTCCTCTAAAGCTGTCCCTCACAGACTTGTCCTCATCATGACAGCACCCTGTCCTCTAAAGCTGTCCCACACAGACCTGTCCTCATCATGACAGTCTACTCTGTCCTCTCTAGCTGTCCCACACAGACCTGTCCTCATCATGGCAGTCTACTCTGTCCTCTCTAGCTGTCCCACACAGACCTGTCCTCATCATGACAGTCTACTATGTCCTCTATAGCTGTCCCACACAGACCTGTCCTCATCCTGGCAGCTTACACTGTAGTTTATGGTCCACAATGTGTCCCCACCTTCCCTAAACAGAGATGGGATTTCTAGCACCACCCTCTCAAAACAGTTAAGACTGGTTGATTAGTCAAACCAACCGGTTGGCCAATGGCACAAGAGCATTGAATTGATCTATTAACAAGATGTGAGTGTCCATTTCCTAAACTTTATGATGGGAAGCTCCGTCCATCCACTAATGCAGTCATTAGAGCTCTGTGAAGGTGAATTCCTCAACAGGAGAACAGATCCTCATTAGTTCCTTAGTGAAGTAGTAACAGTGTGTGAAGGTCCTAACCTCACTCCATTCTAATTCTCAGCAGCTATAGAGGAGATCGTCACACTCTTTAGGAGGAACAAAGTAATGGCCCTGTATAAAATAACTTTCTCTGTAAACTCCACTTAGACACCATTGTTTCTCAACTCTGCCCAGGACCCTTAACGACTAACTAGAGGGTGAAATCAATGTTTCTTTGTGTACTGCACTATAGCCTGCAGGGACAGCAAATCTTAGAGTGGCATTGGATAGATAATATCATTTGCAAGTGCATTTTTCATTGAGTTTGTCTGCCTTTTATTGGGGAAAAGACACATGTATAAACTCAGCTTGGTCTATAATGTATTTTCATACTTGATTCACCTCGTTTATGGATGTTGAAGACAGAGTAACCCAGGATGACTTTCTTTCATTGGAGACTCAGTTCGGTCTATAATGTATTTTCATTCTTGATTCACCTCATTCATACTCCATTACATGGATGTCAGCCTAGGTTGTTTGGGGACTCCCGTCTCCGCTGTGAGTGAATGGAAAGCTGCAGTAACCCGCTGTGCTATTTGGTTGAACCTTTAAACTCTAAAGTGGGATAATTCCTCAATATAATGTAATCCAGTCATAAGCAGTCAAGGGATTTATAGAAAAACCACTTAACCACAGCATAATTCTCGAACATGTCCAGGGATATGACGCAGGGCAACGTAGCGCCGCAGGGAAAGATTGACAGATATTTAGAATTCCAAAGACTTGAAGTAAAACCTGTAGAGAGAAATAAAATACATTACATTTAGAGGTGGCATTATTTTTCCTAATCAAAGTGCCTCTACTGGGAAGCATAGATAAATCCTATAGCAATCAATCCTGTAACAAAGTCTGTTGGTGTCTATGTTCATCTGTTTTGGTGTCTTCAGTCCTGCCCAGTGCCCTGCTTTAATAATCTATGTAAAGAAAAAACTATTTATATTTTCATAATACAATAAGTGGTGATTATATTATTTGTATAAAATAAATCCTATAACAAGGTTGTTATCATCCTGTCAAGCCATAATGTCCACAGCCCTGCCCAGTGTTCTGTTTTCAAACCAGCAGACATGATTGAATCCCTTGGTAAAACATTATGAGCAGGAATGACTGCTACATGACCAAGGGTTTCAACTCTGTCTGCGCCAGCCTCAACCCAGCAGTGAGACAATTAGAAACTGGAAAATGAGGTTACTCAAAGGCTAGCAGGATTACAAGGGCAGCGGCGTGGAAGATCTGTTTAGCCACTGCTACTCTGAGTGTGGAGAGGCTAGCAGAGTTATCCTGGGTTGTGTTTCCAAGTGGCACCCTATTCACTATAGTGCACTACTTTGACCAGAGCCCATAGGGAACAGGGTGCCATTTGGGACACACATATAGTTTAATTTGGAGAGTTTTCAGCTCTCGGAGCCTCCGGCGCTGCAGATCACAGTCAGAGCATTGAGTTTTATTAAGTTGTATTGGGTTTTATTAAGTTGTACTGGGTTTTATTAAGTTGTACTGGGTTTTATTAAGTTGTATTGGGTTTTATTAAGTTGTATTGGGTTCTGTTAAGTTGTATTGGGTTTTATTAAGTTGTACTGGGTTTTATTAAGTTGTATTGGGTTTTATTAAGTTGTATTGGGGTTTGTTCAGTTGTATTGGGTTTTATTAAGTTGTATTGGGTTTTATTAAGTTGTATTGGGTTTTATTAAGTTGTACTGGGTTTTATTAAGTTGTATTGGGTTTTATTGTGGTTTCTGTTGACGTGGAGGTGTTGACAGGGACTGTGTCCACCGTTGACAGGGACTATTAAGTCTTGGCACACAGCTCTCTGCTTTACGATCAGTGTGTGTGTGCTTGAGTGCATGCGTATGTGTGGTGTGTGTGTGTGTGTGTGTGTGTGTGTGTGTGTGTGTGTGTGTGTGTGTGTGTGTGTGTGTGTGTGTGTGTGTGTGTGTGTGTGTATGTGTGTGTGTGCTTGAATACATGCGTATGTGTGTGTGTGTGTGTGTGTGTGTGTGTGTGTGTGTGTGTGTGTGCGTGCGTGCGTGCGTGCGTGCGTGCGTGCGTGCGTGCGTGTGTGTGAACTGTGTGAACTCCTGAGGAGGACCTTGACAATGCAGGGAAAGTGAATGACAAGTCAATCTGCATTCCAATGGAGGAGGAAGACCCAGACAGGGCTAAATAGTAGGATCACTAGCCAGGGGACAGGTTAGGTTAGGAGGCTGAGGAGGCTGTTATGGTTACAGTCAGACAGGGGACAGGTTAGGTTAGGGGGCTGAGGAGGCTGTTATGGTTACAGTCAGACAGGGGACAGGTTAGGTTAGGGGGCTGAGGAGGCTGTTATGGTTACAGTCAGACAGGGGACAGGTTAGGTTAGGGGGCTGAGGAGGCTGTTATGGTTACAGTCAGACAGGGGACAGGTTAGGTTAGGGGGCTGAGGAGGCTGTTATGGTTACAGTCAGACAGGGGACAGGTTAGGTTAGGGGGCTGAGGAGGCTGTTATGGTTACAGTCAGACAGGGGACAGGTTAGGTTAGGGGGCTGAGGAGGCTGTTATGGTTACAGTCAGACAGGGGACAGGTTAGGTTAGGGGGCTCTTGGTTCTTAGTGTGTTTGTCTGGGCATGTTGAGCAGTGGTTTAGTTGTGCAGTGGTTCTGTGGGTTCTAGAATAGTTCAACTAGAAGTGAATTTTGGGTCATTCCAGATGTGACAAAGTCCAGATGAAATCTAGAGGGATGAAATCTAGAGGGGTGAAATCTATAGGGGGTATGCTAGGACATGTTGATTGTATAGAGGAGGATTGTAGTTCATGTTTTAGTTTGATAGTTCTATTGACCATTTTATCTCATCAAACTGAACTACAGAACATAATAATCTATATTTTATCTCACCAAACTGAACTACAGAACATAATAATCTATATTTTATCTCATCAAACTGAACTACAAAACATAATAATCTATATTTTATCTCACCAAACTGAACTACAGAACATAATAATTTATATTTTATCTCAGCAAACTGAACTACAGAACATAATAATCTATATTTCCAGTGCAAAGGTTCTTGTATTAATAGGATGATGTTATCTCCTAAGACATCAGATGAGGAAATGGCTTCTGATGAATAGTTATATACCCTGATAAAATAATCATTAGGTGGCTGATTGGATGTGGAATCACGAGTCACTTTAATAATGTTTACATGCTGCTTTACTCATTTCATATGTATATACTGTATTCTATTCTACTGTATTTTAGTCAATGCCACTCCGACATTGCTCGTCCAAATATTTATATATTTCTTAATTCCATTCTTTTACTTTAGATGTGTGTGTATTGTTGTGAATTGTTAGATATTACTGTACTGTTGGAGCTAGGAACAGAAGCATTTCACTACACCTGCAATAACATTTTCTAAATATGTGTATGTGACCAATAAAATGTGATTTGATTTGTCCTGTTTTACACATGTACCAGTGTGTATTAAAACGTGTTAATTAGAGATGTGTTTTATTCCAACACCCCCTGAGACACCCTCTGAGAGCGGGGTCACGGCCAGTGTCCTGACTGATGAGCCATGGGACTTTATCCCCTATCTATCCTTAGTAGTGATCTGACCTGTGTGATGTGCAGAACACTGGTAGCTAAACGTCTCATTAGGAGCTAACTCCGGCTATCTCTACTGTGCTAATTCAAACACTTAACAACATGGTCGTCCATCTGAGCACATCAATGACCACATTAACACATCATCCCTCCTCTAATACACAGCTCTGATAGACACCAACAGTATGTGAATGATGTTATCCGGCACAGGAAAATAGACACCTCTTTGAATACAGGAAAATACACATGTCTGGGATAACACATCTTTGACTTGTAAACCTGTTTTGTCTAGGGGAGTCGAGGGACACTGCTTTCTGTTTTGTCTAGGGGAGTTAAGGGACACTGCTTTCTGTTTTGTCTAGGGGAGTTAAGGGACACTGCTTTCTGTTTTGTCTAGGGGAGTTAAGGGACACAGCGTTCTGTTTTGTCTAGGAGGCGAGGGACACTGCTTTCTGTTTTGTCTAGGGGAGTTAAGGGACACAGGGCACTGTTTTGTCTAGGAGGCGAGGGACACTGCTTTCTGTTTTGTCTAGGAGGCGAGAGACACAGCTTTCTGTTTTGGGACTGTAGGTATATTAGTTTGGAATCTGACTGGGTCTCAGGTTTACTGACCATAGCCCTGACTGGTTAGAAGTTAGACTGGGTTGTGAATGGAGAGAGGCAATAGGGAGATGGCTGGATTGGATGACAGCGTGAGTGTGTGTTTGTGTCTGACAGTGGTATGTGTGACAGTGCCAAAGGTTACTGCATAAACCCTTCATTAGCTACATTGACTCGAAAGGCTGCGGACATCTGAATACCAGCCAAGGCATCATTCACTCAGAGCATGTCCGATGGCCTGGCACGGTGCTGAAATATCTCCATTATCCCCACAATGGCCACCCAGGGGAAGGCCAATGGGGTTTACAATGGGAAGGAAGGAAACTGGCAGGAAATACACCCTAGGTGTTTCGCTACATTACTTCCTCCTCTTGACTGAGAAAGCACTGAGGTATGTTTGGTTCTTCACTGTTTCACAGTGTGGATTGGGACCGACGGTTCTGCTATTCTGGACTGGAGGAAGCAGGAAAGGCTGGGATGGTGGGACATACACACACACCCTGTCCCAGGAAGCAGAGCAGACGACAAGGTCAACTGCCTCTTCTGTTTCTGAAGGGCTTTCTCTGAACAACCCCACGGTGGCTTCTGGCCACAAGCCCAGCCTACATCTGAATGGATAATATCTCCTTTATTGTCTGAAAGAAAGAGCCTCTATTCCTGGGAGTATTTGTTTCATCTTCAGGCATTTTGTGACCCTGTCATTGTCTATATTGTGAGAGGAAAAGTGGCTTTGGGGCTTTTTTGTTGGTGTCTTGGTCCAAAAAGTGACTCTTTGGTTCGGCCATTTTGATATGTTGGTCAAGCTAGGATTTGTTTTCTTACCTACCTTACTTTAACGTTTCCACCAGGAGTTTTACATGTTGATCCAGATAAATATCTTCCACTCAAAGCATGGTATTCTCTGAGCTAAGTTAAAGTGGCTTTTAGTTTGCTGTGCCAAGACCCTGGAAACCTGGAGAGTCTTTTCGCCTCTCGCTGAAAGGTATGCCAGAATTGCTCTTTGCTCTCTCTCTCACTGTCTCTGTATCTCTCTCCTTTTCTCTCTTTTCCTCCCTCCCTCCCTCACAAATCCTAAATCATAGTTATTCCTCATGTGTACCTGGTAATTTGGCATGTGACAAACTGTTCTGCTCCATTCTCCATAGACTGTGGCAGGGCGTCCTGGGGGAGGGTCCTTTGTCCCAGGCACAAAGATGGAAACACATTTGTCATTCAGCTCTTAAATGAAGCCATCAACCGCTCATGATGAGAAATGGTGTAGACCTGGTGCAAATAAAGCAAGGAAATGTCTCTCGCTTGTTTATGGACGGTCAAAATGTTGATCTCCGACCAGTAAACAACGTTCTGTCCTATATGGAATTGCGTTGAGGTTCTGGAACACATACATTTGTATCATTTAGCAGATGCTCGTTTCCAGAGCAACTGGGGATAAGTGAATTGCTCAAGCGCACGTCAACTGATTTGTCTCCTAGTTGATTGGGGATTCAAACCAGCGACCTTTCGGTAACTGGCCCAATGTGCTTAACCACTAGGCTGTCTGGTGGGAGTTCACTGCTGATGTGAAGTGTTCTGGGATCAATTGAGATGAGAGGTGACTCCTCAGTGACACTCATTCAGGCTGGGAGTAGGGGAGCTCAGTTTGGGGTTGTCTGTGGTGACATCCATATGAATAGATGAGGACATCCCTCTTCAGTTTGGGGTTGTCTGTGGTGACATCCATAGCAATAGATGAGGACATGCCTCTTCAGTTTGGGGTTGTCTGTGGTGACCTCCATATGAATAGATGAGGACATCCCTCTTCAGTTTGGGGTTGTCTGTGGTGACATCCATATGAATAGATGAGGACACACCTCTTCAGTTTGGGGTTGTCTGTGGTGATGTCCATATGAATAGATGAGGACACACCTCTTCAGTTTGGGGTTGTCTGTGGTGACATCCATATGAATAGATGAGGACATCCCTCTTCAGTTTGGGGTTGTCTGTGGTGACATCCATATGAATAGATGAGGACATCCCTCTTCAGTTTGGGGTTGTCTGTGGTGACATCCATATGAATAGATGAGGACACACCTCTTCAGTTTGGGGTTGTCTGTGGTGATGTCCATATGAATAGATGAGGACACACCTCTTCAGTTTGGGGTTGTCTGTGGTGACATCCATATGAATAGATGAGGACTCACCTCTTCAGTTTGGGGTTGTCTGTGGTGATGTCCATATGAATAGATGAGGACTCACCTCTTCAGTTTGGGGTTGTCTGTGGTGACATCCATATGAATAGATGAGGACTCTCACCATCTCAGCCTCTGCAGAATAAGTCATGGGAATATTTCATATGCTGATAAAAGATAGAAGTTCAAAGATAGATAAACGTAAAATATACAAAGATATGACGTAGATAGGAGATGGCTACAGTTTGTATCACTGTTTACGTGTCACTAGCCACTTTAATAATTACAATTGGATGTAAAAAATGTATCACTAGTCACTTTAAACAATGCCACTTTATATAATGTTTACATACCCTACATTACTCATCTCATATGTATATACTGTACTCTATATCATCTACTGCATCTTGCCATCTTGATGTAATGTATCACTAGCCACTTTATATAATGTTTACATACCCTATATTACTCATCTCATATGTATATACTGTACTCTATACCATCTACTGCATCTTGCCTATGCCGTTCGGCCATCGCTCATCCATATATTTATATGTACATATTCTTATTCATTCCTTTACACTTGTGTGTAAAGGGTAGTTGTTGTGAAATTGTTAGATTACTTGTTGGATATTACTGCATGGTCGGAACTAGAAGCACAAGCATTTCGCTACACTCACATTAACATCTGCTAACCTTGTGTATGTGACCAATAAAATCTGATTTGATTTGAAGACACTTCCAAAAGACACTTCCAAAACACTCAGCTTGCTTCCTGCAATAATTCTGAGGTCATCTATTTATTTAGCTGGAAGCAATAATGAAACAATATTTGATAAATAGCTCTTCCATTATTTCACATAATGGTTAGTGTTCTGTGTACTTGAGGTTTAAAGCTGGAACACCAGGACATCAGACTTCAACAAATGGTGCAACCGATTGAACCACAGATGTTTTCTCAACAGAGAGCCTCTGACATAACCCTGGATCTGTTCTCTGGTGAGGAGAAACCACTTGGTGATAGCAGAGGTTTGGAGAGAGAGAGAGAGAGAGAGAGAGAGAGAGAGAGAGAGAGAGAGAGAGAGAGAGAGAGAGAGAGAAGCAGAGCGTTTGTGTCTGTAAGTTGTTGCCCACTTGAGAATGAGAACGTGTACGGCTGTGCAGCGATTGGGACGCCGGTCAGTGTGTGGAAATGTTGTGGACAGTCATCTGGTCAGAGGGATGTTAGAGAGAAGGAAGGTGAGGGGAAAGGAGGAGGGGAGAGGAGGAGGGGGTGAGGGGAAAGGTCAGGGGAGAGGGGTGAGGGGAACGGTGGGGAGCTTGGCTGTGGCTGTTGATTCTTGAAGTGTATTTAAAGTGCAGTGGGAGGGCTGGAGAGAGGGAGAAGGAGGAGGGGGAGGAGGAGGAGGAGGATGAGGGAGGGGGAGGAAGGAGGGGATGAGGAGGAGGGAGATGAGGAGGAGGGGTGGAGGGGGAGGAGGGAGGGGGAGGGAGGAGGGGGCGGGGGAGGGGCTGGCCTGAGTGCCAGAGCAGGGTGAGTACAGCTCACACACACACTCACTCAGACACTGGAGACAGAAACATCACCTTCATGTGTATATGTACTTTGTGAAACCTTTTCATTTTGGAACTAGACCAATTGATTATCCTTGGTCTAACACTGAGACAGCTTGGATAGACCAACGTTGGAGGAAATTGGAGGACCCTGTGGATAGATTAGACTCTGTGGGAGTAGTGTTGTGGGCATGCAGCCGGACCTCTAGCGCTGTTGCTGAGGCTGGGAGAGTCATCTTGTGACTGAGGGGTTTGAGAAGAGAGGAGAGGACCAATGCTTTTCATAGAGGTAAGAGTTGTGCCTCGGGCTCCTTCAGATGCAACAGAGAGCAATTCATACTTTTTGGAAAGTGATTTAAAACCATTACAATGTAGAGGGAGTGGAAGCTCTGTGAATGTAGAGTTATAATTACTGGGTAGATTCAGATTTGTTATGGGTAGAGCTAACTGCTGTGAACGGATGAACGATGTGTTGGCAGAGTGAGAATGGTTAGGCTTCGTTCAGAAGTATGTGGAACGGGATGCGTGTGAGTGGTTGTTTGACGTCAACGGAGGGGAGGTGAGACAGATGAGGCTCTATATCGCTGTGTCTCTCTCTCTCCTCCCTGCCCGCTCCCACTGTCAGTGTTGTCAGCTGCCAGTATATGTATCAACAGCGAGGCAGGATGTGTATGTGCAGGTGGTCTCACTCAAACCGTGTTAGTCCCCTGTGCCACCCTATCCCTGGCCCTGACACCTATTTGGCCCTGGAATAACACTCTACATCAAGACAGGTTTTGAGGGACGACCTCTGCCTTTAGAGTCCCCTTTCCAACCATAATGATCTAGCTACATACTACATAGGGTTAGGGTTAGATATACTCCTATCTTTAGGGTTATGGTTAGAGAAACTCCTACATATGTGTGATTATATTAAGATCCTACATCTGTAGGAGTCAGTGACTCTTGTCTGCTTGACTGTTTTCACTATTTGCTCTGATTGTGTTTCTATTGTGTTCTGCCTATATGCAGGGATTCATCATATTCTTCAGTGTAAATCACTACAGCTGTAAATGCTATCTGGTAGTAATAACAAAAACATCTCCGTACACTGTATTTGATATGCCAGGATATTGCCATATGAAATCTGTTATAGGCATTCATTTTTAAACTAATGTAATAATTTGCATTAGATAAATAAAATATTATTTGCAGTCATTACGTAACATAATATTGAACTCAAAACACCAAAGAATAAGCAAAACATTTCAGCATTCACAATAAACTTAAAATGGAGATGACTGTGCAATGAATCTCACACTCATATTTTCTGTTCTCGTAAGTACCAATACTTTATATTTGGAGAACAATTTCATAGTCCTTGTACCTCCTGCCATCTATTGCTTAGGTTACTTGTGCAACCAATGCAAGTAAGCAGCTGTTTGACTGGTGTCGTCCGTCTTCTGACCGGGTGTTCCGTTCAAGGATTCAGACGGTGTCAGTGTCCTGCTAGTTTGTGTTGTTGTAGATGTTTTTCCCCTCTTACGTTTTCTGTCGCTTTTTTTTACCACCAAGCATTTCTGCGTGGAGGTCATCTTAGCCCAGAGACTGTATACATTTAAACTGCCATGTTATGTTATGATCAGGTAATTATTTTACTACAAAGCCTGACCTTCAGATGTTTCCCAAATGGCACCCTATTCCCATAGGGCTCTGGTCAAAAGTAGTGCACTATATAGGGTGCCATTTGAGATGCTACCCTTCATATGTTTATTTTATTGAAACTTTATTTAACTAGGCAAGTCAGTTAAGAACAAATTATTATTTACAGCCTACCAATGCTGGGCCAAATTGTGCACTGCCCTATGGGACTCCCAATCACTGCCAGTTGTGATACAGCCTGGAATCAAACCAGGGTCTGTAGTGTCTCTAGCACTGAGATGCAGTGCCTCAGACCACTGCGCCACTCAGAGGCCTTTAGTATGTGTCAGTATAGGAACAACAGGGCCATACCCTCCAGCTGGAGTGTGTTTACATAGTGTCGATGTTGGGACTTTTTAAATGCCTTTTTCAAAAACAAAAAAGAAATGTCTTTCCCTCCGGTCGTCTCTCTTTGGCTTGGGTTTAAAGGAGCAGAGCAGGGTAGTAAGTTAGACGTTTTGTTTTTGATGAAGACACATTGTGTTATTGCCAACGGGTGACAAGGTGTAATGGGACTACCTGTGTATGTTGGCTCAGGAATCTGCTGGGGCTTTTTCCTGACTTTCCTTACTTGACTTTCTAAAAGCAGAGGTTGGGGTAAAGAGGATGGGGGATGGTGGGGTTAGGAATAAATTCACAGGAGAATTTCTTAGATTCTTTCACAGGGAAATCTTCTCTTGGTGTGGTCAGAACTGGGCTACACAAAATGTGTTATTTTTATCCCTTGTAATTAAATGTTTGGAGGACAACATATTTCACGTCTAGACGCTGTGCTAGCAGGCTATTCCCAGAAATCCATCACAGTTTTCTCTTGAGGACATGACCTAGACAATTATTGTAATGACAAGCCTTTAGCAAATGGCTCTCTATCTGTCCGTCCATCTCGTGACTCGGTTGCTTGGCCGTTGGATAATGTCTCAAGGGTACTTAGGGAAAGTGTTTTACCTCACGCAAGGAAAGGCATTGAGCACCTACTGTAGCAAGAAAGGGCATCTAAAATTGGGCTACTTTTTAGTGGATTGGGCAGGATATTGGCTCTGATTGTGCGGGAAAGAGTCAATAGAATCTGGCAACCATAGAAATCCATATAAAACATACAGTTATTGAATTATAGAACATATTGGGGTGGCAGGTTGCCTAGTGGTTAGAGCATTGGACCAGTAACCAAAAAGTTGCTGGATTGAATCCCTGAGGTGACAAGGTAAAATCTGTCGTTCTGCCCCTGAACAAGGCAGTTAACCCACTGTTCCCCGGTAGGCTGTCATTGTAAATAAGAATGTGTTCTTAACTGACTGGCCTAATTAAATATATATATATCTGTGCTGTCAACACTGAGTACTAATAATACCACAGAGACCTCAGGTTGTGTTAGATTAGAAGAACTAATGAGGGATATCTTTATCTGGTCCTACTTGGTAAAACGCTGGCATAGCCACTAGGTTGTGTTCTGTGGGTGAAATGAGCACAGTTCCAGTTTTACAGCTTGAGCTTTTAGAACCCTTTTTGCATTTGTTGGTTAGAAGCTGCAGGGCTTGTTGTAACTGTATTCAATTTCAAACAAACTTTCCCCATTCATTTCTCCACAGTGATGTTGACTGGCTGAGTCAGAATGAGCATCTCTGTTTGAATGGGCTTTAGACTGGGATTAACTAATGTGAAGGCATTTAAATTACATCTCAGAATACATTAGTTGACATTAGTTTAGAGGATTTGATTTTGTGTAAATATTTTCCACAACTAGCAGGTTATTGACATGTTTTTGTTAAACTTCAAAATAAAAGAAATGAGACAGAAAGGTATTAGGCCTACATACTCAGACTCTCGGGACATTTGGTCTCTCTTGTGACAGTCCTTGTGAAGTACCTAATCTTTTAGAAGAAGGTCCCTGCTTGTGACTCAAGAGTGAACTTCCATTAAGTTTAGAGGGCGTCTGTGAAATTCAAACTTTCTCCCCAAACAAGGGTGCTTTTCTCAGGCTATTCTGGTCTTCATTTGCACGTCAAAGGAGCTCAAACAAAACAGAAGTGGGGTTTTTAACACCTCTAAGGCTTAAACCACGTTATCTGACAGCGACATAGTGTACATCCCAAATGGCACCCTATTCCCTATTTAGTGCACTACTTTTGACCAGGGCACATAGAGCTCCCTTAGAGCTCTGATCAAAAGTAGTGCACTATATAGGGAATAGGGTGGCATTTGCGATGCAGCTGGAGAGAGGGCTCTGAAGTAGGTGAACAGAGATAAGAGAGAAGAGAGTCTGAAGTGATAAACGTCTCTTGCTGTAAACCGCCACCTCCTTCTTATCAGGTCCTTTAAAATGCCTGCTTTGAAAGGTACCTAAAATGGCTGAGATTTTGTGAAAGAGTGATGTGTGCCTTAGACAATCACAGACACAAAGCCGTGTCATATAAGGAGATATCATGTCCTCGTACACGTGTACTGTGGTGTCGCCATGGACACAAGCCCCCTGTCTCCAATACAACCTCAACCTATGACCCAGCAGTGTTTCACTGTGACCAGTACAACAGGTCTCTGAATGTACTGCTCTGTGTCAGTCCCACAAGCCCCCTGTCCCCAATACAACCTCAACCTATGACCCAGCAGTGTTTCACTGTGACCAGTACAACAGGTCTCTGAATGTACTGCTCTGTGTCAGTCCCACAAGCCCCCTGTCCCCAATACAACCTCAACCTATGACCCAGCAGTGTTTCACTGTGACCAGTACAACAGGTCTCTGAATGTACTGCTCTGTGTCAGTCCCACAAGCCCCCTGTCCCCAATACAACCTCAACCTATGACCCAGCAGTGTTTCACTGTGACCAGTACAACAGGTCTCTGAATGTACTGCTCTGTGTCAGTCCCACAAGCCTCCTGTCCTTGAACAACCTGTAAACCACAGACCTAGTATAGGTATTAAATACTCAGCATTTTTTACACATGTACAGCTTTGGATGTGCCCGGTACAAAAGGTCTCTGACTCAATGTACAGTTCAGTGTCATGTGATGTTAGGGGATTTAATCAGGATTATAAAAGCAGATTCATTTAACAGTCAAGCTGTACTCCACTAACCTATCTAATATACTGCACAGGCTTAACTCTACAGTAAGGGCTGTGAGCATCCATCCAGCTCACTGTTAAACCCTACTGACCCTACATTCAGGCCAGCAGTGTTGCTGAGTTGGAGGTATATGATCTGGTACAGTGGTACTTCATGTAGGGATTCAACTCTAGGATTATATTGGCACTGTACATGATATAGCACACTACAACCTGTCATCTACTGTAACTACAACCTGTCATCTACTGTAACTACAATCTGTCATCTACTGTAACTACAACCTGTCATCTACTGTAACTACAACCTGTCATCTACTGTAACTACAGTCTGTCATCTACTGTAACTACAACCTGTCATCCACTGTAACTACAATCTGTCATCTACTGTAACTACAATCTGTCATCTACTGTAACTACAACCTGTCATCTACTGTAACTACAGTCTGTCATCTACTGTAACTACAGTCTGTCATCTACTGTAACTACAACCTGTCATCCACTGTAACTACAATCTGTCATCTACTGTAACTACAACCTGTCATCTACTGTAACTACAATCTGTCATCTACTGTAACTACAACCTGTCATCTACTGTAACTACAACCTGTCATCTACTGTAACTACAATCTGTCATCTACTGTAACTACAATCTGTCATCTACTGTAACTACAATCTGTCATCTACTGTAACTACAACCTGTCATCTACTGTAACTACAACCTGCCATTCAGATACTGTCATCTACTGTAACTACAACCTGTCATCTACTGTAACTACAACCTGTCATCTACTGTAACTACAATCTGTCATCTACTGTAACTACAACCTGTCATCTACTGTAACTACAATCTGTCATCTACTGTAACTACAACCTGTCATCTACTGTAACTACAATCTGTCATCTACTGTAACTACAACCTGTCATCTACTGTAACTACAATCTGTCATCTACTGTAACTACAACCTGTCATCTACTGTAACTACAACCTGTCATCTACTGTAACTACAATCTGTCATCTACTGTAACTACAATCTGTCATCTACTGTAACTACAACCTGTCATCTACTGTAACTACAACCTGTCATCAACTGTAACTACAATCTGTCATCTACTGTAACTACAACCTGTCATCTACTGTAACTACAATCTGTCATCTACTGTAACTACAACCTGTCATCTACTGTAACTACAACCTGTCATCTACTGTAACTACAACCTGTCATCTACTGTAACTACAACCTGCCATTCAGATACTGATGTTTCTTTATTTAACCTTTATTTAACTAGGCAAGTCAGTTAAGAACAAATTCTTATTTACAATGACAGCCTACCGGGGAACAGTGAGTTAACTTCCTTGTTCATGGGCAGAACAACAGATTTTTACCTTGTCAGCTCGGGGATTCGATCCAGCAACCTTTCAGTTACTGGCCCAATGCTCTAACCACTAGGATCTAGGCTACCTGCCGCTCTGTTTCTATACGAGAGCAGACCAGTGTTTACAAAGTGTTTTCAGGAAAGCAGAAACAGACAACAACGTTTGATATAGAGATGTCTCTCCCGATATATAAAGCCTGAAGAACCACTGACTGAATGAGGAATTATTCTAAACATTGAATTTGGGGACATTTGATAACACTTTCTCTCCTTTTGTGTCTCCCTCGGGCAGCGCCCGCGTGTGATGAACCTGGAGCGGCCTGTGGGTGTGGGTGTCCGGGGCCTGGATATGGAGCAGCGGACGGGGGGGAAGCTGGGGAAACTGACCCTGGGCTTCCAGAGGAGCTCTACGTCAGACGATGACTCAGGTTGTGCCCTGGAGGAATACGCCTGGGTACCGCCTGGACTCAGACCTGAACAGGTGAGCAGCACGGCATCATCTTCATCATCATCATCATCATCATCATCATATCCTCATTTGTCTGTTGAATAGTCAACCACAAGCTTTCTCCAGTAACTACGGTCACTAACAACGACCACCTCAATGGCATCACATAAAATCAGTAAATGAATGCATGTGTATATGTGTTTGGTGCCTGCTAAATCAAGATGACAATCAACAGCATCATCACCTTCAGTCAAATTAGATGGACATACATGACTGTAAATATAACATGATGGAGATACATGACTGTAAATATAACATGATGGAGATACATGACTGTAAATATAACATGATGGAGATACATGACTGTAAATATAACATGATGGAGATACATGACTGTAAATATAACATGATGGAGATACATGACTGTAAATATAACATGATGGAGATACATGACTGTAACTATAACAGGATGGAGATACATGACTGTAAATATAACATGATGGAGATACATGACTGTAAATATAACATGATGGAGATACATGACTGTAACTATAACAGGATGGAGATACATGACTGTAAATATAACATGATGGAGATACATGACTGTAAATATAACATGATGGAGATACATGACTGTAACTATAACATGATGGAGATACATGACTGTAAATATAACATGATGGACAATAGACAATATGTCACGTCCTGACCAGCAGAGGGCGTATTGCTTAGTCTAGGTCAGGATGTGGCAGGGGGTTTGTGTTTGTTAAATGTTGGGTTGATGATTGGGACTTCCAATTGAAGGCAGGTGTGTATAGTTGCCTTTGATTGGAAGTCCTATATAGGTGTGTGTGTTTGTCTTTGGGGTTGTGGGGAATTGTTTTTGCACTTGCTTTGTGAGCCTGCAAAACTGTTTGCTGTCGTGAGTACTGTTTTTGGTTTTCCAGTGGATACTTTACTTGTTTTGTTAATTAAAGAAACATGAGTGTCCACACTTCCGCTGCGCCTTGGTCCTTCTCTCATGTATGACATTTTCAACGATGAGTACGACTTATTCTGCGACAGAATTCCCCACCACCAAACCAGGACCAAGCAGCGGAAGAAGGCTGGCGAGGACTGGGAGACACGACGGGTAAGGGAGACCGAGAGGCACCCCCAATAATTTTTTAGGGGGGGCACAAGGGCTGCCCGCCAGTCAACAGTCGCCAGAGCTGCCCGCCAGTCAACAGTCGCCAGAGCTGCCCGCCAGTCGCCAGAGCTGCCCGCCAGTCGCCAGAGCTGCCCGCCAGTCAACAGTCGCCAGAGCTGCCCGCCAGTCAACAGTCGCCAGAGCTGCCCGCCAGTCAACAGTCGCCAGAGCTGCCCGCCAGTGGCCAGAGCTGCCCGCCAGTGGCCAGAGCTGCCCGCCAGTGGCCAGAGCTGCCCGCCAGTCAACAGTCGCCAGAGCTGCCCGCCAGTCAACAGTCGCCAGAGCTGCCCGCCAGTCAACAGTCGCCAGAGCTGCCCGCCAGTCAACAGTCGCCAGACTGCCCTGAACTGCCAGAGTGGCCAGACTGCCCTGAACTGCCAGACTGCCCTCCGGCCCAGCCCGAGGGGCCCTCCTGCCCCCCGGCCCAGCCCGAGGGGCCCGTCTGCCCGGCGCAGCTATCGGTGCCATCAAAGTGGGCGACGCCGAAGGTGGAGCAAGGTCCACGGCCTGCACCTGAGCCACCTCCAGGATAGGTGGGTTGGGGAGGGAGGGTGTAGCACAGTGCCGTCGTTGACGGCAGCCACCCTCCCTTCCCTCCCTTATGGTTTAGGGGTTATTGTTTGTTGGGTTTTTGTTGGGGTATTGGGGATTTTCTTGTTTTTCTTTTTTAGGTGCATCCTGGAGTCTGCACCTTGAGGGGGGGGTACTGTCCTGACCAGCAGAGGGCGTATTGCTTAGTCTAGGTCAGGATGTGGCAGGGGGTTTGTGTTTGTTAAATGTTGGGTTGATGATTGGGACTTCCAATTGAAGGCAGGTGTGTATAGTTGCCTTTGATTGGAAGTCCTATATAGGTGTGTTTGTCTTTGGGGTTGTGGGGAATTGTTTTTGCACTTGCTTTGTGAGCCTGCAAAACTGTTTGCTGTCGTGAGTACTGTTTTTTTGGTTTTCCAGTGGATACTTTACTTGATTTGTTAATTAAAGAAACATGAGTGTCCACACTTCCGCTGCGCCTTGGTCCTTCTCTCATGTATGACATTTTCAACGATGAGTACGACTTATTCTGTGACACAATACTGTATTGTCATCCGTTGAGTTGGATGGGTCCAGAGTTTTGGCTCGAGGTGGAAACAGAACATCTGGTAGGGCTGGTGTGACACTGGGATAGGCATCAGACACACACATCACAGGAACTTAAAGCCAAGTGACAGGATGTTGCCATCTTTCTGAGGTGAGGCTGAGATGCAGCGTTGAGTGAAGAACACAAGGGGCCAGTTCACCAAACCTCTGGACCTGGAACAGTTCATGACTCTCCTCCTGGGGAGAGGTAGCGTGAAGCTGTTCGTGACAGATCACATCAGTGACCATTGGTTGTAACCCATATCTGAATGTCACAAAACACAGCAGGCAAACTGAATGTCCATCCACATAGATAGGCTAATAGTAGACCCCGACCTGCAGGAGGAATCAATCCACTCCTAATGTTAACTGTTGCAGATCAGGAGGAATGCTGACATAAAAGGGCTTTATAAATCCATTTGATTTGTAAATCCCCTTGGTAGTGAGATGTAGAGTCACATTATTTGATTTGTAAATCCCTTGGTGAGATGTAGAGTCACATTATTTGATTTGATTTGTAAATCCCTTGGTGGTGAGATGTAGAGTCACATTATTTGATTTGTAAATCCCTTGGTGAGATGTAGAGTCACATTATTTGTCAGTTTCACAAACTGTGGACGTTACAGCACACAGAGAATAGCAGCAATAGGACTTTTCTCCAAACCTACTGAGTCTCCTGACAGATTTTATATCTCTCTCTGCCCCCGATATTCTAACAACCCCTCACAGGCATAGAATTCCTGTGACACACACACACACACACACACACACACACAGAACCCCCCCTCAACACGCACACACTGCCTTCCACTGAGATCAGACTGAACACAGAAGTGAAGCCATCCGAGACAAATCCTCAAACAAGCTGCAGCCAGACTTCAGGCTTTAATGTTTAATGTCTGGAGTCTATAAATACAGACGTACTGACATGCCATTCGCCCCTCCTGCAGAATGCCTGTGATCTCCTGGAAATGTCCGTCTGGAGGAGTCGGGAGAAAGTAGGATAGAGTCAACACTGATCTATATGAATTAAGACAAATAATAATCATGGTAATACAGGTCATCATGTCAATGTTTTTCAGTGTTTTCCAAAAATGACAGTTCTGTTTCAGAGTGAGTCAGTCTAGGGCTAGGCTATACACCCCATGGTTTACAGTTCTGTTTCAGAGTGAGTGAGTCTAGGGCTAGGCTATACATCCCATGGTTTACAGTTCTGTTTCAGAGTGAGTGAGTCTAGGGCTAGGCTATACACCCCATGGTTTACAGTTCTGTTTCAGAGTGAGTCAGTCTAGGGCTAGGCTATACATCCCATGGTTTACAGTTCTGTTTCAGAGTGAGTCAGTCTAGGGCTAGGCTATACATCCCATGGTTTACAGTTCTGTTTCAGAGTGAGTGAGTCTAGGGCTAGGCTATACATCCCATGGTTTAGAGTTCTGTTTCAGAGTGAGTGAGTCTAGGGCTAGGCTATACATCCCATGGTTTACAGTTCTGTTTCAGAGTGAGTGAGTCTAGGGCTAGGCTATACACCCCATGGTTTACAGTTCTGTTTCAGAGTGAGTGAGTCTAGGGCTAGGCTATACACCCCATGGTTTACAGTTCTGTTTCAGAGTGAGTGAGTCTAGGGCTAGGCTATACATCCCATGGTTTAGAGTTCTGTTTCAGAGTGAGTCAGTCTAGGGCTAGGCTATACATCCCATGGTTCACATCCCATGGTTTACGGTTCTGTTTCAGAGTGAGTCAGTCTAGGGCTAGGCTATACATCCCATGGTTTACAGTTCTGTTTCAGAGTGAGTCAGTCTAGGGCTAGGCTATACATCCCATGGTTTACAGTTCTGTTTCAGAGTGAGTGAGTCTAGGGCTAGGCTATACATCCCATGGTTTACAGTTCTGTTTCAGAGTGAGTCAGTCTAGGGCTAGGTTATACATCCCATGGTTTACAGTTCTGTTTCAGAGTGAGTGAGTCTAGGGCTAGGCTATACACCCCATGGTTTACAGTTCTGTTTCAGAGTGAGTCAGTCTAGGGCTAGGCTATACATCCCATGGTTTACAGTTCTGTTTCAGAGTGAGTGAGTCTAGGGCTAGGCTATACATCCCATGGTTTAGAGTTCTGTTTCAGAGTGAGTCAGTCTAGGGCTAGGCTATACATCCCATGGTTCACATCCCATGGTTTACGGTTCTGTTTCAGAGTGAGTCAGTCTAGGGCTAGGCTATACATCCCATGGTTTACAGTTCTGTTTCAGAGTGAGTCAGTCTAGGGCTAGGCTATACATCCCATGGTTTACAGTTCTGTTTCAGAGTGAGTGAGTCTAGGGCTAGGCTATACATCCCATGGTTTACAGTTCTGTTTCAGAGTGAGTCAGTCTAGGGCTAGGTTATACATCCCATGGTTTACAGTTCTGTTTCAGAGTGAGTCAGTCTAGGGCTAGGTTATACATCCCATGGTTTACAGTTCTGTTTCAGAGTGAGTGAGTCTAGGGCTAGGCTATACATCCCATGGTTTACAGTTCTGTTTCAGAGTGAGTCAGTCTAGGGCTAGGCTATACATCCCATGGTTTACAGTTCTGTTTCAGAGTGAGTGAGTCTAGGGCTAGGCTATACATCCCATGGTTTACAGTTCTGTTTCAGAGTGAGTGAGTCTAGGGCTAGGCTATACATCCCATGGTTTACAGTTCTGTTTCAGAGTGAGTGAGTCTAGGGCTAGGCTATACATCCCATGGTTTACAGTTCTGTTTCAGAGTGAGTCAGTCTAGGGCTAGGCTATACATCCCATGGTTTACAGTTCTGTTTCAGAGTGAGTGAGTCTAGGGCTAGGTTATACATCCCATGGTTTACAGTTCTGTTTCAGAGTGAGTGAGTCTAGGGCTAGGCTATACATCCCATGGTTTACAGTTCTGTTTCAGAGTGAGTCAGTCTAGGGCTAGGCTATACATCCCATGGTTTACAGTTCTGTTTCAGAGTGAGTGAGTCTAGGGCTAGGCTATACATCCCATGGTTTAGGGGTTCATAGTTCTATTTTTGGGTACTACCGTCCTATTACCCCATGTTTTTGCTGGAATGTTGTTGAAATATATTTGTCTCAGTTGCTTCCTTCTATTTTCTCTGACTGTTAAAACCAGTCTACTATTAAGTCCCAATGTGGCATAAACTATACACTCTTATAAAAAAAGGTTCCAAAACGGTTCTAGAGCTGTCCCCATAGGAGAACCCTTTTTGGTTCCAGGTAGGTTCCATCCTTTGAAGAACCTTTTTCAGTTCCCGGTAGAACCTTTTTGAGTTCCATGTTGAAGAGGGTTCTACATGGAACTCAAAAGGGTTCTACCTGGAACCAAAAAGAGTTCTTCAAAGGATCATCCTACGGGGACAGCCGAAGAAACCAAGGCGCTGTCTAGAACCTAAAAGGGTTCTAAGAGTGTACAAGCTATTATAAATATATGTTTCAGTTAGTGCACTAACATGCAAACTCAGCAGATCGTTACTGTGGCCTGTTAGCCTGTGGGGCTAGAGTGGTTGAGAGTGTTTTATGCCTCCTTCCTAGTGATACTGACTGTGTGGCCGTACATCATTAAGACTGGCTGCTTTCTTTACAGTTCAGCTCTGACTGCAAACAGGTCTGGCCTCTGACTCCAGGCTATGTGGCACTTTCCCAAAGCTCTCTCTCTCTTTCCCAAAAGCTCTTCTCTCTCTCTCTCTCTCTCTCTCTCTCTCTCTTCTATCTCTCCCCCACCCTCTCATTAACCATGAGCACACATGGAAGTAATGAAGGTCTGAAATCAACAGGAGGCCTCCCAAGCCAAATACCTTGTTTTTGTAACCTTACTCCCCCCCACCCAGTCCCCCTTGTTTCCCAGCCCTTCACTCTCTACACCTCTAGAATGTGTGGAGGCCTCATAGATAGTCATGAACTCATGGTGGAGAGATGGAAACATTAATCAAGAACATGTAGTTGGTTGGTGGGATAACTATTGTAAAAATGGTCAATCAGTCAACAGAAGCACCAGTCTTGTATGAACTGTGACCTGAGTGATTTTCCACTGACTGACTGTGACTGACTGACTGACCCTGGCCATTGTTGGCATATCATGGTGGATCTGTCCCGAACAAAGCTCTTTAAGCAGCTGGGATTGTGCTCTTGTCATGGAGCCCAGTGGGGTATTTATGATGCAGGGCAGTACAGATCCTGGAGGTATGCCTGGCCTTTTTAGGGTGAGCATCACCCTCCAACTGAACTACTAAACCATTAAGACCAACCAGGAACCTGTGTGATTGAAGGTGGATTTGCAGAATGACAGAACTAAGACTGTTTTAACCATTCCTCCCATCCCTCTGTCCCTGCGTTCCCAGGTACAGCAGTATTTCTCCTGTCTTCCAGAGGACAAGGTCCCCTACGTCAACAGTCCTGGAGAGAAACACAGGATCAGACAGCTGCTCTACCAGCTGCCGCCTCATGACAATGAGGTAAGAACTGAACCCAGGACAGAGAGTTAATCTACTGGGTCTGCTCTACCAGCTGTCCCCTCATGACAATGAGGTAAGAACTGAACCCAGGACAGAGAGTTAATCTACTGGGTCTGCTCTACCAGCTGCCGCCTCATGACAATGAGGTAAGAACTGAACCCAGGACAGAGAGTTAATCTACTGGGTCTGTATTTAAATAGTCATGGTTAACCCAGAACTAAAGTCTCAGGTAATGGGTCAGCTGCTCGATTAGGTTCTGGGTCCATACGTGTTAAGAGAAGGAATTAAGAGATGCTAGAACGAGGAACGGAACCGGAACGAGGAGCTTGACCCTCTCTCTGTGCAAGTTACGGGCTGAATGTCCCCTCCCCTTCCAAATTTGAAAGATGCTAACACCTGGAAAATGGTGATTTGTGTGAATCACCTGCGAAACACCTACTGCTGCTGGTTATCCCACAGATCACATTCCAATTCCAACAGATGCTACGGTACCACTTCAATTTACATACATCTGTCCATGAGAGATTAGTATTCACAAACCTGATCCTAGACACTCTTTGTGAATACAGGCCCTGGTCCCAGATCTGAATGTGCTTCACCCAGACAGTGATAGTCAGCGGAGATGACTTTAACCACACAGATCTGGGATCAGGCCAGGTTAATGCTGACTAAAGAATGTCACCTCGTCACAGTGGAGGTATTCTAGTAAAGACAAACCACTCACATCGCCCACTACAATCGCCATAGTAACATATGGTGCATTACTGCATTTAAACACAACCGGATCCTTGTTCTGTCTTTCTAGATTGTAAACCAGCACTCCTTGGACCACATTGTAACCCACCCCTTTAGTCAGCACAGTTTACACTGGGAGATCTGCCCAGGGGCTATGTGGGGCTATCACAGAGGGCTCTGCTCCAGTCCTGTAGGTGGGCAGGAGTTTGTTCCATGGAACAATAAAGCGTCTGACTGAGTGACTTTATGATGTTTGCTGCCAGGCTCAGAGCAGAGCGGCATTCTGCATCAGGGGAGAAGGGGAGATTCCAGGCATAGCTGTGGTTTACAAGGCCTCCTTAAAGTAGGGCACACACACAGCCACACGGGCGCGGGAGCACACACACACACACACACACACACACACACACACACACACACACACACACACACACACACACACACACACACACCGGAGAACGTTTAGAGAGCGACGCTCCGAGGGATCTCGTTGTGTAACAGCGTTGTTTGCTGTTGTTAGGGAACCACAAGGCCCATTGTTGGTTGTTAGTCTTCCGCTCGTTTTTATTTATCTGTGTGGTAATTGTCTGCTCTAAACATCAGGCTTGATGTGTGTACATTCATGCCATCCTTGGGGTGAGCCTCGAGGGGAACAACATGTGTTCTTCCATAACATAACCATAAAATACATCTGTGGTGGAAGCAGTGAGGGTTTTCAATGTGAAGGTTTTATCTGTTGGGTAAAAACTGAGTTGGTGTTTTCTCTCTCTCTCTCTCTCTCTCTCTCTCTCTCTCTCTCTCTCTCTCTCTCTCTCTCCCTCCCTCCCTCCCTCCCTCCCCCTGCCAGGTGCGGTATTGCCACTCTCTCAGTGAGGAGGAGAAGAGGGAGCTCCACATGTTCAGTGTCCAGAGAAAGAGAGAGGCTCTGGGGAGAGGAACCCCCAGGATGCTCCCTCGAGCCCTGCAACACACCCTCTGTGAACATGTACGTTCACATACACACACACACACACACACACACACACACACACACGTTCGCACACATGCGCACCCACCCACATTGCGAGAACAAACTGTATTGCTATCTTATAAAACATTTCGATACAAGTCTGGGGGGCGAGTAAGAAAATCTCTCCCAAATGACGTTAAAGCCAGTAAATATGTCTCTCCCTTCCTCATTACATGTCAATCCCATAAAGAGCTGCTTCTCCCTCCTGAAGCTCTTCCTGCTAGGCAGAGCAGCAATCCCATAAAGAGCTGCTTCTCCCTCCTGAAGCTCTTCCTGCTAGGCAGAGCAGCAATCCTATAGAGAGCTGCTTCTCCCTCCTGAAGCTCTTCCTGCTAGGCAGAGCAGCAATCCTATAAAGAGCTGCTTCTCCCTCCTGAAGCTCTTCCTGCTAGGCAGAGCAGCAATCCTATAAAGAGCTGCTTCTCCCTCCTGAAGCTCTTCCTGCTAGGCAGAGCAGGAAACGACAACAAGCTAACGACACTGGGCAATACGCTAGTTGTTTATTTAAAGACTTACCGACCCCCTTTGGCCTCACTCTGTTCTATTCTAAAGGTGCGTCCCAAATGACATCCTATTCACTACATAGTGTACTACTTTTGACCAGGGCCCAGAGGGAAGTAGTGCACAATGTAGGGAATAGGGTGCCATTTGGGACGTAACCCTAAAGCGCCAGTGATAATGTGAGGATTTAATCAAGGGCAGAGTCTGTCTCATTAACAACTAACCCACTCAGAGGGAGCAGAGAGGAGGAAGTGTGGACATTAGGAGCTCATGCTCAACCCGAGCGTGGAAGTTATTCCAGCAAAATCAATGGGCCCAATTTCCTGCAGTCAAAAATAAATGTTAACAGGGTGTTGCGTTCATTTCAACTGTACCACTGGTCAGTAGGCACCCATTAACCCAGTGCTCTACAGACTACAATAAACGCTCTCTTTCTCTCTCTTTCTCTCTCTCTCTCTCTCTCTCTCTCTCTCAATTCAATTCAAAGGGCTTTTTTGGCATGGGAAACACATGTTTATATTGCCAAAGCTTGTGAATAGAATTGATTACAGTTTGGCTTGTTGAAAGCCTTTAAATCCTGTTTAAAAAGACTTAGTGCTGTACAATAGATTTTGTTCCAGCTTGTGAAATGTAATTGTCATAGTTTGGCATGTTAAAGGGCCTTAAAAATGGATTTAAAAGGCACATACCACAAGTCCTTTCTGATCACTGTGGACTAGTGACCACATCCTATTAGACTAGCGACCACATCCTATTAGACTAGTGACCACATCCTATTAGACTAGCGACCACATCCTATTAGACTAGTGACCACATCCTATTAGACTAGTGACCACATCCTATTAGACTAGTGACCACATCCTATTAGACTAGTGACCACATCCTATGAGTAGTGACCACATCCTATTAGACTAGTGACCACATCCTATTAGACTAGTGACCACATCCTATTAGACTAGTGACCACATCCTATTAGACTAGTGACCACATCCTATTAGACTAGTGACCACATCCTATTAGACTAGTGACCACATCATATTAGACTAGTGACCACATCCTATTAGACTAGTGACCACATCCTATTAGACTAGTGACCACATCCTATTAGACTAGTGACCACATCCTATTAGACTCGTGACCACATCCTATTAGACTAGTGACCACATCCTATTAGACTAGTGATCACATCCTATTAGACTAGTGACCACATCCTATTAGACTAGTGACCACATCCTATGAGTAGTGACCACATCCTATTAGACTAGTGACCACATCCTATTAGACTAGTGACCACATCCTATTAGACTAGTGACCACATCCTATGAGTAGTGACCACATCCTATTAGACTAGTGACCACATCCTATTAGACTAGTGATCACATCCTATTAGACTAGTGACCACATCCTATTAGACTAGTGACTACATCCTATGAGTAGTGACCACATCATATTAGACTAGTGACCACATCCTATGAGACTAGTGACCACATCCTATTAGACTAGTGACCACATCCTATTAGACTAGTGACCACATCCTATTAGACTAGTGACCACATCCTATTAGACTAGTGACCACATCCTATTAGACTAGGGACCAGATCCTATTAGACTAGTGACCACATCCTATTAGACTAGTGACCACATCCTATTAGACTAGTGACCACATCCTATTAGACTAGTGACCACATCCTATTAGACTAGTGACCACATCCTATTAGACTAGTGACCACATCCTATTAGACTAGTGACCACATCCTATGAGTAGTGACCACATCCTATGAGTAGTGACCACATCCTATTAGACTAGTGACCACATCCTATTAGACTAGTGACCACATCCTATTAGACTAGTGACCACATCCTATTAGACTAGTGACCACATCCTATTAGACTAGTGACCACATCCTATTAGACTAGTGACCACATCCTATTAGACTAGTGACCACATCCTATTAGACTAGTGACCACATCCTATTAGACTAGTGACAACATCCTATTAGACTAGTGACCACATCCTATTAGACTAGTGACCACATCCTATTAGACTAGTGACCACATCATATTAGACTAGTGACCACATCCTATTAGACTAGTGACCACATCATATTAGACTAGTGACCACATCCTATTAGACTAGTGACCACATCATATTAGACTAGTGACCACATCCTATTAGACTAGTGACCACATCCTATTAGACTAGTGACCACATCCTATTAGACTAGTGACCACATCCTATTAGACTAGTGACCACATCATATTAGACTAGTGATCACATCCTATTAGACTAGTGACCACATCCTATTAGACTAGTGACCACATCATATTAGACTAGTGATCACATCCTATTAGACTAGTGACCACATCCTATTAGACTAGTGACCACATCATATTAGACTAGTGACCACATCCTATTAGACTAGTGACCACATCCTATGAGTAGTGACCACATCCTATTAGACTAGTGACCACATCCTATTAGACTAGTGACCACATCCTATTAGACTAGTGACCAGATCCTATTAGACTAGTGACCACATCCTATTAGACTAGTGACCACATCCTATTAGACTAGTGACCACATCCTATTAGACTAATGACCACATCCTATTAGACTAGTGACCACATCCTATTAGACTAGTGACCACATCCTATGAGTAGTGACCACATCCTATTAGACTAGTGACCACATCATATGAGACTAGTGACTGGCATGTTGTAAAGGCATGGCTGGTTTGAGTGACTGAATACTGGCATGTTGTTATACCACCCATACAGACAGAGAGACAGAGAGAGAGACATAGACAGAGAGATAGAAATATAGAGAGAGAGAGACATAGACAGAGAGAGACATAGACATAGACAGAGAGAGAGACATAGACAGAGATAGAAATAGAGAGAGAGAGACAGACATAGACAGAGAGAGACATAGACAGAGATAGAAATAGAGAGAGAGACATAGACATAGAGAGAGAGAGAGAGAGAGAGAGCGAGAGAGACTCACAAAGTGGCGTGGCTTTGCCTATAGCTGTAGTTTTGATTGCCGTACCTTCAGGGGACACACGACACCCCGGTTTCCAAGGCCGATGGTGGCTTGGTAATAATGGACAACAGCTGTGAGTGGTGTCCTGTGGCCCTAGTGCTCAGACCTGGGTTCAAATAGTATTTGAAATAATTTCAAATACTTTAGCCTGGCTTGATTGAGCTAGCCTAGCGCAATGGGACCACTGCCCATCTGTCACTCTAGGCTGGTTAAAGCAAGCAATTAAAGTATTTGAAAGACTTGTAATAGTATTTGAACCCAGGTCTGGCAGTGGTTATTTAAAGACTGATGACTGTATGTTCAGACATGCTCTGGTGAGCTGGAGGGATGAGGCTATAGTATAGTGTTTGGTTTTACTTAAACATGTACAGAACAAAACAACACAGACACAAGGACACAAACACCATAACAATTTGCTCATTCCTTGGTGTTTTATGTGGACTGAAACATCGCTTGACATGACTCAGGGATCCGTTCAGTTTTGCTGGTAACTTAATTAAGCAATACATTAAGCAACGCGCTTGTTGATATCTTTTGCACGTCACATGGTCCCAGATCAGTTTGTGCTGTCTTGCCAACTCTTAGGATCGTTGTCACATGACTGGCACAGACAGATCTGGGAACAGGCTATGTATACCCTGCTTCTTCAACGATACCCCATCCTTCTCCATATGAACATGATGTGATGTTGTTTCATCCCCAGTGTGGTGAGGGCATCAGTGGAGGAGAGATGGCAATCTTTGCATCGCGGGCGGGTCCGGGGCCGTGCTGGCATCCAGCATGCTTTGCGTGCGCCACGTGTCAGGAGCTGCTGGTAGACCTTATCTACTTCCACCAGGACGGAAAGATCCACTGTGGACGACACCACGCTGAGCTGCTGAAACCACGATGCTCAGCCTGCGATGAGGTGAGATCACTGTGTGTGTGTGATCAATAACCTGTGATGAGGTGAGATCACTGTGTGTGTGTGTGATCAATAACCTGTGATGAGGTGAGATCACTGTGTGTGTGTGATCAATAACCTGTGATGAGGTGAGATCACTGTGTGTGTGTGATCAATAACCTGTGATGAGGTGAGATCACTGTGTGTGTGTGATCAATAACCTGTGATGAGGTGAGATCACTGTGTGTGTGATCAATAACCTGTGATGAGGTGAGATCACTGTGTGTGTGTGATCAATAACCTGTGATGAGGTGAGATCACTGTGTGTGTGTGATCAATAACCTGTGATGAGGTGAGATCACTGTGTGTGTGTGAGATCAATAACCTGTGATGAGGTGAGATCACTGTGTGTGTGTGATCAATAACCTGTGATGAGATCACTGTGTGTGTGTGATCAATAACCTGTGATGAGATCACTGTGTGTGTGTGATCAATAACCTGTGATGAGATCACTGTGTGTGTATGATCAATAACCTGTGATGAGGTGAGATCACTGTGTGTGTGATCAATAACCTGTGATGAGGTGAGATCACTGTGTGTGTGTGATCAATAACCTGTGATGAGGTGAGATCACTGTGTGTGTGTGATCAATAACCTGTGATGAGGTGAGATCACTGTGTGTGTGTGATCAATAACCTGTGATGAGGTGAGATCACTGTGTGTGTGATCAATAACCTGTGATGAGGTGAGATCACTGTGTGTGTGTGATCAATAACCTGTGATGAGGTGAGATCACTGTGTGTGTGTGTGTGATCAATAACCTGTGATGAGGTGAGATCACTGTGTGTGTGTGTGTGTGTGATCAATAACCTGTGATGAGGTGAGATCACTGTGTGTGTGTGTGTGATCAATAACCTGTGATGAGGTGAGATCACTGTGTGTGTGTGTGTGTGTGTGTGTGTGTGAGATCAATAACCTGTGATGAGGTGAGATCACTGTGTGTGTGTGTGTGTGATCAATAACCTGTGATGAGGTTAACTCATTGCAGACATGAAACATTGAAGTGTTGGCTTGAAACAATGGCAGACTTTTTTTCAACATACAGTACAGTAGTTAGGCTTTAGTCAGTCTGCTCATTAAACACTGGAGATAGACAGTAGCCTACTGAAGCGATGTGACCAATAAGCTTACTGCACAATTAGGAACTGAAGTTGAGTTCATCTTGTGTTTGTCTGTTTCCTAATTATTCTATAAGTAGCAGAGTATTTAAACATGTTTATCCCCCCTCAGATAATTTTTTCTGATGAGTGCACGGAGGCCGAGGGGCGTCACTGGCACATGAAGCACTTTGCCTGTTTCGAGTGTGAGACGGTGCTCGGCGGTCAGCGATACATCATGAAAGATGGCCGCCCCTACTGCTGCGGCTGCTTCGAGTCTCTGTACGCGGAGTACTGTGAAGCCTGCGGGGAGAATATAGGTGAGTCAATATCTCTGGTTCATATGTGGTCAATCTATGCCTGATTACTGGAATAAATAAAGAGTTGTTGACATAATGTGTAGCCTGTTGCTGAAGCCTTTTAGAGATGTCGCTCTACATTCACCACCTCTCCCTCTCTTCCCTCCATTCATCTCTCCCTCCCTTCTTGCCTCCACCAGGAGTGGACCACGCCCAGATGACCTACGAGGGTGTCCACTGGCACGCTACAGACACGTGTTTCTGCTGTGCCCAGTGTAAGAGCTCCCTGCTGGGCTGTCCCTTCCTGCCCAAGCAGGGCCGTATCTACTGCTCCAAGGCCTGCAGCCTGGGAGAGGACGTCTACGCCTCAGACTCCTCCGACTCGGTCTTCCAGTCCGCCGGCTCTCGTGAATCCCGCCAGAGCCACATGGGTAAGAGTAGCCAGCCGGTGGCTGAACAGTGGAGGCAGTCCCAACTCTTCAACCCGGTTGCAGTGGCTGACTATAACAAGACTCCTAGTCTATACGGAGATAGAGAGGACAGAGATATGGATATTGTGGGGCAAAAGCTGTCCCACATGGGCATCACTGAGGAGCACACCTGGAGGGACCGAGAGGACGCTCCGGAGGATCCAGAGGAGTGGGCCGAACACGAGGACTACATGACACAGCTCCTGCTGAAGTTCGGGGACCGCGCCGGGGTGTTCCAGACGCAGCCTTCAGAGGAACCCAGCACCAGTAGGTCAGCCGAACCCTGGCTGAAGCCTGAGACTAAACCCGCCTCCACCTCCACCAGTCCCACGAACCAGAGCCACAGTCACCTGCCTGAGATGTACTGGGCCCAGTCCCAGGATGGGCTGGTCAGTAAGAAGCACCTGCCTGAGATGTACTGGGCACAGTCCCAAGACGGGCTTGGGGACTCGGCTTACGGAAGCCACCCAGGCCCTGCTAGTGCCAGAAAGATCCATGATCTGGATCTGGACCAGGGGCTGATGGACCAGAGGGTTAGCGCTGGGGGAGCAGGGTTATGGATGCTGGACCCCAGGCAGTGGTGTGAAGACTCTCTGGAGTGTATCACAGACGAGCTGAGGAAGACTGAGCACAGTGTCGGAGACTCCATGGACTCTCTAGCCCTCTCTAACATCACTGGTAAGAGTTCATATCACATGCGCTTCTTTGTTTACTGTAAAACAGTGTTTGGTGAACTTCTGGTGAAAGTAGTCTGGTAAAGGTCGTCGGCGATCAGTTCTTAATTCCAGTGTAATAATGGAGATGTAAATGGAACAGGAAAAGATAGTATAAAAAGCCATGAAACAAAATAGCTACAGTAATTAGATACAGTAAAGAACTCTTGTTTTCCTGCTTCTTTCCCGAGTAACACAACTTTATATTGTCCTGTCCTCCCAGGTGCGTCAGCGGATGGAGACAGTAAGGAGGGTCAGATCCTCTACTCCCTCCACAACCTGCTGGACCCAGAAGACTGTGAGAAGATGAGCATCATGGGCACCCTCAACTCCTCCATGCTCCACCGCAGCGCCAACTCTCTCGATCCCCAGGAGGGGGCAGCAGACCAGGAAGAAGAGGAGGTGTTGAGGGGGGTGCAGAGGGTACAGGGGCCGGTGTCTTTGCCCCTCCCACCCCTCCCTCCTAAACAGGAGGTGCCACCACCTCACCTTCAGCTGCCAGTGTTGAGGAGGAGCAGGTCCCAGTCCACACGGCCACCTGGCCAGCAGATGGTCAAGTTCTCTGAGGACACGGTGGATAACGGGTCTTACCAGAACCTGGCGGTGCGTCAGCCTCCTCAGAGTGAGAGGACGCGTCGGAGGGTGTACCACCACGAGGACCCCGAAAGGCCACGCCGGCACCACCACAGCCGCCACCACAACCGCAGAGCCCGCTCGGACAACGCTCTTAACCTGCTGCCTAAGGAACGGGTGCAGAGGCCCTACGAGGGACATGGTCTGAGTTCCCTTCAGGAACACCACGCGGCCCTCTTCAACCAACCTGGCCCTGGTGCTCACAGGCCGCCACCCTATCCCCACACCACTTCGGACTACTCCCTCCAGGCTCGGGGCGACCGGGATCGGGACCGCTTCTTAGGCGGCCTATACGCTGACGAGGAAGACTGGTGCTCCACCTGCTCCTCTTCTTCCTCAGACTCTGAGGAGGAAGGTTACTTCCTGGGGCAGCTCATTCCCCAGCCCAGGGTTACTAGCAGGTATCAATACTACACTGAGGACTTCCCAACACGCGTTACGGCCATGTCGCCCAACGACTCACGGACTAAATCCAGAAAGAAGGGTCACAGAGGCAAGAACTGCATCATTTCATAATCTAGATGTACATTCTCTGTTTTACTTCCAGCAGTAATCATTTGTGGACAGGTGAGACCAGTTCTTTGTAGTTTGACTTGCTGGACAAAACATTGTCCATATTATTGGACTTCTTATTATGGGTCATGTCTAACACTCAAACCATGCCAGGAGACCTAAAAAAAGACATTTTCTTTTCCTTTTATAAAATTCACCAAAAAACACATTTGTTTTTTTTTTACAACATTGTATGATGAACCATTGAAAGTATTCCAGCAATACCATTGTGTGCATTAAATGGCAATTAATGCACTATTGTTATTGCTGACAGGGAGAGGAATAGTTAGTAAAGTAGACTTCTAGAGACAAACCAACATAATTATTTAATAGTACAAAATATGAATGTATATATTAAGTTAAAATGTTAATACTGGTATTTTTATATCCCCAAGTTTTAACTGAGATTTTTCTGGTTTTGATGTAAACAAAGTTGGCGTAGGGAGGCGGGACAAGCTGTTGTCGTAGTAACAAGCAGAGCTATTTTGCACGCATCACTTGTCAATCAATCAAGGCTTTACAAAAACAAACCAACTGTTGCCAGGATACAAACCATCTGCTTACTCAAATCAAAGTGCCATAATATCTGGTTTCTGGTAGGCTAACAATTAACATGAAGTTGCTCTTAAACCTCTCAACATCAATGTAATGTGATACCCTGAGTCTTTCCTGTATTCCAATGTTTATTCTCTAACACGCTTGTCCCTCAGGGTGTAAAATACAATGTAAAAGCAACCTGTGGAGATTCATTTACATTAGAGGTCTTCTCCATACATGCCCTTTATACAGCGCAGGTCATTATACCATGAATACTTAACTGTTGTGATGTAAAGAAGCTTTAAATAAATATTCTTACCCAATGTTTCAGAAAATGTTTGTTTCTCGTATATACTAGAATAATTGATTTGATAGCATTTTTGGACAAAGTAAATATTAAAATATACAATGCAAATAACTTGGTGTTCAAGCAGTGCACCTAAACCAAACACTGACCCACAAAGTACCATCGGAGGCACCAAACCTGATATGTGAATGGTAGATACTACATTGTCTACAACCCATTTACATAATAAAAACATCTTTATTATTGTTATACTCAAAAATCATTTAAATCACAAATCAAAGACGAGTCAGTTCCACATACAGAAAGTTGAGTTGAGCATCTGACGTTTAGAAAGTGTTTTTTTCTAACCCCCCCCCCAGAGAAAATTAGCACTGGTGGTGAATACAATAATCTGTCAAAAAACACAAAATGTAAATCACACATAGCAGGCCAGTGCCATACTGGCTGAAGTAGGTCATAGTCAGATTAACACATTTTCCATACAAAAGAAAAGAGAGAACGTGTATATTCTCAGACCATACAAGACTTTACACAAGTAGCACAATCCTACTCCCAGGCAGTAGCACCAAAAGTCTTGCTTCAGCTGCTGCAATCTCAAATCAAATGTACCTAGCAGGAAGAGTTCATAAAACAAGACTTTGCTTTTTAACTGGATCCTTACAGTACCAGTCAAAAGTTTGGACACACCTACTCATCCCAGGGATTTTCTTTATTTTTGCTATTTTCTACATTGTAGAATAATAGCGAAGACATCAAAACTATGAAATAACACATGAAATCATGTATTAAAATCAATATATATATTTTATATTTGCGATTCTTCAAAGTAGCCACCCTTTGCCTTGATGACAGCTTTGCACACTCTTGGCATTCTCTCAACCAGCTTCATGAGGTAGTCACCTGGACTGCATTTCAATTAACAGATGTGCCTTTGTTAAAAGTACATTTGTGTAATTTCTTTCCTTAATGCGTTTGAGCCAATCATTTGTGTTGTGACAAGGTAGGGGTGGTATACAGAAGATACATTTACATTTTAGTCATTTAGCAGACGCTCTTATCCAGAGCGACTTACAGTAGTGAATGCATACATTTCATTTCATGCATTTAAAAAAATATAAATTGTACTGGCCCCCCGTGGGAATCGAACCCACAACCCTGGCGTTGCACACACCATGCTGGCGTTGCAAACACCATGCTCTACCAACTGAGCCACAGGGAAGCCTGTGCATGTGACAAGATAGACCTATTTGGTAAAATACCAAGTACATACTATGCCGAGAACAGCTCAAATAAGCAAAGAGAAACGACAGTCAGTCAATCCGGAAAACGTCAAGAACTTTTAAAGTTTGTTCAAGTGCAGTCGCAAAAACCATCAAGCACTATGATGAAACTGGCTCTAATTAGGACCACCACAGGACAGGAAGACCCAGAGGTACCTCTGCTGCAGAGGATAAGTTCATTAGAGTTACCAGCCTAAGAAATTGCAGCCCAAATAAATGCTGCACAGTGTTCAAGTAACAGACACATCTCAACATCAACTGTTCAGAGCAGACTGCATGAAAGCAGGCCTTTATGGTCGAATTGCTGCAAAGAAACCACTACTAAAGGACACCAATAAGAAGAAGAGACTTGCTTGTGCCAAGAAACACGAGCAATGGACATGAGACCGGTGGAAATCCTTCCTTTGGTCTGATGAGTCCATTTTTGCTTTTTGGTTCCAACCGCGGTGTCTTTGAGATGCAAAATAGGTGAACGGATGATCTCCGCATGTGTGGTTCCCACCGTGAAGCATGGAGGAGGTGGTGTGGGGGTGCTTTGCTGGTGACACGGTCTGTGATTTAAAAAAAAAATTATAGGCACACTTAACCAGCATGGCTACCACAGCATTCTGAAGCGATACGCCATGCCATCTGGTTTGCGCTTAGTGGGACTATCATTTGTTTTTCAACAGGACAATGACCCAACACACCTCCAGGCTGTGTAAGGGCTATTTGACCAAGAAGGAGAGTGATGGAGTGCTGCATCAGATGACCTGACCTCCACAATCACCCGACCCTCAATCCAATTGAGATGGTTTGGGATGAGTACGACCGCAGAGTGAAGGAAAAGCAGCCAACAAGTGATCAGCATATGTGGGAACTCCTTCAAGACTGTTGGAAAAGCATTCCAGGTGAAGAGAATGCCAAGAGTGTGCAAAGATGTCATCAAGGCAAAGGGTGGTTACTTTGAAGTATCTCAAATATAAAATATATTTGTATTTGTTTAACACTTTTTTGGTTGCTACATGATTTGTTATTTCATAGTTTTGATGTCTTCACTATTATTCTACAATGCAGAAAATAGTAAAAATAAAGAAAAACCCTTGACTGGTACTGTACTTGCAGAGCATTGTTTGTGGTACCAGTGGATAATGACCTATAACACACATCATCATTAGATTACCAGTTCAGTAAAAAACACTGATGACCGTTCCCTATGGTTACACTGGTTAACAACAGTTTTAAAATCACTAAATCCCAGATGAACTATTAGCCTAAATTGACATACCAGTTCTACTAGTTAAGGACATTGTAGAACCAATACCCTCATCGGGTGGTGAGGAAGTAGCTGAACAGGACTTTGAACACTGTTTTTGACAACATTGACTAATTACTGCTGGACATTATCAGTACATATGGGTTACCTGGGTGTGGTGCATGTCTGGCCTGAAACCCAGAAAGATGGGAAAACATGGGGCCAATACCGCTCAAGATATCCATAGTCTTAACACATGGCAGACCCCTGGGAGTCCTGCCCTCACTGTATGCCCAAACTGGAGGCCCAACAAAAAGACTGGACCTGATTGGCTCCCTTACAGTAAGATGGGACGCGATTGGCTGTCTGTCTCAGATGGAGGGTTCCGGTTGCCGTACGACCTCAATCACCTGATCCAGATCGGAGATGAAGTGCTTGAGGTCGTCAAGGCAACGCTCCCTGATCTCTCCCAGGTTCTCTCGGAGTGGAATCTGCAGCTGCTTCTCCAGACTGGCGTCCTTAGCAACCAGCATCTTCACTACCATGCCAAACGTCTCACAGTCCTGCCGGTACACCTGGAAAACACCACATCATCAGAAACAGGAGCCAATAACACTTCATTTTGGTCAATTAGCAGATGCTCTTATCCACAAGGAATTTCAGTCAGAGCAATCTAATACAACATGATCAACAAGTAATGAACATCAACTACAGAACTAGAACAAATGAACAGTACTAGCTCTTCAGAGACTAGGAACATCAGCACCCTCCTTGGAATATGAGGGTCTGGTTTTAGAAACTATTTCCTGATGAGCCCAGAGCAAGCTCACGTCTACATGCTCGTTCAATAGCCCTGCTAAAGGAGAAGAGAACACTCTGGTGTGAACAACACACACTTCATTGTGTTAACACATAGACCCAGTTCTCCTGTCAGCACACAAGCCTTCTTATTGGCTAGCCTGGCCCCAGAGCCAATAAACACCCAGTAAAGTAGAGGAGTTGAGGCTCTAGGGCTTGTAACAGGTGTGAGGGGAACAATGAGAGGAGAGGTGTTAAAACCTTGATGAGAGCTGCTGACCCACACCTAGTCTTCAATGGCTCACACAGACCAAACAGCAAATATACTGCTGATGTCATACAAGGTCAGACCTAGTACACAGTCTAATGATTTGATCAGAGGAGGATTGGTCTAGCTTATCAAAAATGTATTCAATCCAACATGAACATTTGGATTACAAGAGCTAAATAAAAGGTCTTAAATCTGTAATCTTTCCCATCACGATAAATCACAAATTGAAACATGCACTGACAAGGAAAGATTGAAATAACGGAGGGAAAACACCAAGAGAAGACACTGTTGAACTGTCATTGAGATGAAAAACAGTCCACCCCATTGCCCCAGGGTGACACCTGGAAAAGGTTCTCACCATAAACATGCAGAAGGAGAGAGAAAAGTGGCCTGTTTACAATTGTGACCTTCTACAGACCAACATGGGAGCAGAGAATACATGCAGGCAAGATCATTATGGACATTCCAACATGGTCCACTCACTAGCCCTTGGTTACCACACCCTGACAGCTCTCCACTGCATACTTTGAGCTGTCTCAGACAGCACGGGGCTGTGCCGTCCAGAATAGTTTAGCTTCCAGCTACAGTCCGTTTCCCAGGGCCTCAGTCTCTGAGTCTGCAGCTATAAGAGGTGAGTCACTGTCAGGCCTTTAGGACAGTAACACAGACCTGTCACTATCTTCCCTTTCTCCCCTACCCACCCTCTTATCTTGCTCTCTTTTTCTGTCTCCCTCTCAATTCAATTCAAGGCCTTTATTGGCATGGGAAACATGTTTACATTGCCAAAGCAAGTGAAATAGATAAACAAAAGTGGAATAAACAAAAAATGTACAGTAAACATTACACTCACAAAAGTTCCAAAATAGACATAAAATGTCATATTATGTGCAAATAGTTAAAGTACGAATGGGAAAATAAATAAACATAAATATGGGTTGTATTTACAAGGGTGTTTGTTCTTCACTTGTTGCCATTTTCTTGTGGCAACGGGTCACAAATCTTGCTGCTGTGATGTCACACAGTGGTATTTCACCCAGTAGATATGGGAGTTGATTTAAAAAAAAATAATAATAATAATAATTAAATTCTTTGTGGATCTGTGTAATCATCTCTCTCCCCTACTGGATCCTGTCCTGTGTGAACAGTGAGGTGAACTATCACTAATCTTCTCTCCCTACTGGATCCTGTCCTGTGTGAACAGTGAGGTGAACTATCACTAATCTTCTCTCCCTACTGGATCCTGTCCTGTGTGAACAGTGAGGTGAACTATCACTAATCTTCTCTCCCTACTGGATCCTGTCCTGTGTGAACAGTGAGGTGAACTATCACTAATCTTCTCTCCCTACTGGATCCTGTCCTGTGTGAACAGTGAGGTGAACTATCACTAATCTTCTCTCCCTACTGGATCCTGTCCTGTGTGAACAGTGAGGTGAACTATCACTAATCTTCTCTCCCTACTGGATCCTGTCCTGTGTGAACAGTGAGGTGAACTATCACTAATCTTCTCTCCCTACTGGATCCTGTCCTGTGTGAACAGTGAGGTGAACTATCACTAATCTTCTCTCCCTACTGGATCCTGTCCTGTGTGAACAGTGAGGTGAACTATCACTAATCTTCTCTCCCTACTGGATCCTGTCCTGTGTGAACAGTGAGGTGAACTATCACTAATCTTCTCTCCCTACTGGATCCTGTCCTGTGTGAACAGTGAGGTGAACTATCACTAATCTTCTCTCCCTACTGGATCCTGTCCTGTGTGAACAGTGAGGTGAACTATCACTAATCTTCTCTCCCTACTGGATCCTGTCCTGTGTGAACAGTGAGGTGAACTATCACTAATCTTCTCTCCCTACTGGATCCTGTCCTGTGTGAACAGTGAGGTGAACTATCACTAATCTTCTCTCCCTACTGGATCCTGTCCTGTGTGAACAGTGAGGTGAACTATCACTAATCTTCTCTCCCTACTGGATCCTGTCCTGTGTGAACAGTGAGGTGAACTATCACTAATCTTCTCTCCCCTACTGGATCCTGTCCTGTGTGAACAGTGAGGTGAACTATCCCTAATCTTCTCTTAGTGCTACACTGGGTTCAAATGCCTTCGATTTCATTTTTCTAGATGTAGATCTTTTACTGCTCTAGTGATGTAAGTATTGTTTGGATAACCTTATTAACTATTTATTATGGATTGATTTAGCATTTTATTTGTTTCACTCTTGATGTGATGTGCACTGCAGAGAACACCGGAAGAAGAATTATCACAGCAAAGTATTATAATGTTTGTTTATGTGACAATTATTCATAAGGGACGGGTTTCCAACTGGCGATTTGACAGTTAAATAAAATGTCATTCATTCACTCACTAATGCTCATTAGACCAAGCAGAAAGTCATCAGGACACAAGGTTGAGCTTAGGTCAAATATAGATTTAGTCCAATTTAAACTAGATGATTAATTATCTGGATTCTCGGGCTCGATACGCCAGGCCGATACAGGAAGCTAACAGGCCTGGGGGAGTGAGTGGGTGCGTGCTGGAGTTGAAGACGAACCACAGCTGAGTTTGGCTGGGCAGGAATGTGAAGGTTGGGGTGGGGGGGCCAGATGAGGACATCTAAGCCGGGTTACAGTCAGGCTGCATCCCAAATGGCACCCTATCCAGTGCACTACTTTAGACCAGGACTCATAGGGCCATGTAGGGAACAGGGTGCCATTTGGGACACAGCCTCAGTCCTCCACCTAACCCAACCCCATTAACAGTTGCTACTGTACTGCTAGGCATTTTCACTTCCAGGCTATTTTTAGCCAATCACAATGTTGCTGGTTGTGGACTAGAGCCAGGCTATGTAAGGTAGGCAGAGGCCATGATAATGAAATCACATGAAACCTCTAATGGCTATGATATCATATGTATGTTAATCAAGAGCCCTACCCATTCACACACATACATAAATGACTGTGTTAATCAGCACTGCATTGTGTTAAGGCTGTATTGTTAGTTCTATAGTAACTGAGATGGTCAGGCAACATAGTGACTGTATTTCCAACCTCAACTCCTTAGTTACTACACCATGAGCGGTTTAGATTCATAGGTAGGCTATACCGAATGTGTACGGAATTAAGTTGTTAATAACAGGAGGAACCAATAAGTCCAAAGCAGGAAGTGCAATGTTCCAACTCCTAACAACGCTTACAATGCATTTCATAGATCACACTGTACTTTCACATACTTCCTGTGTGACCCTTGATCCCACTACCCAATCAGGGAGGAAGTTGCTCTTGACCACTGGAGGTGTGGGTGGGTGTGGGTTTGGGTCCTGTTGTTGAGCCTATGGCTTTGAGCATGGAGGCGTCGACTGGTGGGAGTGCAGGGTCTGATCTCAGGGTTGTGGATCAGAGAGATACTGCATACCGGAAGGACAGGGAGGGGACCCAGCCGGGACACGGAGACAGGGGCCACAGCCCCTCTCTGATTAGAGCCTGGGGGCTGAGGAGGAGGAGAGGCCACACAGTGTGGCTCTGGAGCTTAAAGGGTTGCTATTGAATCAAAACATGCTACCAGCTTTCCAGGTTATGAGGGGTATGGCCTACCTCAAACCAGTGTTCCAAATGGCACCCTATTCCCTACATAGCTCCCTGGTCTAAAGTAGTGCACTATAAAGGGAATAGGGCCCTAGTCTGGTGCCACATTCCAGACGATGATGAATAGGCCCTATAGAAGCTGGATGCCACCCATGCCTTTCTGCCTTTTAACCACTCCATGGAAGTGAGCTAAGCTGGTAGCTCTGCCAAAGTCAGCGCCATTCATATGCCTCATCTTCCTCCTCCTCTACAGTGAGAAGACCATGGAGGTGGAATTTAGTCCAATTTCACTTTGCTACACAAACACAGTAGGCTATATGGGATGACAGGTGATATGTGAAAAGCGTAGAGGGAGCCAGTGTAGGCTAAGTGTACAATGGATGAGATGGCTAGACCAGATTGTGGAGGGAAAATAAACATCTCGCTCTCTGTGTGTGTGTGTGTGTGTGTGTGTGGTTGGCATCTGGTTGACACTTGTTGAGCGGCTAACCATTACTGCAGTGGAGAGCCCCACTTTACAGACCTTTCTAATGTGAAATAAGGGGGTTGTTTCTTGAAAGGCTTCCATGCTGGGTCACTTAACTATGCATGATCTGAGGACCTAAACACACACTTCAATCACTTGATGTGGAAAGAGCAGCCAGGTGAAACCTCAGAGGAAATCAACAGATGTTGTTGAGGGAGGCCTAGTGCTCTCAGGAATAGTTTCTCTGAAGCAATGCTTCTTTATGCAGATAGAAACAGGTTCGAACAATTGGCTTTGAAGTACTGGTTTGGGATGTGTCTTTAGTGTTATCTGACAGCTTAGGCCATCACATCACATACAAGCCTACGCTTCAAACACACAAAAATTAGCTTTCTATTGAAATCTCACTGTCACTTTGCAGTGAGGACAAGACATATTACGCTTCAATAATCAACTTGACAAAGATATTGCTTTCAACATAAACGTAAAATCGTATTATTAATTTAATGCTAGATGTGTTCAGACTAGACCTAGAGGAGAGCTGACCAGATGTGTTCAGACTAGACCTAGAGGAGAGCTGACCAGATGTGTTCAGACTAGACCTAGAGGAGAGCTGACCAGATGTGTTCAGACTAGACCTAGAGGAGAGCTGACCAGATGTGTTCAGACTAGACCTAGAGGAGAGCTGACCAGATGTGTCTCAGACTAGACCTAGAGGAGAGCTGACCAGATGTGTTCCCAGACTAGACCTAGAGGAGAGCTGACCAGATGTGTTCAGACTAGACCTAGAGGAGAGCTGACCAGATGTGTTCCCCAGACTAGAACTAGAGGAGAGCTGACCAGATGTGTTCCCCAGACTAGAACTAGAGGAGAGCTGACCAGATGTGTTCCCCAGACTAGACCTAGAGGAGAGCTGACCAGATGTGTTCCCCAGACTAGACCTAGAGGAGAGCTGACCAGATGTGTTCCCCAGACTAGACCTAGAGGAGAGCTGACCAGATGTGTTCAGACTAGACCTAGAGGAGAGCTGACCAGATGTGTTCAGACTAGACCTAGAGGAGAGCTGACCAGATGTGTTCAGACTAGACCTAGAGGAGAGCTGACCAGATGTGTTCAGACTAGACCTAGAGGAGAGCTGACCAGATGTGTTCAGACTAGACCTAGAGGAGAGCTGACCAGATGTGTTCAGACTAGACCTAGAGGAGAGCTGACCAGATGTGTTCAGACTAGACCTAGAGGAGAGCTGACCAGATGTGTTCCCAGACTAGACCTAGAGGAGAGCTGACCAGATGTGTTCCCAGACTAGACCTAGAGGAGAGCTGACCAGATGTGTTCCCAGACTAGACCTAGAGGAGAGCTGACCAGATGTGTTCCCAGACTAGACCTAGAGGAGAGCTGACCAGATGTGTTCAGACTAGACCTAGAGGAGAGCTGACCAGATGTGTTCAGACTAGAACTAGAGGAGAGCTGACCAGATGTGTTCAGACTAGACCTAGAGGAGAGCTGACCAGATGTGTTCAGACTAGACCTAGAGGAGAGCTATGTTTAACGACAGGATCCTTAATATGGTCCCCTCAAACATGCCTTTTTTCTCTGAGGGAAGAGGGCATCAAATAGCTGTTGTAAGGGTCATGCTCTGAGGTGCAGCTCCACAGAAGGGCTCTGTGTGTGTGTTAGGTCTCTACCCCAGGATGACACTCAGATTTAATGAGCTCAGTAAAACAGCAGAGATGCCCTTAATTAGCTCACTGGGAGCATAGGACAACACACACACACACACACACACACACACACACACACACACACACCACACACACACACACACACACACACACACACACACACACACACACACACACACACACACACACACACACACACACACACACACACACACACACACACACACACACACACACACACACACACACACACAGGCAGGTAGCCTAGTGGTTAGAGCGTTGGGCCACTAACCGAAAGGTTGCTAGATCGAATCCCAAAGCTGACAAGGTAAAAATCTGTTGATCTGCCCCTGAACAACGGCCAGTAACTGTTACTAGACCGTCATTGTAAATAATCATTTGTTCTTAACTGACTTGTCTGGTTAAACAAAGGTTCAATAAATAAATACAAAACACACGCCTCAGGTGCTTTCTATCCCACCCCTTCTAGGCTGGGTGGGGGTGGTATATACACCGGGGCTGAACTAGGCTGGCGGTATATAAACCGGGGCTGAACTAGGCTGGGTGGGGGTGGTATATAAACCTGGGCTGAACTAGACTGGTGGTATATTAACCTGGGTAGAACTAGGCTGGGTGGGGGTGGTATATAAACCTGGGCTGAACTAGGCTTGGTGGGGGTGGTATATAAACCTGGGCTGAACTAGGCTTGGTGGGGGTGGTATATAAACCTGGGCTGAACTAGGCTGGGTGGGGGTGGTATATAAACCTGGGCTGAACTAGGCTGGGTGGGGGTGGTATATAAACCTGGGCTGAACTAGACTGGTGGTATATTAACCTGGGTAGAACTAGGCTGGGTGGGGGTGGTATATAAACCTGGGAAGCACTAGGCCGGGTGGGGGTGGTATATAAACCTGGGTAGCACTAGGCTGGTGGTATATAAACCGGGGTTGAACAAGGCTGGTGGTATATAAACCATGGAAAAACTAGGCTGGTGGTAGATAAACCGGGGCTGAACAAGGCTGGTGGTATATAAACCTGGGTAGCACTAGGCCGGGTGGGGTTGGTATATAAACCTGGGTAGCACTAGGCCGGGTGGGGGTGGTATATAAACCTGGGTAGCACTAGGCCGGGTGGGGGTGGTATATAAACCTGGGTAGCACTAGGCCGGGTGGGGTGGTATATAAACCTGGGTAGCACTAGGCCGGGTGGGGTGGTATATAAACCTGGGTAGCACTAGGCCGGGTGGGGGTGGTATATAAACCTGGGTAGCACTAGGCCGGGTGGGGGTGGTATATAAACCTGGGTAGCACTAGGCCGGGTGGGGTGGTATATAAACCTGGGTAGCACTAGGCCGGGTGGAGTGGTATATAAACCTGGGTAGCACTAGGCCGGGTGGGGGTGGTATATAAACCTGGTATGAATGGGCATCTGGCTGTTTGCAGTAATACAGGAGGGAACCAGGGTACTAGCTACAGAAACACACCGATGAAACCATGACTCGGCCCAGGAGTTTCTCCTGCTTCAGATGACAGGATAAGGAAAAACTCCAGGCCCTAATTCCACTAATGTTTTTCAAGCTTTTCCTGACCACATGACCCGTTTTATGCAAAGTCTCTTATGAGACAGCATGTCACTGTATTATTCTACATATGATAAATAAACGGAAGTGTGTATGTGGGCTAACCACGCCAGAGACATGGCTGTGTTGGGTACCTTCTCTATTTCCTGGGCCTTGGCTCCGATGGCCTGCGCTCGGCGCTCCTGGAAGTCATCCTGGGTCTTGGGGGTCTCATCGATGGGGGGCAGGCCCTCCTCACGGTCCCACTCTAGGATATGAGCCTCCTCCTGGGGAGAGAGATAGAAAGAGGGTGGCCTGGTCACTCCGCTGTCTGAAAGAAGGATTTCTGAATACCGATTCATCCCAAGCTTTTATATTCATTATTTCATTATTATCCAAGTGTCTATTTAAGACAAAAACCTAAACTTTTTTAAGTATAAAGTCCTTCTGCATTGTCCACTCTGCTATGAATGCCAGTGAATCAATATGGGTGATCCCCTCAAACAGTGTGGTCATGTTCAGAGAGTCCAAAACACACAGTGCTCTGGTCAGCATCTAAGTGGAGCGTTCCCTCCTTTTAGGGCTCAGCTAGACTCTGCATGTGCATCATGGGAAAAGTTCAAATAAACCCCAAAACCAAATGAGATGTTAACACTGCATTAAGTACGGTGATCAAATCACATAGCAGAGCTCCAATTAACCCTCTATAGTAGAGAGAGATCAGCCAGCCAACAGTATTATCCCTCCCCCACTGGGTATAACAGTCTGGCCCCCAGCGCTGGCCCCAGCCCCATGTGTCAGAGACTAAGACAGGGAGAAACGAGGAGAAAACGAGGCCAACTTAGATCATCGCTTCTATACTGCTGGATCTCTCTCTCTACCCCTCTCCGTCTCTCTCTCTCGCTCTACCCCTCGATCTCTCCGTCTCTGTCTTTCTACCCCTCTCCCTCTTGATCTCTCCGTCTCTCTTTCTACCCCTCTCCGTCTCTCTCTCTACCCCTCTCCGTCTCTCGTCTCTCTCTTTCTACCCCTCTCCGTCTCTCTCTCGACCCCTCTCCGTCTCTCGTCTCTCTCTTTCTACCCCTCTCCGTCTCTCTCTCGACCCCTCTCCGTCTCTCAGTCTCTCTCTTTCTACCCCTCTCCGTCTCTCTCTCTACCCCTCTCCGTCTCTCTCTTTCTACCCCTCTCCGTCTCTCTCTCTACCCCTCTCCGTCTCTCAGTCTCTCTCTCTCTACCCCTCTCCGTCTCTCTCTCGACCCCTCTCCGTCTCTCAGTCTCTCTCTTTCTACCCCTCTCCGTCTCTCTCTCGACCCCTCTCCGTCTCTCTCTCTCCCCCCGTCTCTCTCTTTCTACCCCTCTCCCTCTGCATCGCTCAGTCCTCATTTCCTATTGTCCTTTAAGGGGCTAGCTAGGGGACTGGGGATGCAGAGAGCTGGCTACGCTTGATTAAACATTCTGGAGAGAGGAAGCAAGTTAGAGTCAAGTCGCATTAGTGACCCTAAATCATTCAAAAATAAGACAAATATATGAAAACGGGGATCACAGAGCCAAGCGTGTAGGGGGGAGGCGGGGCAACCAGGAGAGAGTGGGGCTCTAAAAAAATACCAATTAGTGGAAAAAAATATCAGAATTGGGCTGCCTGTGTAAGCACAGTCAGACTCTCTTTCTCTCCCAGTCCCACTTCAATGTCTAGCCTTTAAGAATACATCATGAAGACACCCTAAACATCCCAGATCTGTGTAAGCCTGAGCAGTTACCCAGGGAGACATGGTGCCTGTGTGTGTCTGTGTTCTCCTAAGGATAACTCCCAAAAGCAAGAGTGTTTGTTGAACCTACACGGTCTCCCATTAAAATGAGTTTACTAATGGCAGAGCTCTTTGATCTTGGCTAAGGTTCTGGGTTCTAAACCAGGGAGAGAGTGGAGGAGGGGAACACAGCGCCTGCCTGCCTGTCGTGACCAGATCAAACAGAGGGTTGGAGAGGGAGGGATGGAGGGGGGGTCGCGGGACTCTCACTAAAAAAATACTTTCATCACAGAGGGTTTATTGGCACACACACACACACACCACACACACACACACACACACACACACACACACACACACACACACACACACACACACACACACACACACCACACACACACACACACACGCACAGGATCTCCAAGGGAGGTACCGTGCGCCTTCCGATCTCTCGGAGGATAAAGTATCAGAAAGTGTCTGGCTAGGTTCAAACGGTTGTCTAAATGTCAACCCAAATCAAAAGGATGATTCTACCCAGAGTATACAGCAAATATTTACTAACACACCTGGCATCAGATGATTCACAGCACTTTAACAGTTCTAAGATGTTCCAGAATAATTTGTCAGGAGGTTTGTTTGTTAGAGATGATATGATGAAACAGAGACCATAGTTAATGTAGCGTCACTAGCGTGCCAGGCAGCTCTGTGTATTCACTATGGTGGAGCATCAGGCAGCTCTGTGTATTCAGTATGGTGGAGCACCAGGCAGCTCTGTGTATTCAGTATGGTGGAGCATCAGACAGCTCTGTGTATTCACTATGGTAGAGCACCAGGCAGCTCTGTGTATTCACTATGGTGGAGCATCAGGCAGCTCTGTGTATTCACTATGGTGGAGCATCAGGCAGCTCTGTGTATTCACGTATGGTGGAGCATCAGGCAGCTCTGTGTATTCAGTATGGTGGAGCATCAGACAGCTCTGTGTATTCAGTATGGTGGAGCACCAGGCAGCTCTGTGTATTCACTATGGTGGAGCATCAGACAGCTCTGTGTATTCACTATGGTGGAGCACCAGACAGCTCTGTGTATTCACTATGGTGGAGCACCAGGCAGCTCTGTGTATTCACTATGGTAGAGCACCAGGCAGCTCTGTGTATTCACTATGGTGGAGCACCAGGCAGCTCTGTGTATTCACTATGGTGGAGCACCAGGCAGCTCTGTGTACTCAGTATGGTGGAGCACCAGGCAGCTCTGTGTATTCAGTATGGTGGAGCATCAGGCAGCTCTGTGTATTCAGTATGGTGGAGCATCAGGCAGCTCTGTGTATTCAGTATGGTGGAGCATCGGGCAGCTCTGTGTATTCAGTATGGTGGAGCATCAGGCAGCTCTGTGTATTCAGTATGGTGGAGCACCAGGCAGCTCTGTGTATTCAGTATGGTGGCGCACCAGGCAGCTCTGTGTATTCAGTATGGTGGCGCACCAGGCAGCTCTGTGTATTCAGTATGGTGGAGCATCAGGCAGCTCTGTGTATTCAGTATGGTGGAGCATCAGGTAGCTCTGTGTATTCAGTATGGTGGAGCATCAGGCAGCTCTGTGTATTTAGTATGGTGGAGCATCGCACATTCACTATCCCATATCCCCATGGGGAGTCTAGTTACACTCAGTCAGTACCACTTCAGTCATCAAGAGAAAGGCAGAGGAAACAGCCAGCCAGCCAGCCAGCCAGCCAGCCTCTCTCTCCGTCTCTCCTCCCAGTTTTTAAAAAGCAATAAGCAATCCGCGTTGTGTCGTGCCTAAGAATAGCCCTTAGCCATGGTATATTGGCCATATACCACACCCCCTTGGGCCTTATTGCTTAAATAAACCACACACTGACCTGAATTAAAGCATGAACAGTTAAATATAGTGGTGACTCTTCCTTTTGTCCAAGTTTTTAATGTGTAAAACACTTCATCAGCAGGACTCACCTTAGTGGACGCTGTGCTCTGAGGTGACCCGTCCTGAGAATGACCAGGGGGCCTGTCTTTGTCTGGAAAGGGAGAGAGAAAGAAAAGAACACAACAGAGCCTGAGGGATGGAGGAGGGATTCATTCAGAACAACACACCTCGAGCCAGTACAATGAAAAAGACCACTCAGTGTATAGTGTGATCTTATTGGGGGTTATAAAGGTGTCTGACATGTTCTGACACCGCCAGGTAGGTTCCTGTGGGGGTGACAGGGGGATACACCACACCTGGTCTACACCGCCAGACAGTCTCCAGCCGGCACGCCGCCAGAGAGTCTCCCTCCGGCACGCCGCCAGAGAGTCTCCCTCCGGCACGCCGCCAGAGAGTCTCCCTCCGGCACGCCGCCAGACAGTCTCCCTCCGGCACGCCGCCAGACAGTCTCCCTCCGACACGCCGCCAGAGAGTCTCCCTCCGACACGCCGCCAGACAGTCTCCAGCCGCCAGACAGTCTCCATCCGACACGCCGCCAGAGTCTCCCTCCGACACGCCGCCAGACAGTCTCCAGCCGCCAGACAGTCTCCCTCCGGCACGCCGCCAGACAGTCTCCCTCCGACACGCCGCCAGAGAGTCTCCCTCCGACACGCCGCCAGAGAGTCTCCCTCCGACACGCCGCCAGACAGTCTCCAGCCGCCAGACAGTCTCCCTCCGACACGCCGCCAGACAGTCTCCCTCCGACACGCCGCCAGAGAGTCTCCCTCCGACACGCCGCCAGACAGTCTCCCTCCGACACGCCGCCAGACAGTCTCCCTCCGACACGCCGCCAGAGAGTCTCCCTCCGACACGCCGCCAGACAGTCTCCATCCGACACGCCGCCAGAGTCTCCCTCCGACACGCCGCCAGACAGTCTCCATCCGACACGCCGCCAGACAGTCTCCCTCCGACACGCCGCCAGACACTCTCCATCCACCATTGCATTGGATGTTTGTCCAGCTCCTGTTATTATTTGGGAAGTGTTTAAGCCTCTGTACTCCTCTCCATCCAGGCTTGTCCCCTCCTATCCCCTCTGCACTGATCAGATCCTGTGGATGGCTGCATAATAAGGGAGAACTGCATTAGGAGACACCCTGCAGGCTAGTCAGACTGAATTGCAGGCCCTCATTCGTCCGTTGGCACTCTCCTCTTTCCGTCTCTCGCTCTCTCTGACCTGTGTTGCCAGAGGCTTGATGCCCAAGCAGCATCGATGCTCAGTGGGCACCACTGCAGGCGCCATGGTCAATTACCCATTAGGCCCATGTCTGTCACTTCAAACACCATGCTCAGACACTCCCAGGAGAAATTCAAATGATGTGCTGGTTCCATATTTTATTAAGAGGGTCCCTTCTCCCTGCACCATATACCATTACATTATTCAGATACACTGCTGAACTCAATTCTGATGGAGGATAAGTTCTGAATGACATTTTTAGTGGAGAGATGTGTGACTGTGTCAAATCCGTTGGCCGACTTTGTGGGTTGAACAGAATTAATTTCCATGATATCAAAAACACTCCATAACTGAATGTGAAAGTGGGATTGAGAGTGAGAAAGACCAGAGAGAGAGAGAACTTATGGGTGGAGGATATTAGTTTTGTCTTGCCCCTGGAAAAGGGTTGACAGAGCCAACATGGTGGCCAGTAACATCTATCTCCCACACTAACATGTCGCCCCACACAGCAGTTATATCCATTAGAGAGAGTAGACACCCTACTCCTTCCTCTATGTCTCTACACAAACAAACTGACAGCGTTTTTATGATCCATAACAAAGTGGCAGAGAGAGCGTGAAAACGGCAGGCCAGCCGACCAATTAGCAACGCTCTCTCAGGTTACCTCAGCTGAAACAGACCCAGCAGTATAAAGACCTTCACAGAAAACTCTCTCTCAGGTTACCTCAGCTGAAACAGACTCCCGCAGGACAAAGATCTTCACAGAAAACTCTCTCTCAGGTTACCTCAGCTGAAACAGACTCAGCAGGACAAAGACCTTCACAGAAAACTCTCTCTCAGGTTACCTCAGCCGAAACAGACCCAGCAGGTACTAAAGACCTTCACAGAAAACTCTCTCTCAGGTTACCTCAGCTGAAACAGGCTCAGCAGGACAAAGACCTTCACAGAAAACTCTCTCTCAGGTTACCTCAGCTGAAACAGACTCAGCAGGACAAAGACCTTCACAGAAAACTCTCTCTCAGGTTACCTCAGCTGAAACAGACTCAGCAGGACAAAGACCTTCACAGAAAACTCTCTCTCAGGTTACCTCAGCTGAAACAGACTCAGCAGGACAAAGACCTTCACAGAAAACTCTCTCTCAGGTTACCTCAGCCGAAACAGACCCAGCAGTATAAAGACCTTCACAGAAAACTCTCTCTCAGGTTACCTCAGCTGAAACAGGCTCAGCAGGACAAAGACCTTCACAGAAAACTCTCTCTCAGGTTACCTCAGCTGAAACAGACTCAGCAGGACAAAGACCTTCACAGAAAACTTCAACCCTAGATCTCTTTTATTATGGGCGGAGCTGGACGTAGGGTGGGAATGTTGGTTCACGGTTAAACCTCATTCTATATCTCAATTCAACATTGAGGTTCAACCTTGTGGGAGTTGGTGTTTAACCAAGGAGCTAAAGAGCCATTTCTCCATACTACGTCCTTGGTTAGAATGATAGTGTGTCATTAAAAACACAGGATAGAAGTCTTATGATGAAATAACAGTAATCCAGCATTGATTCGGCAGACCCATTTCTGTTGATGATATTATCTACAGTAACTGTTTATTCCCTACACTAAAACACACACTATAGTCTCTAGAACCCATCCTAGTTTCCCCTCTTCCCTGTACTTACCAGACATCCTGCTCAGACAAAACTCTTCACACCCTGAGAGACCATGGAGAAGAGAACATGGACGTCACTAAGACTATAATCACACAGGCCGCCAGCCAGCTGGGAACGGCTCCTGTTGACCAATGAGCTACTATAGATGATCATTATGGCTGTTAGAACCAATACATGGAGGACGAGGAGCAGAATCCACATGCTCAGCTTTCTTTCAGCAGAGACAATCACATCTATGGCTGATTCACACTAACACAGCGCACCACTGACCCATGGGTACTTGTCCACGGGCCTGTTTGGGGAACAGCCACCCACCCCAGGGCTGCTCAGCCACAGGGGTACCAGAGAGCACCTAAAAGCACGCCATGGCATCATCAGATGGGGACGACAAGATTAAACTACAGAGGCTGAGGATTTCCCCCTGGTTCCAATAATGTAGTGGGGTCAAAATGTCAATTCACAGGGCTTCATCTGTCTATTGGACAAGTTAAGCTGGAATCCCAGCTCCTCATAAGCTGCTGAACTGAATGCAACCCAAGAGGAACATGATTGGTGGGGAGTGAGTGGTGGGGGAGGTACTTACTTTTCTGCTGGGCGGGTTGGGGGAGACCCTTGCCTCTGTCAGGAGAGTAGCTCTTGCTACTGACGGTGGAGCCGGACCGGCTGTGGGGGGAGGGGGGGACGTCTGTTCTCAGGGGAGGCAAGGGACCTTTCCTTCTGTAGGTGAGAGACAAGGGGATTTTAGTGCTCTTAGGGTGACTTAGAATCAGTACATTCAACGAAAGATGGTAAAGGGTCAAATAAAGGAAAAAAGATAGAAGACAGAGAGAGAGAGAGAGAGAGAGAGATCAGCTTCTTCACATATGTAGAGTCTGAGCGGTACCAATGCATCAAGTCTGACACCAACAGGCTCCTGAACAGCTTCTATCCCCATGCCATAAGACTGCTAAATGGCTAACTAAATAGCTAGCTAAATGGCTACACAGACTGAGTTGACCCTTGTAATTTTATTCTTATTTCTGTCTCTATACACACTCCCAGGGCCCTACACACCACACACTGACACACCAACACTCCCAGGGCCCTACCACACACACTGACACACCAACACTCCCAGGGCCACACACACTGACACACCAACACTCCCAGGGCCCCTACACACACTGACACACCAACACACACTCACAGGGCCCTACACACACTGACACACCAACACACACTCACAGGGCCCTACACACACTGACACACCAACACACACTCACAGAGCCCTACACACACTGACACACACTCACAGGGCCGTACACACTACAGACACTCCAACACACATCAACTTCTCATAAACATATAACATGCACATTCATTTATACTGACTAAACACAACCACTCAGATACAATCATCATATACGCTGCTGTTACTCTATTTATCATATATCCTGATGCCTCGTCACCTTACCCCTATACATATCTACCTCCATCACTCCAGTATCCCTGTCACCTTACCCCTATACATATCTACCTCCATCACTCCAGTATCCATTCACCTTACCCCTATACATATCTACCTCTATCACTCCAGTATCCCTGTCACCTTACCCCTATACATATCTACCTCCATCACTCCAGTATCTCTGTCACCTTACCCCTATACATATCTACCTCCATCACTCCAGTATCCCTGTCACCTTACCCCTATACATATCTACCTCTATCACTCCAGTATCCCTGTCACCTTACCCCTATACATATCTACCTCTATCACTCCAGTATCCCTGTCACCTTACCCCTATACATATCTACCTCCATCACTCCAGTATCCCTGTCTCCTTTCCCCTATACATATCTACCTCCATCACTCCAGTATCCCTGTCACCTTACCCCTATACATATCTACCTCCATCACTCCAGTATCCATTCACCTTACCTCTATACATATCTACCTCCATCACTCCAGTATCCCTGTCACCTTACCCCTATACATATCTACCTCCATCACTCCAGTATCCCTGTCACCTTACCCCTATACATATCTACCTCCATCACTCCAGTATCCATTCACCTTACCCCTATACATATCTACCACTATCACTCCAGTATCCCTGTCACCTTACCCCTATACATATCTACCACTATCACTCCAGTATCCCTGTCACCTTACCCCTATACATATCTACCTCCATCACTCCAGTATCCCTGTCACCTTACCCCTATACATATCTACCTCCATCACTCCAGTATCCATTCACCTTACCCCTATACATATCTACCTCTATCACTCCAGTATCCCTGTCACCTTACCCCTATACATATCTACCTCCATCACTCCAGTATCTCTGTCACCTTACCCCTATACATATCTACCTCCATCACTCCAGTATCCCTGTCACCTTACCCCTATACATATCTACCTCCATCACTCCAGTATCCCTGTCACCTTACCCCTATACATATCTACCTCCATCACTCCAGTATCCCTGTCCCCTTACCCCTATACATATCTACCTCTATCACTCCAGTATCCCTGTCACCTTACCCCTATACATACCTACCTCCATCACTCCAGTATCCCTGTCACCTTACCCCTATACATATCTACCTCCACCACTCCAGTATCCCTGCACATTGTAAATATGCTACTGGAACTGACCCTGTATATAGTACCTTACCCCTATACATATCTACCTCCATCACTCCAGTATCCCTGCACATTGTAAATATGCTACTGGAACTGACCCTGTATATAGTACCTTACCCCTATACATATCTACCTCCATCACTCCAGTATCCCTGTCACCTTACCCCTATACATATCTACCTCCATCACTCCAGTATCCCTGTCACCTTACCCCTATACATATCTACCTCCATCACTCCAGTATGCCTGCACATTGTAAATATGCTACTGGAACTGACCCTGTATATAGTACCTTACCCCTATACATATCTACCTCCATCACTCCAGTATCCCTGCACATTGTAAATATGCTACTGGAACTGACCCTGTATATAGTACCTTACCCCTATACATATCTACCTCCATCACTCCAGTATCCCTGTCACCTTACCCCTATACATATCTACCTCCATCACTCCAGTATCCCTGCACATTGTAAATATGCTACTGGAACTGACCCTGTATATAGTACCTTACCCCTATACATATCTACCTCCATCACTCCAGTATCCCTGCACATTGTAAATATGCTACTGGAACTGACCCTGTATATAGTACGTTACCCCTATACATATCTACCTCCATCACTCCAGTATCCCTGCACATTGTAAATATGCTACTGGAACTGACCCTGTATATAGTACCTTACCCCTATACATATCTACCTCCATCACTCCAGTATCCCTGCACATTGTAAATATGCTATTGGAACTGATCCTGTATATAGAAACCTTACTTATTTCTTTACTGTTTTTGTTCTACCTCATGTTTTTAGTAATAGATTGTTATTGATTACTGCATTGTTGGGGTTAGAGCCGCAAGAAAGGCATTCACTGTACTTGTGTATGTGACATTAAAACATTAAACTGAAACACTATATATCCAACTGAATAAGTTAGTAATGGATAGTAGTAGTAGTACCAGACAGATACATACCCTCTGTCCAGTTAGTAATGGATAGTAGTAGTAGTACCAGACAGATACATACCCTCTGTCCAGTTAGTAATGGATAGTAGTAGTAGTACCAGACAGATACATACCCTCTGTCCAGTTAGTAATGGATAGTAGTAGTAGTACCAGACAGATACATACCCTCTGTCTAGTTAGTAATGGATAGTAGTAGTAGTAGTAGTACCAGACAGATACATACCCTCTGTCCAGTTAGTAATGGATAGTAGTAGTAGTAGTAGTACCAGACAGATACATACCCTCTGTCTAGTTAGTAATGGAATAGTAGTAGTAGTACCAGACAGATACATACCCTCTGTCTAGTTAGTAATGGATAGTAGTAGTAGTAGTAGTAGTAGTAGTACCAGACAGATACATACCCTCTGTCCAGTTAGTAATGGATAGTAGTAGTAGTACCAGACAGATACATACCCTCTGTCTAGTTAGTAATGGATAGTAGTAGTAGTAGTAGTAGTAGTAGTACCAGACAGATACATACCCTCTGTCTAGTTAGTAATGGATAGTAGTAGTAGTAATAGTAGCAGACAGATACATACCCTCTGTCTAGTTAGTAATGGATAGTAGTAGTAGTACCAGACAGATACATACCCTCTGTCCAGTTAGTAATGGATAGTAGTAGTAGTAGTAGTAGTAGTAGTACCAGACAGATACATACCCTCTGTCCAGTTAGTAATGGATAGTAGTAGTAGTACCAGACAGATACATACCCTCTGTCTAGTTAGTAATGGATAGTAGTAGTAGTACCAGACAGATACATACCCTCTGTCTAGTTAGTAATGAATAGTAGTAGTAGTACCAGACAGATACATACCCTCTGTCCAGTTAGTAATGGATAGTAATAGTAGTAGTACCAGACAGATACATACCCTCTGTCCAGTTAGTAATGGATAGTAGTAGTAGTACCAGACAGATACATACCCTCTGTCCAGTTAGTAATGGATAGTAGTAGTACCAGACAGATACATACCCTCTGTCCAGTTAGTAATGGATAGTAGTAGTAGTACCAGACAGATACATACCCTCTGTCCAGTTAGTAATGGATAGTAGTAGTAGTACCAGACAGATACATACCCTCTGTCCAGTTAGTAATGGATAGTAGTAGTACCAGACAGATACATACCCTCTGTCTAGTTAGTAATGGATAGTAGTAGTAGTAGTACCAGACAGATACATACCCTCTGTCTAGTTAGTAATGGATAGTAGTAGTAGTACCAGACAGATACATACCCTCTGTCCAGTTAGTAATGGATAGTAGTAGTAGTACCAGACAGATACATACCCTCTGTCCAGTTAGTAATGGATAGTAGTAGTAGTACCAGACAGATACATACCCTCTGTCCAGTTAGTAATGGATAGTAGTAGTAGTACCAGACAGATACATACCCTCTGTCCAGTTAGTAATGGATAGTAGTAGTAGTAGTACCAGACAGATACATACCCTCTGTCTAGTTAGTAATGGATAGTAGTAGTAGTACCAGACAGATACATACCCTCTGTCTAGTTAGTAATGGATAGTAGTAGTAGTAGTACCAGACAGATACATACCCTCTGTCCAGTTAGTAATGGATAGTAGTAGTAGTAGTAGTAGTACCAGACAGATACATACCCTCTGTCTAGTTAGTAATGGATAGTAGTAGTAGTACCAGACAGATACATACCCTCTGTCTAGTTAGTAATGGATAGTAGTAGTAGTAGTACCAGACAGATACATACCCTCTGTCCAGTTAGTAATGGATAGTAGTAGTACCAGACAGATACATACCCTCTGTCCAGTTAGTAATGGATAGTAGTAGTAGTACCAGACAGATACATACCCTCTGTCTAGTTAGTAATGGATAGTAGTAGTAGTACCAGACAGATACATACCCTCTGTCCAGTTAGTAATGGATAGTAGTAGTAGTACCAGACAGATACATACCCTCTGTCCAGTTAGTAATGGATAGTAGTAGTAGTACCAGACAGATACATACCCTCTGTCTAGTTAGTAATGGATAGTAGTAGTAGTACCAGACAGATACATACCCTCTGTCCAGTTAGTAATGGATAGTAGTAGTAGTAGTACCAGACAGATACATACCCTCTGTCCTAGTTAGTAATGGATAGTAGTAGTAGTACCAGACAGATACATACCCTCTGTCCAGTTAGTAATGGATAGTAGTAGTAGTAGTACCAGACAGATACATACCCTCTGTCCAGTTAGTAATGGATAGTAGTAGTAGTAGTACCAGACAGATACATACCCTCTGTCCAGTTAGTAATGGATAGTAGTAGTAGTAGTAGTAGTAGTAGTAGTACCAGACAGATACATACCCTCTGTCCAGGTTGAGGATGGCCTGCATCAGGGTGTCATCACCCCCCTCTGGGACCACAGCAGACAGGGAGCGGGGTGCAGGGTACATCCCCTGAGCCCTGACGCTGGGGGGAGGGGGTGCTGCACGGCCACTGCTTCTGGGTGGAAAGACAATCACACATCAAGGACCACATCTCATCAGCAGACTGTACACATCAGCTTTAATACTGGAGGTACTTGGCAATTAAAGGACTAAGGTAAACTAAGAGATTAAAAAACCAGTACATCGGTGGAAGCAGTAGACTATATCTTAACCAAAGGTCACCACCACTTTGCATCCGGGTATATAAAAAGGTAGGAGGGGAATGTCTTGGAGTCTTGGTCACTAGCCTACATCTGCTGTTCGTCAAAGCTTTCCATCTGCACTGTGTCAGAGCGATTAGGCCTGACTTTAGAGGGACTGCTTCAACAAGACTGCTTCAACAAGACTGCTTCAACTGTCATTTGACGGCGGTCACTGAGCACTAAGTATCCAGTAGTCCCACCCCACTCAGAGAAACCATTGACCTTCTCTGTTGATCTCCATCTTCTGCTACATCTGGGTTAAGAAGGTGTCGTCCCTAGACACAAGACACTCCTGTCAAGATGTTGAAGGGTTTATTTAGATAACTCCTCCCCTGGCCACGGTGGATCAGCACTGGAGCCTGTAGTGCTGCCAGGACAGACACGGACAGGGGGGAGAGAGGGGTGACCCCGTGGTCGTAGGGGTGAAGGTCGGAGACCAGTGAGACAGGCTCCTAGACAGGGGAGCGCCGGGCTGAGGTAGATGGTATACAGATGAGGTACCGTAGAGATTACATAGCACCACAGCAACAGAACACCACCCTGGTCACAATCTGAGCACCAAACCTTAAGAATCTTTACATTTCCTCTCATGTCTGACATTGTAAAATGAGGACAAAGTACTGCTACAGATTAGGACTGAAAATCCACAAGTACACCACGAATCAATGCTTTTCCCAAAATGTACTGGGACAGAAACCTAACCAACTACATATTTATCTAAATATCTTTAGGCTAAATGGTATTTCTAAGTGGTTTTAATGACTCTGTTAAAACTGGACCGTTGCTCTCTGTGCAAAGGCTAAGCCCTAGTAGTTCTACCTTCCTAAACACACATCTGTGTTCGCAGCAGTAAAACCAGGAACGTTAGTTTACCCTGCAGCCCTCTCTCTCCTCTCCTGTTGGGACGGTTGATCCTCTCTGGTTTGTTGCCCTCGCTGATTATGTGCCTCCTATACGACAGGCAGTAGAATGACCCAGCCAGGCAGGCAGGCAGGCCAAGGGGCAGGAGGGGGTATAAACAAATGAAAGGCACCTGGTCTCAGTGACCCCAGCCTGAACCTCATCATCTCCCCTTGTCCTCCAACCAACCAACCAGCAGCTTGGAGTGACCGACCTCACAAAACTTTAATGACCCAGGGGATGCATCCCAAATGGCCCCCTATTCCCTACATAGTGCACTGTGGGCTCTGGTTAAGTGATGCACTATACAGGGGAATGGGTACCATTTGGAACGCAGACAGGGTGTTGTTTGAAGGGTACCTGACCTCGTCTGACCCCATCTGTGCTCAAAGCAAATGGCCACATGTGTCTTTACTGCCGATATCACCCCTAAATATTACCCTACTACTTCCACCTCCCTCTTCTGAACTGGAACTGTGGCCCCTGGCTGTTTAACAGTGGGCTCTAACTGACCTAACTGACCAACGGGGTCAAATCAAAAGCCTAGGTGTTGAATTAGAGACGGTTGTTCAAGTAGAACATATTTAGTTAAATTGCTGCTGTGTTGATTAAGTAAGGAGGTTGCTCTCACTCTCAAACCTACGGTTACTGTATTCTATATATATACACCTGTAGAATGCCTGAATGGACTTCAAAATTACTACTTAAATGTACATTATCAGTGATCACTAAAAGGAGAACTCAATCTAATGACTTTAGTCCTGGTGATTACAGTTCAGGTCAAGAGTGCAACTGTATGAGAAATACAGTTTGAACATCAGTCAACTTCAGGTTGAATCAGACTAAGTAATCTCTGTCTCTTTATGCGCCCTTACCTTTACACTGTCACGACAGGTAAATATGCCAAGTCACGACAGGTAAATATGCCAAGACAAATAACAACGGCCAGACCTAACCTAACTAACCGGATTGCATGGGGCCTCGGGGCGTGTGTGACTATCATAACCTCTCAACATTAACTTGATTTATCACAGTAATTACTTTCTGTATTATTTCACCTGAGGAACTGAAGGTGTGAGAAGAAAGAACCTACAGCCTTGAACACCTGGCCCTTAAAATAACAGGTGAGTTCTGCTGCTGCATGTACCTCTCCTGACCCTGGGACAGTCACAGAACCCTGCTCTGTCACACTCTGACCATCACATTACAACGTTGTAGTGTAGTGACTGCCTTACACAGAAAAGACCTATGTCCTGTTATGACTCCTGTCATATTGATGGTGCTGTCCGGAGGGTGACTCAGTAGACGCCATTGTTATCCCTGTACCTTCCTTCACCTCTATCATGTCAGGTTACACCAGACAGACAGACAGATAGATAGGGTTTTAAAGACTAGTATGCGACCCCGGGCTGCCACAAGGAATGGTACGCTCATCGCTGTGCAGACCTGGGTTCAAATACCACTTGAAATCTTTTCAGTTTTTGCTCTAGTCTGCCTGGAGTGTCAGATGGGCGGGGTTTTCTGTTTTGGGACTATTTTATGGAGCCATTCAGACAAGGCAAAGCTCAATCAAGCCCAGATAAAATATTTGAAATGAATTCAAATACCATTTGAACCCAGGTGTGGCGCGCTGTGAAAGCAGAGCGGCAGCAGTAGACCCTGAGGTGTTTGTGTGTTTCTCTCCCAGTCCCAGGAGAGAGCTATGTGAGCAGAGAGGTGGACGGGGGCCGACGTGGCCCAGACCTGATGCCTATGTGATTATTCTCTTGTACTATGAAAACATTTCACACAGAATGAGACACACAGATACGCAAATCAGTACAGACATGACATGGGCTTCAGTCTACAGGGCTGATTGGGGAGGCTGTGTCAAAAAGACTGGTTGTCATGGTAAACAAGTGGTGCAACAATGCCATCTTCTGGTCACTTACATAATGACAGTGCATCATTTTATCTGGGAGGGGGGTTCAGGAGAGCTACTTGTAGTGAAACAGAATGGTGATCAGTTTGGTTACACAAGGTTAGACTACTTGAAGATTAAACTCCAATTCTCCTGATGAAAGTTTCAAAACAAATATCCAGCAGTGTGTGAGACAGTTGTGCCTACCTGAAGTCCATCTGGCGTGTTGTGTGGGGGTCCTCTCTAGGAGGTGGTCTAGAGGGGTAGGGGTACGGCTCCTCCGGCTAGAACACAGACACAGGGAATGACTTTTATTGTTTAAAATTAACCTGTTCTACATGGGGGGCTGGCAGTACTGAACAACATATCTACAGGTGTCCCATCCTGAGAAACACACTGTGATGCTGCTGTTGATTAGACAGTACTGAACAACATATCTACAGGTGTCCCATCCTGAGAAACACACTGTGATGCTGCTGTTGATTAGACAGTACTGAACAACATATCTACAGGTGTCCCATCCTGAGAAACACACTGTGATGCTGCTGTTGATTAGACAGTACTGAACAACATATCTACAGGTGTCCCATCCTGAGAAACACACTGTGATGCTGCTGTTGATTAGACAGTACTGAACAACATATCTACAGGTGTCCCATCCTGAGAAACACACTGTGATGCTGCTGTTGATTAGACAGTACTGAACAACATATCTACAGGTGTCCCATCCTGAGAAACACACTGTGATGCTGCTGTTGATTAGACAGCACTGAACAACACACAGTTGAAGTCAGAAGTTTACATTTACCTTAGCCAAATACATTTAAAAACTCAGTTTTTCACATTTCCTGACATTTAATCCTAGTAAAAGTCCCTGTCTTAGGTCAGTTAGGATCACCACTTTATTTTAAGAATGTGAAATGTCAGAATAATAGTAGAGAAAATTATTCATTTCAGCTTTTATTTATATTGTCACATTCCCAGTGGGTCAGAAGTTTACATACACTCAATTAGTATTTGGTAGCATTGCCTTTAAATTGTTTAACTTGGGTCAAATGTTTCTGGTAGCCTTCCACAAGCTTCCCACAATAAGTGGGATGAATTTTGGCCCATAGCTCTGACAGAGCTGCTTTAACTGAGTCAGGTCTGTAGGCCTCCTTGCACGCACACGCTTTTTCAGTTCTGCCGACACATTTTCTATAAAATTGAGGTCAGGGCTTTGTGATGGCCACTCCAAAACCTTGACTTTGTTGTCTTTAAGTAATTTTTCCACAACTTTGGAAGTATGCTTGGGGTCATTGTCCATTTGGAAGACCCATTTGTGACCAAGCTTTAACTTCCTGACTGATGTCTTGAGATGTTGCTTCAATATATCCACATAATTTTCCTCCCTCATGATGCCATTTATTTTGAGAAGTGCACGAGTCCCTCCTGCAGCAAAGCACCCCCACAACATGATGCTGCCACCCCCGTGCTTCATGGTTGGGATGGTGTTCTTCGGCTTGCAAGCCTCCCCCTTTTTCCTCCAAACATAACGATGGTCATTATGGTCAAACAGTTCTAATTGTTGTTTCATCAGACCAGAGGACATTTCTCCAAAAGTACGATCTTTGTCCCCATGTGCAGTTGCAAACCGTAGTCTGGCTTTCTTAATGGCGGTTTTGGAGCAGTGGCTTCTTCCTTGCTGAGCGGCCTTTCAGGTTAGATCAATATAGGACTTGTTTTACTGCGAATATAGATACTTTTGTACCCGTTTCCTCCAGCCTCTTCACAAGATCCTTTGCTGTTGTTCTGGGATTGATTTGCACTTTTCGCACCAAAGTACGTTCATCTCTAGGAGACAGAACCTGAGCGGTATGACGGCTGTGTGGTCCCATGGTGTTTATATTTGCGTACTATTGTTTGTACGGATGAACGTGGTACCTTCAGGTGTTTGAAATTGCTCCCAAGGATGAACCAGATTTGTGGAGGTCTACAATTATTTTTCTGAGGTCTTGGCTGATTTCTTTTGATTTTCCCATGATGTCAAGCAAAGAGGCACTGAGTTTGAAGGTAGGTATTGAAATACACCCACAGGTGCACCTCCAATTGACTCAAATGATGTCAATTAGCCTATCAGAAGCTTCTAAAGCTATGACATCAGCCATGACATCATTCCAAGCTGTTTAAAGGCAGTCAACTTAGTGTATGTCAACTTCTGACCCACTGGAATTGTGATACAGCGAATTATCGGTCTGTAAACAATTGTTGGAAAAATTACATGTCATGCACAAAGTAGATGTCCTAACCGACTTGCCAAAACTATAGTTTGTTAACAAGAAATTTGTGGAGTGGTTGAAAAACAAGTTTTAATGACTCCAACCTAAGTATGTAAACTTCTGACTTCAACTGTATCTACAGGTGTCCCATCCTGAGAAACAACACAATGGTGCTGCTGTTGATTAGACAGTATTTTCTAAAATATTATTTTCCAATCTTCTGTATTTGGTATTTTATTAGGATCCCCATTAGCTGTTGCAAAAGCAGCAGCTACTCTTCCTGGGGTCCACAGCTACTCTTCCTGGGGTCCATGCACCAATCAAAGTGATTGACAGAGCATCTTCGACTCAACATGTAATTCTTTATCTGAACACCAAGTGGCGTCAGAGGTTGAAATAAACTCCTCCTCATACAGTTGGCGGTGTATATAATGGATTTCTAGCTGTACTATAATCATATACCCTATAACTGTAGCATTGACTGTACTCTGACCTAAATTAAGTACTTCAATCAAATGCATTTATACAGATGTTTTTATATCAGCAGATATCACAAAGTGCTTATACAGAAATAGAAAACAAAAGAATAGAAAAACCCTGTATGTTAATATTATTATCTCCCGCCTAAAACCCCAAAGAGCAAGCAATGCAGATGTAGAAGCACTTCCATTGTGGTGTTCACATTCTACTCTGTCAGATAAATATTTCTTGCAGCTTCTCAAATCATACTAATGCAATCGATATGGGGCACATTGTTTTGTGCTTGTAAACCCAGCATGTACAGTAGATTGATGGGCAGATATTATGCTTCCTTGGCATAAGGCTTCAATTGTGCATATACAATAATGGTTTATTCATTGTCTGACAACCCACTTACTCTCCGGGAAGGTGGAATACCTCTGCGCTCGTTAGGAAAATGAAGGCTGTCGCCAAGGTAGCCTCTTTGATCCTCGCCATGGTAACCTCGAGGGCCTCCATTTGGATAAAAGCGAGGCCCGTCGTACTCAAATCCTCGATTGTACTCCTCGTCTGGCCTTCCGAAACCAGCCGGCCTCCTCTCTACAGGCCCTGCTCCAGCTGATCTGGGATATGGGGCCTACAATTAATTACATTTCCATGTGAAAGAAGAGAAAGAGAAACAAGATTAGGGTTATGTCCTCTAGAAAGCTATTTACTATTTTTATTTCTAGATGAAAAGGTTTATTTTTGAAAAATCATGTAATTGTAATTCTCAGTGAATCATAGAATTCATGTAATTTTCAGGATAGAAACAAGGCACAGTTGTTCTGTGGAGCTCAGAAACGCTCAACTCTTTTCTCTTATATCAAGTAGAGGTTGACCGATTAATTAGGGCCGATTTCAAGTTTTCATAACAATTGGTAATCTGCCTTTTTGGACGCCGATTATGGCCGATTACATTGCAATCCATGAGGAAATTGCGTGGCAGGCTGACCACCTGTTACACGAGTGCAGCGTCAAAAGGACCTTGTGGCTGCAATGAGCCAATGTAAGGTGCTAGCTAGCATTAAACTTATCTTATAAAAAAAACTATCAATCTTTACATAATCACTAACTACACATGGTTGATGATATTACTAGGTTAACTAGCATGCCCTGCGTTGCATATAATTAATGCGGTGCCTGTTCATTTATCATCAAACTGCTGCTCGATCATCCTATTTTTCCAACTTAATTGAGGAAAATAAGAACAATCCGAAATTTCTTTTTGATACTGTCGCAAAGCTAACTAAAAAGCAGCCTTTCGCAAATGGAGGATGGCTTTCACTTCAGCAGTAATACATTTATGAACTTCTTTGAGGAAAAGATCATGATCATTAGAAAGCAAATTACAGACTCCTCTTTAAATCTGGGTATTCCTCCAAAGCTCCATTGTCCTGAGTCTGCACAACTCTGCCAGGACCTAGGATCAAGGGAGATACTAAAGTGTTTTAGTACTATATCTCTTGACGCAATGATGAAAATAATCATGGCCTCCAAACCCTCAAGCTGCATACTGGACCCTATTCCAACTAAACTACTGAAAGAGCTGCTTCCTGTGCTTGGCCCTCCTATGTTGAACATAATAAACGGCTCTCTATCCACCGGATGTGTACCAAGCTCACTAAAAGTGGCAGTAATAAAGCCTCTCTTCAAAAAGCCGAATCTTGATCCAGAAATTATAAAAAACTATCGGCCTATATCGAATCTTCCATTCCTCTCAAAATTTTTAGAAAAAGCTGTTGCACAGCAACTCACTGCCTTCCTGAAGACAAACAATGTATACGAAACGCTTCAGTCTGGTTTTAGACCCCATCATAGCACTGAGACTGCACTTGTGAAGGTGGTAAATGACCTTTTAATGACGTCAGACCGAGGCTCTGCATCTGTCCTCGTGCTCCTAGATCTTAGTGCCGCTTTTGATACCATCGATCACCACATTCTTTTGGAGTGATTGGAAACCCAAATTGGTCTACATGGACAAGTTCTGGCCTGGTTTAGATCTTATCTGTCGGAAAGATATCAGTTTGTCTCTGTGAATGGTTTGTCCTCTGACAAATCAATTGTAAATTTCGGTGTTCCTCAAGGTTCCGTTTTAGGACCACTATTGTTTTCACTATATATTTTACCTCTTGGGGATGTCATTCGAAAACATAATGTTAAATTTCACTGCTATGCGGACGACACACAGCTGTACATTTCAATGAAACATGGTGAAGCCCCAAAATTGCCCTCGCTAGAAGCCTGTGTTTCAGACATAAAGAAGTGGATGGCTGCAAACTTTCGACTTTTAAACTCGGACAAAACAGAGATGCTTGTTCTAGGTCCCAAGAAACAAAGAGATCTTCTGTTGAATCTGACAATTAATCTGGATGGTTGTACAGTCGTCTCAAATAAAACTGTGAAGGACCTCGGCGTTACTCTGGACCCTGATCTCTCTTTTGAAGAACATATCAAGACTGTTTCAAGGACAGCTTTTTTCCATCTACGTAACATTGCAAAAATCAGAAATTTTCTGTCCAAAAATGACGCAGAAAAATTAATCCATGCTTTTGTTACTTCTAGGCTGGACTACTGCAATGCTCTACTTTCCGGCTACCCGGATAAAGCACTAAATAAACTTCAGTTAGTGCTAAATACGGCTGCTAGAATCCTGACTAGAACCAAAAAATTTGATCATATTACTCCAGTGCTAGCCTCCCTACACTGGCTTCCTGTTAAGGCAAGGGCTGATTTCAAGGTTTTACTGCTAACCTACAAAGCATTACATGGGCTTGCTCCTACCTATCTTTCCGATTTGGTCCTGCCGTACATACCTACACGTACGCTACGGTCACAAGACGCAGGCCTCCTAATTGTCCCTAGAATTTCTAAGCAAATGGCTGGAGGTAGGGCTTTCTCCTATAGAGCTCCATTTTTATGGAATGGTCTGCCTACCAATGTGAGAGACGCAGACTCAGTCTCAACCTTTAACTCTTTACTGAAGACTTATCTCTTCAGTAGGTCCTATGATTAAGTATAGTCTGGCCCAGGAGTGTGAAGGTGAACGGAAAGGCTGGAGCAACGAACCGCCCTTGCTGTCTCTGCCTTGCCGGTTCCCCTCTTTCCACTGGGATTCTCTGCCTCTAACCCTTTTACAGGGGCTGAGTCACTGGCCTACTGGTGTTCTTCCATGCCGTCCATGGGAGGGGTGCGTCACTTGAGTGGGTTGAGTCACTGACGTGGTCTTCCTGTCTGGGTTGGCGCCCCCCCCTTGGGTTGTGCCATGGCGGAGATCGTTGTGGGCTATACTCGGCCTTGTCTTAGGACGGTAAGTTGGTGGTTGGAGACATCCCTCTAGTGGTGTGGGGGCTGTGCTTTGGCAAAGTGGGTGGGGTTATATCCTGCCTGTTTGGCCCTGTCCGGGGGTATCATCGGATGGGGCCACAGTGTCTTCTGATCCCTCCTGTCTCAGCCTCCAGTATTAATGCTGCAGTAGTTTATGTGTCGGGGGGCTAGGGTCAGTCTGTTACATCTGGAGCATTTCTCTTGTCTTATCCGGTGTCCTGTGTGAATTTAAATATGCTCTCTCTAATTCTCTCTTTCTGTCTTTCTCTCGGAGGACCTGAGCCCTAGGACCATGCCTCAGGACTACCTGGTATGATGACTCCTTGCTGTCCCCAGTCCACCTGGCCGTGCTGCTGCTCCAGTTTCAACTGTTCTGCCTACGGCTATGGAACCCTGACCTGTTCACCGGACGTGCTTGTTGCACCCTCGACAACTACTATGATTATTATTATTTGACCATGCTGGTCATTTATGAACATTTTAACATTTTGACCATGTTCTGTTATAATATTCACCCTGCACAGCCAGAAGAGGACTGGCCACCCCTCATAGCCTGGTTCCTCTCTAGGTTTCTTCCTAGGTTTTTGGCCTTTCTAGGAAGTTTTTCCTAGGGAGTTTTTCCTAGCCACCGTGCTTCTTTCACATGCTTTGCTTGCTGTTTGGGGTTTTAGGCTGGGTTTCTGTACAGCACTTTGAGAATATCAGCTGATGTACGAAGGGCTATATAAAAATAAATTTGATTTGATCAAATCACAGCCTACTTCAACTTTGCCAAACGGGTGATGATTTAACAAAAGAGCATTCGCGTAAAAAAGCACATTCGTTGCACAAATGTACATAACCATAAATACCAATGCCTTTCTTAAACTCAATACACACATATTTCTTAAACCTGCATATTTAGTTAAAATAAATGTATGTTAGCAGGCAATATTAACTAGGGAAATTGTGCCACTTCTCTTGCGTTCAGTGCAAGCAGAGTCAGGGTATATGCAACAGTTTGGGCCGCCTGGCTCGTTGCGAACTGTGTTTCTTTCTAACAAAGACTGTAATTAATTTGCCAGAATTTTACATAATTATGACGTAACATTGAAGGTTGTGCAATGTAACAGCAATATTTAGACTTAGGGTTGCCACCAGTTCGACAAAATACGTAAATGGTTCCGTATTTCACGGAAAGAATAAACGTTTTGTTTTCGAAATGATCGTTTCTGGATTTGACCATATTAATGACCAAAGGCTCGTATTTCTGTGTGTTTATTATAATTAAGTCTATGATTTGATAGAGCAGTCTGACTGAGCGGTGGTAGGCAGCAGCATTACATTTTACATTTTAGTCATTTAGCAGACGCTCTTATCCACAGCGACTTACAGTAGTGAATGCATACATTTCATGCATTTTTGTACTGGCACCCCGTGGGAATCGAACCCACAACCCTGCCGTTGCACACACCATGCTCTACCAACTGAGCCACAGGGACGGCCTGTGGCTCAGTCGCAGGCTCGTAAGCATTCATTCAAACAGCACTTTCCTACGTTTGCTAGCAGCTGTTGCTGTTAACAGCGCTGTTTATGCCTTCAAGCCTATCAACTCCCGAGATTAGGCTGGCAATACTAAAGTGCCTATAAGAACATCCAATAGTCAAAGGTATATGAAATACAAATGGTATAGAGAGAAAGTCATAATTCCTATAATAACTACAACCTAAAACGTATTAACTGGGAATATTGAACCACCATATGTTCTCATGTTCTGAGCAAGGAACTTAAACGTTAGCTTTTTTACATGGCACATATTGGACTTTTACTTTCTTCTCCAACGCTGTGTTTTTGCATTAAACCAAATTGAACATGTTTCATTATTTATTTGAGACCAAATAGATTTTATGCATTATATTAGGGTTAAAACAAAAGGGTTCATTGTTCATTCAGTATTGTTGTAATTGTCATTACAAATATATATATATATATATATATATATATATATATATATAAAAATACAAATATAATAAAAAAAAATAAAAAAAATAAAAATAATAATAATAATAATAATAATGCCACTTAATCGGTATTGGCTTTTTTTGGTCCACCAAGAATCGGTATCGGCGTTGAAAAATCATAATGGTTGACCTCTAATATCAAGGCGGAGTTGAGTATTGATAACTAGTCACATGATTTGCTAGCAACGACATTCAGTCACCATCAGTTGATACTTGCACAAATGTTCATTCTGAAAACTCTTACCTGTACAACTGCAGGTGCTGAAGTTCATACTTTTAATAAAACCTATTATTGAATACAACCACTGACTTTTTCCTAATTTGTGTTGACCAACTTTTGTGCCAATTGAATCTCAACTGACGTAGTACGTCAAGGCCACTAGAACCCAAATGAGGAAAAAGTCACTGGTTGTATTTTTATTAACAGTTTGAATTTCAGCACCCCACAGAAGGAACGGTAAGTGTTTACAGAAATATTCACAAGTATCGACTGACGGCGAGACAATGTGATTGCTAGAAAATCGTGCGACCAGTTACCAATACTCACCTCCACCTCGATACAAGAGAACGGAGTTGAGCGTTCCTCAGCTAAGTTCTGTTAAGTATTATAATGGAAAGTAAATTAGTACAATTATAAATATATAAACCCAACAACATTTTCCACAGACAGAAACACTCACCGGTCTGTCTGGTAGGAAGCGTTCCTCATAGACATCCCTTATGTTTCGGTCTCTCCTGTAAGCCACTGCAAAGTAGACAGCAGGGGAGGTTTAGGGTGGGTATAATTTGTGGAACGTTTCAACAGGAATCTGTTCCAAAAACGTTGTAAAGTACAAGGATGCCAACAAACAAAGTATACAAAGTAGCATGATCAATTCACCTAGCTAACTAGCTGCCGAAAAAGCATCAACTCACCACGTAGCTTATTCTTAATGTTTGTCCATGGGCTATCAGAGTGAGGACAGACATTTTTCAGAATAAACGTGGTGACTGAAACTTAATGAAATAGCCCACCCCCTACCCGGTATCTTATTCTGCAACTATACAACTTTGTATGCGTTGTTTGTTGGCAACCTTGCTATTTACGAAGTTTTTGGAACAGATTCCTGTTGGAACGTTCCACAAATTATACCCACCCAGGTTTACACAGTTAATGACAATCAAAGTTGTGGTAGGTGTTCATGAATATGCCTACATGTGGACATGGTGGAATTGTTCAGTACGCATAACTGGAAACCTTTTTTGGAGGAAAGCAAGATATTTTCCACTTACTTGTTTTGTCTGGACAAGTCTATGTAGTAGTATTGGGAGTGGGTAATGCCAATAGAGACAGTCAATACTAACTGGGGAAAAGAGAAGATGTTACGTATTAGTTTGACAATACTGCATGTTGTGCACATTAGCTATTAACAATGTAGGTTAGGTAATCCCAAGCATAGAGATATGTCAAATCAGTATGTGTGATAGTATGGAAACTACTGTAGCTAATAGCTAGCTCTGATCCAGAAGTACTGGCAGGATGTTAGCGCGCATTCCTCTGAGGCTCAGCCATAATCTTTGGCTCAGCGTTAGAAAGCCGCACTAACTCCTCGCTAGTAGCTAACTAATGTTACTCTTCTTTATAACAAACCTTCAACCATTGAGATTAGTGATATGAAAACACCTCTTTCTACTGGCTTGCTAATTAGCTACCGTATTTAGTACATAACGTTGTTCTAATATATATTTCGCAGGTTGTGTGGATTTAACTGCTAGCTACGTATGCTTACGTTAGCTAGCTACATGCTCAAGCTAGTCCACAGTCCATGCTGAGTTAATTCGCTCAAAACGAAGACAGTATTTAGAAAAAATACATATTTACTAACACAAACATGTAGATACGCACGTTGGAGAAAATAAAGACGTATTCAGAAAAGATATGACAACAAGCTCACCATTACCTACTTCTCACCTTCTTCCGGTTGGCGCATGTACACACTGAATTTTGATTGGATTGACAAAAAGTCAGTCACGTGAAACGTCATATTCCTGTGACGACGAACAGTTCTCCTTTGTTTTTGGCAGCTAAATAGCAAACACATGTTACTGAGATTGAATAACTAATAAAAAGCAACATATTTACCAGTTTTTTTGCCCACACTACATAATAAATACAAATCACCAATGTTGTCTCTCTAGGTAAGTGATTTATTCGATTCCTTGAATGTGTATTTCCAGGTAATACACATCTGATTGGAGCTAGCATCACTGCTAGATTGCATATCGCTCAATGAAATAGATAACTAGCTAACTAACTTCAATCTGAATATTCATCACCATGAATCTGTTTTCAGTGTCTGTCTCACTCTGATGGTGAAGTCAAGATGAGTGGTGGTTTGGCTCCCAGTAGAAGCACAGTCTATGTGTCCAACCTGCCCTTCTCTCTAACCAACAGTGATCTACACAAGGTAAAAAAAAAAATGTTATCTTTGTTTAACTAGTCAGTTAAGAACAAATTCTTATTTTCAATGACGACCTAGGAAAAGTGGGTTAACTTGTTCAGGGGCAGAACGAGAGATTTTTACCTTGTCAGCTCAGGGATTTGAGCTTGCGACCTTTCGGTTACTAGTCCAACACGCTAACCACTAGGCTACCTGCCATAATGTCTCCGTATGTAGAGTAATGGGATAGAACGACTTAACCCCTCCCTACCACTATTTCACAAGTTCATGATCCTGCTGTTTATGCCATTTGTAAAAATGACCTCAAATAATGTCTTGGATCTTTTCATTTCAGCTTTTCAGCAAATATGGAAAAGTTGTGAAGTAAGTTACTGGTATCAAAATAATGAGCTATACAAAGCTCAAATACAAACCAAAAAATTGTCACATGCTTTGTAAACTAACAGTGAACTTCCTAGTTACTGGTCTGTTTCCAATAATGCAGAGTTAAAGACAAAGATTTTTTTTTAAAATAGTGACACGATGAATAAATACACAGTGAATAACTAAAAATCTATAGCACTATGTTGGTATTGTGGTGATCAGAGAAGATAATGATGGTCTCATGCTTTCAGGGTGACAATAGTCAAAGATAAAGAAACACGCAAAAGTAAAGGTGTGGCTTTTGTGCTCTTCCTGGACAAAGAGTCTGCGCAGAGCTGCTTTAGATCACTGAACAATAAACAGGTGGGCATTTTTCCTCTCCCTGTTTTCATAAAAAGTCACATATCTGATGTGTTGTTTTTGCGTTAAAGTCCCCCTCGTTTTCGCCCCGCAGTTGTTTGGAAGAACAGTGAAAGCGAGCATTGCAATAGACAACGGGCGAGCAACTGAATTTATCAGGAGGCGAAACTACACAGACAAGTCCAAATGTTATGAATGTGGGGTATGTTGATACTCTCTGCCTAGATAAGCCATCTCCATTTCCCTCTTCATCCATCCGGACGGTGTATCCGGATGTTAGTGCTATTTATACAATATTTCTGTCCTTTTCACTTCATAGGATACAGGGCACTTAAGCTATGCATGCCCAAAAAACTTGCTTGGTGAACGAGAACCCCCGAAGAAGAAAGAAAAGAAGAAGAAGAAAAAGGTTGAAGAGCCTGATGAAGTGTAAGTATCTTATCAGGACATTGATGCCATTCTCTCGTGTTCATAAACGGCTATGATCGTGGTCAACAGTAACTGTTCTATTTCAGATGGACTTTAGTTCAGAGATTCTTTGTTTGATTGTGATGTCATATTTCTCATTGTTTGTGAAGTCCTCTGTGTGTTTTGTTTCTATGACTTTTCTACTTTTTCCTCTGTCGTTTACAGAGAAGAGGAGGAAAGTGAGGAAGAAGGAGAGGACCCTGCTCTTGACAGCTTAAGTCAAGCCATAGCTTTCCAGGTAAGTGCACAAATGTACTTCAAGTTGGGGGAAGTTAGTAGGCTATTGTATTACTTGAAACCCTCTATTTACTTGGTATTTGTCCTTATCTGACCCCTCTTTTACAATCACACATGGGATCATGTGTTCTACAGCAAGCACGACTTGAGGAGGAGCAGCATAGGCGACAGCAGACGGCCTTCGTGGCTGAGGAGGCCGGTCAGGCTTCTACATCAGACGACTCCAAGAAACCCAGGATCAAAAAGAGTGTCTACTTCAGTGACGAGGAAGAACTGAGCGACTGAGGGGATTTCACAGATATAATTCAGACTCTTGAGTAGCAAATATTTGAAAATGAACGGGACATTCTGTTTGTCAAGATCTGCAAGGGCATCATCGACCTGAGAAAAGACGAAGCATGTGTTTGATGAAAAGGGTTACAGTGTACCATTGTTTAGTTTAGGTCCTCAACTGTTTCTGTATCAGTATTTGTTCTGATCCTTAGTGTCCTTTATAATGAGGACTCAGCCACTGTTCTTTGCAGGCATTGGGACAATGTGAATGGAGATTAACTGTGTTTCTGCTCTTTTCTTTTCAACAGCTGTGTAAATATACCATAGTTGTTTTACTGTCTTTTTTTCACCCTTCCTATGTATGTCAATATTAGGGGAAATACAACTATTCTGTTTCAAGATGGCCTACCACATCCCCATCTTTATGTGAATGCACAATTTATTTGAAAATGGTATTGAAACATCAGTGAAAGAGTAGAACACCACAGATAGCATGTGGTTTTTCACAATAATGAACCACACTTTTGCTAATAAATAGGAATAAAGAACATTCAAGTCATGAACATTCCTTCCTGTATTTCAATATCGATCACAACTCCCCATCCACCAGCTGCTAACCAGAGACAAGGTGCAGTAAGGTGTGTGTACTGTAGTGTTGCCCTAATGTGTGCACCAGTCTTCTCTCCATGTTTTCTAGCAAGGCAATATTCCTTCCTGTATTTCATTATTAATTTTCCATTCTGTGGGGGCTACTCTTCCCCTCCAACAGCCGTTGACAGTACAGTAAGGTGGATGTTGTCCTGATGAGCGCAGTGTGCACCTCTCACATACGATGTGTTCCCTATCAGAGAGCAAGAGCTCCATGTGATGGAGTGTCCTGACAGGAAGCCAGGCGATATAGGCTGCAGCTCAGCCCTGGCACATTCTGATTTATACCTGCAAGGCCACGTCTGTCTGTTAGGCAGGTCATCTTCAAGAGCTACCTTTTAAAGCGATGGGATGGGAGGAGAGCCACTGAAGTTACGTTATACAGATTTATGGTTTAGAAATGTATGACAACTAAATACAAGGTGAAATGCATGATTCACTTTTCAGTTCTGTCATGCATTTTTCTAACCCGTTATTAACTATGTATATAATCTGTAGCCTCTCCATCACAGTAGGAAACATGAATAGGGCTTAACATTCAACTATGCAATAATGTTAATGTCATTTACACTATGTCTATTGCGCTAAATGTCAGATCATCATAAATCAAAAGGATGGAATCTAATTTTCTCCACCCCTGCAATGATTGGGAATTCACCCGTCGAAGACATTGAACAATCTCAAGAAGTTTATGATAAAATGTCAAAAGACACCTCATTAGACCCTAATAATGCATAATTACGGTTACATTAGCGTATGTGTTACAAAGACGAGTGTTATTACAAATGTATCCATTTGAATCAGGAATGTGTGTTCCTGTCTGCGCTATATCCTCAGGAAATGGCTTCAAATGTGATTGGACAAGCCGCGTCATGTGACCATCCTCCAACTGGAGTTTCCACGACAGCTGGGAGCCGTGCGATACCTCCTCGCGTATTGCTTTCTTAAAGAATACGTAGGGACTGTCCTTATTTCAACATCCGCAAACAAACTTTTGGCGGCATGGGAGACAAGAAGAGTCCAACCAGGTAATGTCTGACTCATTCATTGCGCTGGTGTCATTGATGCTTGAAGTGGACACCATGACACATAATTGAAACACTCTTGTGTATGTGGTGTGGTGTGTGTGTGTGTGGGTGTGGTGTGTGGTGTGTGTGTGTGTGTGTGTGTGTGTGTGTGTGTGTGTGTGTGTGTGTGTGTGTGTGTGTGTGTGTGTGTGTGTGTGGTAGCCGCGGTGTAACAACCATGGCGGACTGTCTGTTTTATTGCAGTGTCAAATCATAGCGCGAGCTCGTAAAACAGAACAATTTCGGAACACTGAATGGATCATCTTCCCAGATGTTTGACAACGCGAGCATATAGCCTACACATGATGCACACGCAGCACCCTGAACTGGGGATGTGAAACTGACGTGCTTTATGTCCTTTTTGTTTTGTTCGAAGGCCGAAGCGTCAACCAAAGCCTTCGGCGGAAGAGGGAAATTGGGACTGTAGCGTTTGCACATACAAGAACACCGCGGAGGCTTTCAAGTGCATGATGTGCGATGTAAGGAAAGGGACGTCAACACGGTAAGTGGATACGATACATTTTGCTCGATGATAAATGCTATTATGGTCGTGCAAATGGATGGTCGACACGCGTATTTGTAAGTATTGTTGTATCAGGTTGTGTCCATTAATTTTAGTTTATGAAATGATGCATGTAAACATGAGAAATCTGGACGTCTTTATGCTGCGGTAGCCTGCTGATCAGCTGTACAGTGTGCGATTTTCTAGTAACCTGATTTGTATTGTGTTCCATGGAACAGCATGGATGCTGGTTATGAAATGGAGTGCATCTAAGAACACATGGAGTATCCTTAAAAAACATGGTAATCACTATCATCTATTGTAGTTAGAAAAACAACCTCTATTTGTACGCATGGTCAAGCACAATGAAAAAACATGTTTTAAATGAATTTGGCCTAGTTGATACTAACTCTATGTAGGCCAATTCTGTCGACAATCGGCAATAATAAGTGTATGTGTTTATCTACAATAGAGAGGTGAAGTGACATGACCAGCTATTATGCAATCATTATAGAGTAGTTACCAGGTCTCTCTTGAAAGAGATGTTATCTCAATGAGACTACCTGAATAAATAAAGATCAAGTCGCAGTAGGCTACTGAGTCCTTCCCCTGAAACTAGGCTACCCTTGCCTTGAAACTAATCTATGAAAAATGGCTCTGTAATCACGTGTCATCGTTGTTTGAAGAAGGATGTGGAGCCAGGTTCGATGTGTTAATTGAAAAAAGGTTACATGTAGTTTTAGTTTCACTCTGATTCATAGCTTCCATTGAAAACTTGAACTGCAACTTTCCTTCCTTCCAGACTAGAAAGGCAAGGCATGGTGGTGTCCCAAATGGCACCTTATTCCCAAGGTAGTGCACTAGTTTAGACCAGGGCCCTGTTTAAATGTAGTGCACTACATGGAATATTCTAACATGACAGGCACAAAACCTGAGCTGTTCCATCCTTGTTATTCCTTGTTATTCCAACCCCCAATAACTAAGAGACATAGATGGGTCATGAACTGGAGCTAGTTGATATGGTCATATCCTGTCTGGGGTTAACACCTCATCTGAGTGGAGAGAGAACATTAGTCTTCTAGAGCAGCACGCTGCGCACACACACTTCACACACACACACACACCGCAGACACACACACACACACACACACACACACACACACACACACACACACACACACACACACACACACACACACACACACACACACACTGGGGAGGCAGGTAGCTTAGTGGTTAGAGAGTTGGACTTTTAACCGAAAGGTTGCAAGATTGAATCCTTGAGCTGACAAGGTAAAAGTCTGTTGTTCTGCCCCTGAACAAGGCAGTTAACTCACTAGACCATCATTGAAAATAAGAATTTGTTCTTAACTGACCTGCCTAGTTAAACAAAGGTAAAAAGACACGCGCACACACACACTGCAGGCACACACACACACACTGCAGGCACACACACACACACTGCAGGCACACACACACACACTGCAGGCACCCACACACTGCAGGCACCCACACACACTGCAGGCACCCACACACACTGCAGGCACCCACACACACTGCAGGCACACACACACACTGCAGGCACACACACACACTGCAGGCGCACACACACACTGCAGGCGCACACACACACTGCAGGCACACACACACACTGCAGGCACACACACACATGCTTTGACAAGGCTGGCGGTGTTGATGAACTCAGTGGGAAGGGGAAGTGGAGGGCAGGAGGCAGGTCGGTATTTAATCATCACGGCTCTCATCATCCATCTTATGTCATGGTAGGTAAGGATCTTCAGGTCCAGGGGACATCATCCATCTTATGTCATGGTAGGTAAGGATCTTCAGGTCCAGGGGACATCATCCATCTTATGTCATGGTGGTAGAGGATCTTCAGGTCCAGGGGACATCATCCATCTTATGTCATGGTGGTAGAGGATGTTGTGGTCCAGGGAACATCATCCATCTTATGTCATGGTGGTAGAGGATCTTCAGGTGCAGAGGACATCATCCATCTTATGTCATGGTGGTAGAGGATGTTGTGGTCCAGGGGACATCATCCATCTTATGTCATGGTGGTAGAGGATCTTCAGGTCCAGGGGACATCATCCATCTTATGTCATGGTGGTAGAGGATGTTGTGGTCCAGGGGACATCATCCATCTTATGTCATGGTGGTAGAGGATGTTGTGGTCCAGGGGACATCATCCATCTTATGTCATGGTGGGTAAGGATCTTGTGGTCCAGGGGACATCATCCATCTCATGTCATGGTGGTAGAGGATGTTGTGGTCCAGGGGACATCATCCATCTTATGTCATGGTGGTAGAGGATGTTGTGGTCCAGGGGACATCATCCATCTTATGTCATGGTGGGTAAGGATCTTGTGGTCCAGGGGACATCATCCATCTCATGTCATGGTGGTAGAGGATCTTCAGGTCCAGGGGTCATCATCCATCTTATGTCATGGTGGTAGAGGATCTTGTGGTCCAGGGGACGTCGTCCATCTTATGTCATGGTGGGTAAGGATCTTCAGGTGCAGGGGACATCATCCATCTTATGTCATGGTGGTAGAGGATCTTGTGGTCCAGGGTACATCATCCATCTTATGTCATGGTGGGTAAGGATCTTCAGGTCCAGGGGACATCATCCATCTTATGTCATGGTGGGTAAGGATCTTCAGGTCCAGGGGACATCATCCATCTTATGTCATGGTGGTAGAGGATCTTGTGGTCCAGGGGACGTCGTCCATCTTATGTCATGGTGGGTAAGGATCTTCAGGTGCAGGGGACATCATCCATCTTATGTCATGGTGGTAGAGGATCTTGTGGTCCAGGGTACATCATCCATCTTATGTCATGGTGGGTAAGGATCTTCAGGTCCAGGGGACATCATCCATCTTATGTCATGGTGGGTAAGGATCTTCAGGTCCAGGGGACATCATCCATCTTATGTCATGGTGGTAGAGGATGTTGTGGTCCAGGGAACATCATCCATCTTATGTAGGGATGCACCAATATTACATTTTTGGCCGATACCAATATCCGATATTTTCCTTGCCCCAAAAAATTATACAGATAACCAACATTTAACATTTAAGTGGACTTTTAAGCATTCTCGTACAGTTAAATAGTTAACACACACACACACATGGACACAGCAGTCTAAGGCACTGCATCTCAGTGCAAGAGGTGTCACTACAGTCCCTGGTTCGAATCCAGGCAGTATGACATCCGGCCGTGATTGGGAGTCCCATAGGGCCCAGTGTTGTCCGGGTTTGGCCGTCATTGTAGATAAGAATTTGTTCTTAACTGACTTGCATAGTTATATAAAGGTTACACACATACCACACTGACAAAAAAAGTTATTTTGTTGGCATTTATATATGTCCCCATTACCATTAAAAACCTCAAATCCATCATCAAAACCTATTTCTTTCACTTACTTGCTGTGCTGTTTCATTGTTCATTTGTTCAGTCTCAACCAGGATTTCATCATACATGTCAAGCAGTGAAGTTTCAGCTCTATCTGTCCTTGGCTTCTCTTCCTCGGTGCGCACTGTCACTGTGTCCGTTTCCATCTTGTCCAGCTGTGTATGTAACATTTCACGTAAACCCCGTTTTTCTGTTCTGCATCATAGTAGCGATCCTTGTACCTAGTATCGAGCACGGTGGCAGTAAAGAGGCTCAGAGAGAATGCCACAGAATCACTTGTTCACAGCCTTGAGTACTTTTGTAAGTTTTAACCCCACGGTCTGTGTGGGCAGTTTTGTTGAGCAGGCGCTTCAATGCCATGACAGAGGGTATCACGTCTGCTGCAGACGCAGTTGATGAGCTTATTTCTCCAGTCAGTTGTTCAAATGGTGCTAGGAGAGTGTTCATGTTTCCTAGTTTCAAACATGTTCTCAAATGCCATTAAAGTGGCAGCAGCGGTATGAAAACCAGCACATTCTTGAGCATGCAATACGGCTTTCCTCAGTACGAAGTCCTTGTCGATCCACTGTGCTGTCACACTCAGCATGCTCATGGGGTTGACATCGCTGGTGCAAATGTCAGTCGTGAAGCTAATAGCAGTGACGCCCATAGCAAGTAGCTCATAGATGTGCATTTCAACAATACTGTGTAACTCCGGTAGGGCAACATCTGAAAAATAGTGCCTACTTGGTAGTGTGTACCAGGGCTCAAGATGCTCGACCAGTCGCGAAAGCCAACATCATCCACGACAGAGAATGCTTGATTGTCAAGGACAATGAATTCCATTATTTTGATATTCATGGTTTTCGCCTTTGAGTTGTCTCGCAGATTTTTTTTTTTACTCTTTACTCTTTCAAATGACTGCTCGACTTGAACTTGTTTAGTTGTTGGAAGTGTGCACTTAGTATTTTTCTGTGTTTGTTCTGTGTAGCGCTGTATTTTTAGTGCCGTCTTTAAGTCATCTACCTACGTTATATAGGTATGCACGTCAGCTTTGACATCGGTTTTGCACATCGGCGTTAAACTAGACATCAGGTCGATGTTGGCATTTTTAGCTAATATCGTCTGATTCCGATATATCGTGCATCCCTAATCTTATGTCATGGTGGGTAAGGATGTCCAGGGGACATCTGCCAAAGCTTAGCTGACTGTGAATGTACAGTACCAATCAAATGTTTGGACACACCTACTCATTGAAGGGGTTTTCTTAATTTTTACTATTTTCTACATTGTAGAATAATAGTGAAGACATCAAAACTATGAAATAACACATATGGAATCATGTAGTAACCAAAAAAGTGTTAAACAATCAAAATATATTTTATATTCTTCAAAATAGCCACCTTTTGTCTTGATGATCGCTTTGCACACATTTCAATTAACAGGTGTGCCTTGTTAAAATTACATTTTTTGTTATTTCTTTCCTTCTTAATGCGTTTGAGCCAATTAGTTGTGTTGTGGCAAGGTAGGGGTGGTATACAGAAGATAGCCCTATTTGGTAAAAGAACAAATCCATATTATGTCAAGAACAGTTCAAATAAGCAAAGAGAAACGACAGTCAGTCAATCCGGAACAGTTCAAGGACTTTTAAAGTTTGTTCAAGTGCAGTCGCAAAAACCATCAAGCGCTAAGATGAAACTGGCTCTAATTAGGACCACCACAGGAAAGGAAGACCCAGAGGTACCTCTGCTGCAGAGGATAAATTCATTAGTTACCAGCCTCAGAAATTGCAGCCCAAATAAATGCTTCACAGTGTTCAAGTAACAGACACATCTCAACATCAACTGTTCAGAGGAGACTGCGTGAATCAGGCCTTCATGGTCAAATTGCTGCAAAGAAACCACTACTAAAAGACACCAATAAGAAGAAGAGACTTGCTTGGGCCAAGAAACACAACCGATGGACATTAGACTGGTGGAAATCTGTCATTTTGGTCTGATGAGTCCAAATTGTAAGATTTTTAGTTCCAACCGCTGTGTCTCTATGAGACGCAGAATAGGTGAACGGATGATCTCCACATGTGTGGTTCCCACCGTGAAGCATGGAGGAGGGGGTGTGGGGGTGCTTTGCTGGTGACACGGTCTGTGATTTCTTTTTAGAATTCAAGGCACACTTAACCAGCATGGCTATCACAGCATTCTGAAGCGATACGCCATCCCATCTGGTTTGCGCTTAGTCCCACTATCATTTGTTTTTCAACAGGACAATGACCCAACACACCTCCAGGCTGTGTAAAGCGCTATTTGACCAAGAAGGAGAGTGATGCAGTGCTGCATCAGATGACCTGGCCTCCACAATCACCCGGCCTCTACCCAATTGAGATGGTTTGGGATGAGTACGACCGCAGAGTGAAGGAAAAGCGGCCAACAAGTGCTCGGCATAATTGGGAACTCCTTCAAGACTGTTGGAAAAGCATTCCTCACGAAGCTGGTTGACAGAATGCCAAGAGTGTGCAAAGCTGTCATCAAGGCAAAGGGTGGCTACTTTGAAGAATATAAAATATATTTGTATTTGTTTAACAGTTTTTGGGTAACTACATGATTCCATATGTGTTATTTGATAGTGTTGATGTCTTCACTATTATTCTACAATGTAGAAAATAGTAAAAATAAAGAAAAACCCTTCAATGAGTAAGTGTGTCCACATCCCAAATGGTACCTATTCCCTATATAGTGCACTACTTTTGACCAGAGCCTGGCACCATGACGTCGGTGTTATTGAGTCACAGTCACCCTGGTGTTGTCCCTGAGTGACATCTTGCTTTCATGGACAACAAGAGAAACAAAGCCATGCAAGAATAGCTAGCTCTCTCTCTCTCTCTGTCGCTCCGTCTCTCTCTCTGTCTCTGTGTGTGTGTGTGTGGTTTTATTACCAAAGGTTGAACATTATCCTTCTCCTTCATGCAAAACCAATTATCCTGGTTTAAAGAGCAGTTTTCAAATGAGCCAGCTAACAGTGTGGAGGCAGACCCAATTGTCTCCATTGCCTCTGTGACTGGAATGTTGTGTGTACACGGGTCTGTGCACGTGTATTTGTGTGTATGTCATTTGTTTGTGTGTGTGTGTGAGTTTTGGGGGGCCTGGGTGTGTGTGTGTGTGTGTGTGTGTGTGTCTAGTCTCTGAAATGAGGCTGCTACAGCAGCTGCCAGACAACCAGAGCTAGGCTCATTAGTATGCTAGGGCTTAATCAGTGTGATGTCATCAGTGGAACAGAGATTTTCATCAGGACAACACTCTTAAAGCAGCCAGGGGGTCACCACCATTACAAACAACTCAACCACCGCTGCACACACAGGAAGATAGCAGAGGGAGAAGAAAGAGAGAGACATCAAATTCCCTCCACACACAGAAGACAAGGGGCTAAGAGAGAGAGAGTCTGAGAGGGACCTCTGCTCCAGAAGGGCCAAGCACTTGCCATCTGCCCAGAGCAGCAACACAGTTCACGTTTGCCAGCCGATGGTACTTAGCATCTCTGAACAAAGTGCCGACCGTAATTTGCCAACCGAGTACGAACCAATTTTACGTGTAGAAATGGACGAAAATGCCGGCACTCAGACACCTACCGGCGTGTGGTCCTTCAAAAAAACAAACGGTAGACTATCATTCACTGAGATGTATTCTCAAGAGGGACAGGAAGAGATCTCAGTGCTGTCCTCCCTTCCTTTCCTCTCATCTCTTTCCTCTCTTCCTTTCCTCCTCTCAGAGAGACGGTCTACTTCATCAAGGCCAAGCGCTAACCCTCTGCCCTCTACAGCAACAACAACACAGCTCCTACCAGAGGTGATGCTAGCAAGATGGCCAACAAAGGAGGTCGCGGTAGTTAATGAAGGGCCAATAGCAACATGACTCGACCTGCGTCACCCACCCGTCCACACACAGCACACTCCAGGGGGTTGGCTGTCTCTTCTAGGGAGGGAGGGAGGGAGGGAGGGCTCTTCCAGTGGGGGAAAGAGCCAGACAGCTGGTGTACTAAATCTAATGTAGGACATGGATTATGGAGGATATTAATATGACCTTTCTATTTCCCTCTGGCTTTATTTAGCTTGAGATATTATATATATCTCAAAGATTATTTTGTGGTCACTAATTTTAGCTTGAACAATAATGTAGACCCTATGTAAGATCATTGCATGGTCACTGACTTTTGTAATCCGGTTTTAATATGGAATTAGTTACATAGGTCAAAAGTTACCCGTATCTGTGTCAAACAGGCCTAACTTTACTCCCAGATGGATGAGTTGGTACTGAGCTCATTTGGGGTAAAAGAGGGGAGGAGAGAGATGGAGGTAGAGAGAGAGGTAGAGAGGGAGAGGTAGAGGTAGAGAGAGAGGTAGAGAGAGGTAGAGGTAGAGAGAGAGGTAGAGAGAGAGGTAGAGAGAGAGGTAGAGAGAGAGGTAGAGAGAGAGGTAGAGAGAGAGGTAGAGAGAGAGGTAGAGAGAGAGGTAGAGAGAGGTAGAGAGAGAGGTAGAGAGAGAGGTAGAGAGAGAGGTAGAGAGAGGGAGAGATGTGTGCAGTTAGATTAAGATGAATGTTTTACAAAGCTGAGGTTTAGCAGAGCAGCTCTCTCTGATGCTGCTGAGAAGATAGAACCAGAATTGAAAGCATGTTGTCAACGAGGCTGTAATGTCTCCAGGATGGGAGGATGGCAACAGACGCCAGGGAGGAAGAAAGGAGTGTAGAGGGAGGAGGAGGAGGGACAGAGGGAAGAGAGAAGAAATGAGGGGGTAACCAAAACGAACATGACAAAAGAGCTTGTGACGTGCAGTTGGATTGGCACGGCAGTAAACACTAGGCCACGCGTTATTGCCAGGCCATTAAAGACACGCCATTAGCCACAATAGGAGGTGAATACAGGAAGGCAAATTACACGCCATTCTTTTAATGATTATCCCTCTCTGTTCAGGTATTTTACAGCCATTGGAGAGGAGACACCACGTTATTCCAGTGCTCTCACTGCTCTGGCTTCTAGTCATTAGAAAACAATAAAACACTCTTCATGAAAGGGTGATTTAACTGCTGCTAGACAACTGTTAGAAACGGCGCGTTCCAAACATTAGCCGTCCTGCTAGCAGTCTAATAACTGGGTGTGTGAAGACCTAATTGTATTTGACCTTTCAACCCACCAGCTGTCCACTAATGAGTTCTCTGACACTTTCAGCCCAAGGGAAGGAACAGTCAGGATTTTACTGTAGCCAGTATTATGCTAGTATATTTCCACAAGTTCACACGGATATTTACTGAACTTCACCTGAGGGCTCGTATGACAGCTTGAATGATGGGGGAACTGCTCAAGTGTGTGAGCAGTGAACACACACACACACCCTCCATGTAGTCCTTTGCAGGACCTCTGGAGAAAAGGTCTGTTGAACTGAAAATCCAGTTGTCATGTCGCTACTGTTTACCTATGCCTATTTCAGACTTTCAGCAGTGAATGTTATATTATGTAAATTGTACAGTACACTGCGTGGGCATCTCCCTCCACCAATCACGGGGCATACTTACAAATATTCTCTACACAGTGCATGTAAGCTGTCTTTTTATCCCTACACCTACACCATACTAAACTGTACAGTACGCTGTGATGCAACATAGAATAGAATGCAAATGTACGTGTGTGTATATAAATATAATCTGAGAAATGACTCTATAGGACTTCCAGAGTAGGGGGGGGGTCTAGGGCGTAGTGGGCTAAATGCTGTGGAGGTGCCATAAACTATAGGAAGCAGAGAGCAATCTCTCTCACACACACACACACACACACACACACACACACACACACACACACACACAGCTCCAATGGAGAGCAGCATAGCAGTAGCATGTTCTGGCAGGGAGAGACATTAATCATGTCACTGGATCCCAGGAGGAGGTGTAACACACACACACACACACACACAGCGACCTGCTGAGCCTGTAGGTTGACTGATCTGTGGGAGGACAGAGGACTCCTGCTCTGCTCTGATTAACACTGTATTATTCAGCTTACACTGGGCTGATCCCAGATCTGTATCGTTGTCTATGGCATGACAATGATGGTCAGGTGACCAAAGCATCTGGGGCTAATCTTTCATTAGTCTTCAATTGAATGACTTGCACTATGTTGTCTAAGGGGAACTGGTGTTTTTGTGTGGACTGTGTTAAAGAAAGAGCGAAGACTACATCAAATGATTTCAGGTTGACCTCATGAGACATACTGCAGCAGTACAACACATTGAGAGCTGACAGTTTCAGCCAGCTGTGGTCTAACAGCAGCCATGAAACATACTGCAGCAGTACAACACATTGAGAGCTGACAGTTTCAGCCAGCTGGGGTCTAACAGCAGCCATGAAACATACTGCAGCAGTACAACACATTGAGAGCTGACAGTTTCAGCCAGCTGGGGTCTAACAGCAGCCATGAAACATACTGCAGCAGTACAACACATTGAGAGCTGACAGTTTCAGCCAGCTGTGGTCTAACAGCCGCCATGAAACATACTGCAGCAGTACAACACATTGAGAGCTGACAGTTTCAGCCAGCTGTGGTCTAACAGCCGCCATGAAACATACTGCAGCAGTACAACACATTGAGAGCTGACAGTTTCAGCCAGCTGTGGTCTAACAGCAGCCATGAAACATACTGCAGCAGTACAACACATTGAGAGCTGACAGTTTCAGCCAGCTGTGGTCTAACAGCAGCCATGAAACATACTGCAGCAGTACAACACATTGAGAGCTGACAGTTTCAGCCAGCTGTGGTCTAACAGCAGCCATGAAACATACTGCAGCAGTACAACACATTGAGAGCTGACAGTTTCAGCCAGCTGGGGTCTAACAGCAGCCATGAAACATACTGCAGCAGTACAACACATTGAGAGCTGACAGTTTCAGCCAGCTGTGGTCTAACAGCCGCCATGAAACATACTGCAGCAGTACAACACATTGAGAGCTGACAGTTTCAGCCAGCTGTGGTCTAACAGCCGCCATGAAACATACTGCAGCAGTACAACACATTGAGAGCTGACAGTTTCAGCCAGCTGTGGTCTAACAGCAGCCATGAAACATACTGCAGCAGTACAACACATTGAGAGCTGACAGTTTCAGCCAGCTGGGGTCTAACAGCAGCCATGAAACATACTGCAGCAGTACAACACATTGAGAGCTGACAGTTTCAGCCAGCTGGGGTCTAACAGCAGCCATGAAACATACTGCAGCAGTACAACACATTGAGAGCTGACAGTTTCAGCCAGCTGGGGTCTAACAGCCGCCATGAAACATACTGCAGCAGTACAACACATTGAGAGCTGACAGTTTCAGCCAGCTGTGGTCTAACAGCCGCCATGAAACATACTGCAGCAGTACAACACATTGAGAGCTGACAGTTTCAGCCAGCTGTGGTCTAACAGCAGCCATGAAACATACTGCAGCAGTACAACACATTGAGAGCTGACAGTTTCAGCCAGCTGTGGTCTAACAGCAGCCATGAAACATACTGCAGCAGTACAACACATTGAGAGCTGACAGTTTCAGCCAGCTGGGGTCTAACAGCAGCCATGAAACATACTGCAGCAGTACAACACATTGAGAGCTGACAGTTTCAGCCAGCTGTGGTCTAACAGCCGCCATGAAACATACTGCAGCAGTACAACACATTGAGAGCTGACAGTTTCAGCCAGCTGTGGTCTAACAGCAGCCATGAAACATACTGCAGCAGTACAACACATTGAGAGCTGACAGTTTCAGCCAGCTGTGGTCTAACAGCAGCCATGAAACATACTGCAGCAGTACAACACATTGAGAGCTGACAGTTTCAGCCAGCTGGGGTCTAACAGCAGCCATGAAACATACTGCAGCAGTACAACACATTGAGAGCTGACAGTTTCAGCCAGCTGTGGTCTAACAGCCGCCATGAAACATACTGCAGCAGTACAACACATTGAGAGCTGACAGTTTCAGCCAGCTGTGGTCTAACAGCCGCCATGAAACATACTGCAGCAGTACAACACATTGAGAGCTGACAGTTTCAGCCAGCTGTGGTCTAACAGCAGCCATGAAACATACTGCAGCAGTACAACACATTGAGAGCTGACAGTTTCAGCCAGCTGTGGTCTAACAGCAGCCATGAAACATACTGCAGCAGTACAACACATTGAGAGCTGACAGTTTCAGCCAGCTGGGGTCTAACAGCCGCCATGAAACATACTGCAGCAGTACAACACATTGAGAGCTGACAGTTTCAGCCAGCTGTGGTCTAACAGCAGCCATGAAACATACTGCAGCAGTACAACACATTGAGAGGTGACAGTTTCAGCCAGCTGGGGTCTAACAGCAGCCCTGTGAGACACCAGTGTTATGCCTGGGTCAATGAGTCATCAGGACCCCTGGTGTCTCTCTGTTTTAACATTACTGTATAACACAACACCATCACTAGAGAGGCTGACAGACAGGGGGAGGGAAGAGTGGGAAGAAGGGTGACAGGATGTGCAGTCATCCAGAGAGAGAGAGAGAGCCTTGCTATTGAGAAAGGCCGCCGTAGGCAGACCTGGCTCTCAAGAGAAGACAGGCTATGTGCACACTGCCCACAAAATGAGGTGGAAACTGAGCTGCACTTCCTAACCTCCTGCCAAATGTATGACCATATTAGAGACTCATATTTCCCTCAGATTACACAGATCCACAAAGAATTTGAAAATAACTCCCATATCTATTGGGTGAAATAGCCTACGAGAGAGAGAGACAGATTTAGGCTACTTCTGTTCGTTAGTCATTTCAATGAAATATATACCAGTTGATTGTTGAATAATGTAAAGTGTCAGGGCAGTGTAGAGACTAGAGACAGTGATGTAAGATCTAAAGGCACCTCATCATTATTTATCTAGCTGGCTGAAAGGAAATCCACTCTGTCTGGCTGCTGTTTGGTGCCTTTATTTAAACCCCTCCTTGATGTCCTACTTTCATAGTGGCAGACTCCATTAGCCATTCTAGAACAGATTCTGGGAGTGGGCTATTGATTGAAAATCACACTCCCACACAGGCGTTCCAACACACAGTATTAATGTCAGAACATAGGCTAGCGCGCAGAGCCAGACACTGAGGAAAGTCATCCTATTGGAATCCCTGTCCCAGCCCAGCCTGATGTGGTGTGTAAATGCTAGGCCAATACTGGACAACACACACACACACACACACACACACTGGAGACCTATAGTAGGTGCTTTCATAATGACCTCTGATTGGGTTAACTGCTGTGCTCTGTTAACCACTCCACCTCTGTACAACATGACAGCATCAGTCCTGGCAGCAGTCTCCTCTATCACCTTGCAGCAATTGACTCAGTCTGAAAACCAAGCGCTCCCATCATCCATCCCAATGTGTTTGGGGAGTCGGGACAGAGATGATTTTCAACACACACAACAACATGAATTATGTTATTACTGAGAGATTGTTCTCCGGCTGATTAAAGTTGTCAGCATTGGTTAGTTCCATGGTGGGCTGTGCTGCGACTCCCCTCTCTCTCTCTCTCCCTCCATCTCTGTGTCTCTGGCAGTATATAGGCCATGTGAAACATGTCCACGCTGGCTGGTCTTGATGCAGTTACTGTAAGGGGATTTTCAAAACAACACTTGAATGTAGCTTTTTCAGGCTGTAGGTTTATAATTGAGGCCATTATGGTCATCTAAACTAAACAACGCCTTCCTCTTCCCTTAGCGACTCGTCCAGCTGTAGTTGTCATGGTTTCCGTGTGTCAGAAAGTCAAGTACTGTTCTATTTGAGAGTATCACAGATAAGCATACTGATAAGTAGCACTGCAGAAACAAGGCTAAACTGTTTCTCCATCTTACTACAGCGTGATTGGAACTGACTAGAGACAAGCTGATGACAATTACTCTCATGGTGGTGAATTTCATACTAAATGTGCTGGTCGGGTTTCTGCATGCCTCCAGGGCTCATCTGTGAAATGTCAGCGTGTGTGTTTTGTTCTAGACGGAACCACTGAAAGGAAAGATCACTCTGCAGTCAGTACAGAGACTGTATGGTGTAGTAATCTCACCATGGCAGAACACAACACACACACACACACACACACACACACACACACACACACACTGACTGTATGGTGTAGTAATCTCACCATGGCAGAACACAACACACACACACACACACACACACACACACACACTGACTGTATGGTGTAGTAATCTCACCATGGCAGAACACAACACACACACACACACACACACACACACAACACACACACACACTGACTGTATGGTGTAGTAATCTCACCATGGCAGAACAGCAGATGGGTCTGTCAGCACTGTGGGCTGGGCTGGCATTCACACTAGTTATTTGTCCGTCCGTAAAGAAGCAACGTACAGGACCTGGCAGCTCATGCATACAGTGCTACTGGAATAATTGCATAATGCATGTTGTTGTGAAGCATTTGGACAGAGGAGGATGACATGGGGTAGCTGCTTCTTCAGAGAGGAGCTTTGGCTACACCCACTGATTGCATTCAATGCTGTATGTTCTTTTAAGTATTAAGCTGGGTGGTTAGTCACTGCTTTGGCCTTTTCACTTGTTATGTTGGCGAACTTCTGTTTTTCCCATAAGTGACGTCATTGCGCAACATTGAGATCAATGTTGATTGCTGTATCCAAGTTTCCAGCTTTTTCAACCGTTATTGTTGACACTTTACATTAAGGTATACTTTATAAATGGCTTAGAAACTGCTAATTACTAGATAGGTTGTAAATATAACACATTGGTTTTGCTCGCTAAACGCTTCCCTGTCTCACTAATGGTACGGTGTGCTCCTACAGGAAGCCTCGTCCTGTCTCCCAGCTGGTTGCTCAGCGGGTAGCGCCGCAGTTCGCCTCGCCCACGCTGCTGCCCAAGAAGGACAAGAAGGACAGAACGGACCAGGAGAAGAATGACAAAGAGCCCACAGTGAAGAAGAACAGCCACAAGAAGATGAGGTAAACATTCACAGATAAACAACTGTTTATCATGAACCTGTTGCATTTAACCTGTAGTAGTAGTATGATAGTGTGAGTAGTAGTATGATAGTGTGATTAGTAGTATGATAGTGTGAGTAGTAGTATGATAGTGTGAGTAGTAGTATGATAGTGTGAGTAGTAGTATGATAGTGTGAGTAGTAGTATGATAGTGTGAGTAGTAGTATGATAGTGTGATTAGTAGTATGATAGTGTGAGTAGTAGTATGATAGTGTGATTAGTAGTATGATAGTGTGAGTAGTAGTATGATAGTGTGATTAGTAGTATGATAGTGTGAGTAGTAGTATGATAGTGTGAGTAGTAGTATGATAGTGTGAGTAGTAGTATGATAGTGTGAGTAGTAGTATGATAGTGTGAGTAGTAGTATGATAGTGTGAGTAGTAGTATGATAGTGTGACAGTAGTAGTATGATAGTGTGAGTAGTAGTATGATAGTGTGAGTAGTAGTATGATAGTGTGAGTAGTAGTATGATAGTGTGATTAGTAGTAGTATGATAGTGTGACTAGTAGTAGTATGATAGTGTGACTAGTAGTAGTATGATAGTGTGACTAGTAGTAGTATGATAGTGTGATTAGTAGTAGTATCAGTATGTTAGTGTGATTAGTAGTAGTAGTATGATAGTGTGATTAGTAGTAGTAGTATGATAGTGTGATTAGTAGTAGTATGGTGTGAGTAGTAGTAGTATGATAGTGTGTTTAGTAGTAGTAGTAGTATGATAGTGGGATTAGTAGTAGTAGTATGATAGTGTGAGTAGTAGTATGGTGTGATTAGTAGTAGTAGTAGTATGATGGTGTGATTAGTAGTATGATAGTGTGAGTAGTAGTAGTATGGTAGTGTGATTAGTAGTATGATGGTGTGATTAGTAGTATGATGGTGTGATTAGTAGTATGATAGTGTGAGTAGTAGTATGATGGTGTGATTAGTAGTATGATAGTGTGAGTAGTAGTATGATGGTGTGATTAGTAGTATGATGGTGTGATTAGTAGTATGATGGTGTGAGTAGTAGTATGATAGTGTGATTAGTAGTATGATGGTGTGATTAGTAGTATGATGGTGTGAGTAGTAGTATGATAGTGTGAGTAGTAGTATGATGGTGTGAGTAGTAGTATGATGGTGTGATTAGTAGTATGATGGTGTGAGTAGTAGTATGATAGTGTGATTAGTAGTATGATGGTGTGATTAGTAGTATGATAGTGTGAGTAGTAGTATGGTGGTGTGATAGTAGTAGTAGTAGTAGTAGGATAGTGTGATTAGTAGTATGATAGTGTGATTAGTAGTATGATAGTGTGATTAGTATGAGTGTGAGTAGTAGTATGATAGTGTGATTAGTAGTAGTGTGATTAGTAGTAGTGTGATTAGTAGATAGTGTGATTAGTAGTAGTATGATAGTGTGATGTAGTAGTAGTATGATAGTGTGATTAGTAGTAGTAGTATGATAGTGTGATTAGTAGTAGTAGTATGATAGTGTGATTAGTAGTAGTAGTATGATAGTGTGATTAGTAGTAGTGAGTGGTGATTAGTAGTAGTAGTATGATGGTGTGATTAGTAGAAGTATGATAGTAGTAGTAGTAGTATGATAGTGTGATTAGTAGTATGGTAGTGTGATTAGTAGTATGATGGTGTGATTAGTAGTATGATGGTGTGATTAGTAGTATGATGGTGTGATTAGTAGTAGTATGATGGTGTGATTAGTAGTAGTAGTAGTAGTAGGATAGTGTGATTAGTAGTATGATAGTGTGATTAGTAGTAGTATGATTAGTAGTAGTGTGATTAGTAGTAGTGTGATTAGTAGTAGTATGATAGTGTGATTAGTAGTAGTAGTATGATAGTGTGATTAGTAGTAGTAGTATGATAGTGTGATTAGTAGTAGTAGTATGATAGTGTGATTAGTAGTAGTAGTATGATAGTGTGATTAGTAGTAGTAGTATGATAGTGTGATTAGTAGTAGTAGTATGATAGTGTGATTAGTAGTAGTAGTATGATAGTGTGATTAGTAGTAGTAGTATGATAGTGTGATTAGTAGTATGATAGTGTGATTAGTAGAAGTAGTAGTATGATAGTGTGATTAGTAGAAGTAGTAGTATGGTGGTGTGATTAGTATCAGTATGATAGTAGTAGTAGTAGTAGTAGTATGGTGTGAGTAGTAGTAGTAGTAGTAGTAGTAGTAGTAGTATGATGGTGTGATTAGTAGTAGTAGTAGTATGATAGGTGATTAGTAGTAGTAGTATGATAGTGTGATGTAGTATGATAGTGTGATTAGTAGTATGATAGTGTGATAGTAGGTAGTATGATAGTGTGATTAGTAGTAGTAGTATTGTAGTGTGATTGGTAGAAGTAGTATTGTAGTGTGATTAGTAGAAGTAGTAGTATGGTGGTGTGATTAGTAGTAGTATGGTGTGATTAGTAGAAGTAGTAGTATGGTGGTGTGATTAGTAGTGATGATAGTGTGATTAGTAGTAGTATGATGGTGTGATTAGTATAAGTAGTAGTATGGTGGTGTGAGTAGTAGTATGATGGTGTGATTAGTAGTATGATGGTGTGATTAGTAGTATGATAGTGTGATTAGTAGTAGTGTGATTAGTAGTAGTAGTATGATTAGTAGTAGTAGTAGTAGTATGATGGTGTGATTAGTTGTAGTATGATGGTGTGATTAGTAGTATGATGGTGTGATTAGTAGTATGATGGTGTGATTAGTAGTAGTAGTATGATGGTGTGATTAGTAGTAGTAGTGTGATTAGTAGTAGATTAGTAGTATGATAGTGTGATTAGTAGTATGATAGTGTGATTAGTAGTAGTATGATGGTGTGATTAGTAGTAGTATGATGGTGTGATTAGTAGTAGTATGATGGTGTGATTAGTAGTAGTATGATAGTGTGATTAGTAGTAGTATGATAGTGTGATTAGTAGTAGTATGATAGTGTGATTAGTAGTATGATAGTGTGATTAGTATCAGTATGATTAGTATCAGTGTGATTAGTATAGTATGATAGTGTGATTAGTATCAGTATGATTAGTATGAGTGTGATTAGTAGTAGTATATGATAGTGTGATTAGTAGTAGTATGATGGTGTGATTAGTAGTAGTATGATAGTGTGATTAGTAGTAGTATGATAGTGTGATTAGTAGTAGTATGATAGTGTGATTAGTAGTATGATAGTGTGATTAGTATCAGTATGATTAGTATCAGTGTGATTAGTATCAGTATGATAGTGTGATTAGTATCAGTATGATTAGTATCACTGTGATTAGTATCAGTATGATGGTGTGATTAGTATCAGTATGATGGTGTGATTAGTATCAGTATGATAGTGTGATTAGTAGTAGTAGTATGATTAGTAGTAGTAGTATAGTATGATGGTGTGATTAGTATCAGTGTGATTAGTATCAGTGTGATTAGTATCAGTATGATGGTGTGATTAGTATCAGTGTGATTAGTATCAGTATGATAGTGTGATTAGTATCAGTATGATAGTGTGATTAGTATCAGTATGATAGTGTGATTAGTATCAGTGTGATGGTGTGATTAGTATCAGTGTGATGGTGTGATTAGTAGTATGATGGTGTGATTAGTAGTATGATGGTGTGATTAGTAGTATGATCGTGTGATTAGTGGTAGTATGATAGTGTGATTAGTGGTAGTATGATAGTGTGAGTAGTAGTATGATGTGTGATTAGTAGTATGATAGTGTGATTAGTAGTATGATAGTGTGATTAGTAGTAGTATGATAGTGTGATTAGTAGTAGTATGATAGTGTGATAGTGTGATTAGTAGTAGTATGATGGTGTGATTAGTAGTATCAGTGTGATAGTGTGATTAGTAGTAGTATGATGGTGTGATTAGTATCAGTATGATGGTGTGATTAGTAGTATGATGGTGTGAGTAGTAGTAGTAGTATGATGGTGTGATTAGTAGTATGATTGTGTGATTAGTAGTATGATGGTGTGATTAGTAGTATGATAGTGTGATTAGTAGTATGATAGTATGATTAGTAATAGTAGTATGATAGTGTGATTAGTGGTAGTAGTAGTAGTAGTATGATAGTGTGATTAGTATCAGTATGATAGTGTGATTAGTAGTAGTATGATAGTGTGATAGTGTGATTAGTAGTAGTATGATAGTGTGATTAGTATCAGTATGATAGTGTGATTAGTATCAGTATGATAGTGTGATTAGTAGTAGTGTGATAGTGTGATTAGTAGTAGTGTGATAGTGTGATTAGTATCAGTATGATAGTGTGATTAGTATCAGTGTGATTAGTATCACTGTGATTAGTATCAGTATGATGGTGTGATTAGTATCAGTATGATGGTGTGATTAGTATCAGTATGATAGTGTGATTAGTAGTATGATTAGTAGTAGTAGTAGTAGTATGATGGTGTGATTAGTATCAGTGTGATGGTGTGATTAGTATCAGTGTGATTAGTATCAGTGTGATTAGTATCAGTGTGATGGTGTGATTAGTATCAGTGTGATTAGTATCAGTGTGATTAGTATCAGTATGATGGTGTGATTAGTATCAGTGTGATTAGTATCAGTATGATAGTGTGATTAGTATCAGTGTGATTAGTATCAGTATGATAGTGTGATTAGTATCAGTATGATAGTGTGATTAGTATCAGTATGATAGTGTGAGTAGTATCAGTATGATGGTGTGATTAGTATCAGTATGATGGTGTGATTAGTAGTATGATGGTGTGATTAGTAGTATGATCGTGTGATTAGTGGTAGTATGATAGTGTGATTAGTGGTAGTATGATAGTGTGAGTAGTAGTATGATGTGTGATTAGTAGTATGATAGTGTGATTAGTAGTATGATAGTGTGATTAGTAGTAGTATGATAGTGTGATTAGTAGTAGTATGATAGTGTGATTAGTAGTATCAGTGTGATAGTGTGATTAGTAGTAGTATGATGGTGTGATTAGTATCAGTATGATGGTGTGATTAGTAGTATGATGGTGTGATTAGTAGTAGTAGTATGATGGTGTGATTAGTAGTATGATGGTGTGATTAGTAGTATGATAGTGTGATTAGTAGTATGATAGTATGATTAGTAATAGTAGTATGATAGTGTGATTAGTGGTAGTAGTAGTAGTAGTATGATAGTGTGATTAGTATCAGTATGATAGTGTGATTAGTAGTAGTATGATAGTGTGATAGTGTGATTAGTAGTAGTATGATAGTGTGATAGTGTGATTAGTAGTAGTATGATAGTGTGATTAGTATCAGTATGATAGTGTGTAGTAGTAGTCAGTATGATAGTGTGATAGTAGTAGTAGTATGATAGTGTGATTAGTAGTCAGTGTGATGGTGTGATTAGTAGTCAGTAGTGATGGTGTGATTAGTAGTATGATCGTGTGATTAGTATGATAGTGTGATTAGTGGTAGTATGATAGTGTGAGTAGTAGTGTGATTAGTAGTAGTATGATGGTGTGATTAGTAGTAGTATGATGGTGTGATTAGTATCAGTATGATGGTGTGATTAGTAGTATGATGGTGTGAGTAGTAGTAGTAGTATGATGGTGTGATTAGTAGTATGATAGTATGATTAGTAATAGTAGTATGATAGTGTGATTAGTGGTAGTAGTAGTAGTAGTATGATAGTGTGATTAGTATCAGTATGATAGTGTGATTAGTAGTAGTATGATAGTGTGATAGTGTGATTAGTAGTAGTATGATAGTGTGATAGTGTGATTAGTATCAGTATGATAGTGTGATTAGTATCAGTATGATAGTGTGATTAGTAGTAGTGTGATAGTGTGATTAGTAGTAGTGTGATAGTGTGATTAGTAGTAGTGTGATAGTGTGATTAGTATCAGTATGATAGTGTGATTAGTATCAGTGTGATTAGTATCAGTGTGATAGTGTGATTAGTATCAGTGTGATTAGTATCAGTGTGATTAGTATCAGTATGATAGTGTGATTAGTAGTATGATAGTGTGATTAGTAGTATGATAGTGTGATTAGTATGATAGTGTGATTAGTGGTAGTATGATAGTGTGATTAGTGGTAGTATGATAGTGTGATTAGTAGTATGATGGTGTGATTAGTAGTATGATAGTGTGAGTAGTAGTAGTATGGTGGTGTGATTAGTAGTATGATAGTGTGATTAGTAGTAGTATGATAGTGTGATTAGTAGTAGTATGATAGTGTGATAGTGTGATTAGTAGTAGTATGATGGTGTGATTAGTAGTATCAGTGTGATAGTGTGATTAGTAGTAGTATGATGGTGTGATTAGTATCAGTATGATGGTGTGATTAGTAGTATGATGGTGTGATTAGTATCAGTATGATGGTGTGATTAGTATCAGTATGATGGTGTGATTAGTATCAGTATGATAGTGTGAGTAGTAGTAGTAGTATGATGGTGTGATTAGTAGTATGATAGTGTGATTAGTAGTATGATAGTGTGATTAGTAGTATGATAGTATGATTAGTAATAGTAGTATGATAGTGTGATTAGTGGTAGTAGTAGTATGATAGTGTGATTAGTATCAGTATGATAGTGTGATTAGTAGTAGTATGATAGTGTGATAGTGTGATTAGTAGTAGTATGATAGTATGATTAGTATCAGTGTGATTAGTATCAGTATGATAGTGTGATTAGTAGTAGTATGATAGTGTGATAGTGTGATTAGTAGTAGTATGATAGTGTGATTAGTATCAGTGTGATTAGTATCAGTGTGATAGTGTGATTAGTATCAGTGTGATTAGTATCAGTATGATAGTGTGATTAGTAGTATGATAGTGTGATTAGTAGTATGATAGTGTGATTAGTATGATAGTGTGATTAGTGGTAGTATGATAGTGTGATTAGTAGTATGATGGTGTGATTAGTAGTATGATAGTGTGATTAGTAGTATGATAGTGTGATTAGTAGTATGATAGTGTGACAGTAGTAGTATGATAGTGTGATTAGTAGTATGATAGTGTGATTAGTAGTAGTATGATAGTGTGATTAGTAGTAGTATGATAGTGTGATTAGTAGTAGTATGATAGTGTGATAGTGTGATTAGTAGTAGTATGATGGTGTGATTAGTAGTATCAGTGTGATAGTGTGATTAGTAGTAGTATGATGGTGTGATTAGTATCAGTATGATGGTGTGATTAGTAGTATGATGGTGTGATTAGTATCAGTATGATGGTGTGATTAGTATCAGTATGATGGTGTGATTAGTATCAGTATGATAGTGTGAGTAGTAGTAGTAGTATGATGGTGTGATTAGTAGTATGATGGTGTGATTAGTAGTATGATAGTGTGATTAGTAGTATGATGGTGTGATTAGTAGTAGTATGATGGTGTGATTAGTATCAGTATGATGGTGTGATTAGTAGTATGATGGTGTGAGTAGTAGTATGATGGTGTGATTAGTAGTATGATAGTATGATTAGTAATAGTAGTATGATAGTGTGATTAGTGGTAGTAGTAGTATGATAGTGTGATTAGTATCAGTATGATAGTGTGATTAGTAGTAGTATGATAGTGTGATAGTGTGATTAGTAGTAGTATGATAGTATGATTAGTATCAGTGTGATTAGTATCAGTTGATAGTGTGATTAGTATCAGTATGATTAGTATCAGTGTGATTAGTATCGAGTAGGTGATTAGTATCAGTGTGATTAGTATCAGTGTGATTAGTATCAGTGTGATTAGTATCAGTGTGATTAGTATCAGTTGATTAGTATCAGTGTGATTAGTATCAGTATGATAGTGTGATTAGTAGTATGATAGTGTGATTAGTATGCAGTGTGATTAGTATCAGTATGATAGTGTGATTAGTAGTATGATGGTGTGATTAGTATCAGTGTGATTAGTATCAGTGTGATTAGTATCAGTGTGATTAGTATCAGTGTGATTAGTATCAGTGTGATTAGTATCAGTGTGATTAGTATCAGTATGATTAGTATCAGTGTGATTAGTATCAGTGTGATTAGTATCAGTGTGATTAGTATCAGTATGATTAGTATCAGTGTGATTAGTATCAGTATGATAGTGTGATTAGTAGTATGATAGTGTGATTAGTAGTATGATGGGTGTGATTAGTACTATGATAGTGTGAGTAGTAGTAGTAGTATGATGGTGTGATTAGTATCAGCATGATAGTGTTTATTATTAGTATGATAGTGGGAGTATTACTAGTATTATTAGTGTCAGTGTGGCAGTATCAAAGTAGTATGATAGTAGAAAGGTACAGTTGAAGTCGGAAGTTTACGTACACTTAGGTTGGAGTCATTAAAACTCAATCCACAAATTTCTTGTTAACGAACTATAGTTTTGGCAAGTCGGTTAGGACATCTACTTTGTGCATGACACAATTAATTTGTACAAAAATTGTTTAGACAGATTCTTTCACTTATAATTCACTGTATCACAATTCCAGTGGGTCAAAAGTTTACATACACTAAACTGACTGTGCCTTTAAACAGCTTGGAAAATTCCAGAAAATGATGTCATGGCTTTAGAAGCTTCTGATAGGCTAATTGACATCATTTGAGTCAATTGGAGGTGTACCTGTGGATGTATTTCAAGGCCTACCTTCAAACTCAGTGCCTCTTTGCTTGACATCATGGGATAATCAAAATAAATCAGCCAAGACCTCAGAAAAGAAATTGTAGACCTCCACAAGTCTGGTTCATCCTTGTGAGCAATTTCCAAACGCCTGAAGGCACCACGTTCATCTGTACAAACAATAGTACACAAGTATTAACACCATGGGACCACGCAGCCGTCATACCGCTCAGGAAGGAGACGCGTTCTGTCTCCTAGAGATGAACGTACTTTGGTGCGAAAAGGGCAAATCAATCCCAGAACAACAGCAAGACCTTGTGAAGATGCTGGAGGAAACAGGTACAAAAGTATCTATATCCACAGTAAAACAAGTCCTATATCGACATAACCTGAAAGGCCGCTCTGCAAGGAAGAAGCCACTGCTCCAAACCCGCAATAAAAAAGCCAGACTACGGTTTGCAACTGCACATGAGGACAAAGATCATACTTTTGGAGAAATGTCCTCTGGTCTGATGAAACAAAAATAGAACTGTTTGGCCATAATGACCATCGTTATGTTTGTAGGAAAAAGGGTGAGGCTTGCAAGATGAAGAACGTCATCCCAACTGTGAAGCACGGGGGTGGCAGCATCATGTTGTGGGGGTGCTTTGCTGCAGAAGGGACTGGTGCACTTCACAAAATAGATAGCATCATGAGGGAGGAAAATGATGTGGATATATTGAAGCAACATCTCAAGACATCAGTCAGGAAGTTAAAGCTTGATTGCAAATGGGTCTTCCAAATGGACAATGACCCCAAGCATACTTCCAAAGTTGTGGCAAAATGGCTTAAGGACAACAAAGTCAAGGTATTGGAGTGGCCAACATAAAGCCCTTACCTCAATCCCATAGAAAATTTGTGGGCAGAACTGAAAAAGCATGTGCGAGCAAGGAGGCCTACAAACCTGACTCAGTTACACCAGCTCTGTCAGGAGGAATGGGCCAAAATTCACCCAACATATTGGAAGGCTACCCGAAACGTTTGACCCAAGTTAAACAATGCTACCAAATACTAATTGAGTGTATGTAAACTTCTGACCCACTGGGAATGTGATGAAAGAAATGAAAGCTAAAATAAATCATTTTCTCCACTATTATTCTGACATTTCACATTCTTAAAATAAAGTGGTGATCCTAACTGACCTAAGACAGGGAATTTTTACAAGGATTAAATGTCAGGAATTGTGAAAACTGAGTTTAAATGTACTTGGCTAAGGTGTATGTAAACTTCTGACTTGAACTTTATATGGTTTCCACATATTTCATAAGCGCTCCAGTTTGTGTGGTTTACCCCATCCTCTCTCTCTCTCTCTGTCAAAGGCTTATAACATCCACCTGTCTCCTCTCCCTCCATCAGGCCCAGGTTAAAAAATATTGACAGGAGCAGCGCTCAGCACCTAGAGGTCACGGTTGGAGACCTGACTGTCATCATCACAGACTTTAAGGAGAAAACCAAACCTCCCCCCTCCTCCACCAGCACCACCACACCCCCCTCCTCTACCACCCCCTCCAGCACTGTGTCTGTGTCTGCAGAACACCACAGTGGCTCCAGCTCAGACAACAACACTGAGAGAGGGGTCTCACGGTCAACTTCACCCCGAGGAGAGGGCTTCTTAGTCGGGACAGAGTCCCATTAGACCACCCCCCTTGGAGCCCCAGACCGCCCCCCCCCCCCCCAAGTTGGAGGCCCTGGACCAAACTCCTAGCCCAACAGACCCTCAGACCGCCAACCCCTAGACCTTGGCCTGGATTCCCGACCCCTAGATCTTGGCCTGGACCCCCTTGGCCTGGACCTCCAACCCCTAGACCTTGGCCTTGATCCCCAACCCCTAGATCTTGACCTGGATCCCCAACCCCTAGATCTTGACCTGGATCCCCAACCCCTAGATCTTGACCTGGATCCCCAACCCCTAGACCTTGATCTGGATCCCCAACCCCTAGATCTTGACCTGGATCCCCAACCCCTAGATCTTGATCTGGATCCCCAACCCCTAGACCTTGATCTGGATCCCCAACCCCTAGATCTTGACCTGGATCCCCAACTCCTAGACCTTGACCTGGATCCCCAACCCCTAGACCTTGGCCTTGATCCCCAACCCCTAGATCTTGACCTGGATCCCCAACCCCTAGATCTTGACCTGGATCCCCAACCCCTAGATCTTGACCTGGATCCCCAACCCCTAGACCTTGATCTGGATCCCCAACCCCTAGATCTTGACCTGGATCCCCAACCCCTAGATCTTGATCTGGATCCCCAACCCCTAGACCTTGATCTGGATCCCCAACCCCTAGATCTTGACCTGGATCCCCAACTCCTAGACCTTGACCTGGATCCCCAACCCCTAGACCTTGACCTGGATCCCCAACCCCTGGACCTTGGCCTGGACACCCGACTCCTGGACCTTGCCCTGGATCCCCGACCCCTAGACCTTGGCCTGGATCCCCGACCCCTAGACCTTGGCCTGGATCCCCGACCCCTAGACCTTGGCCTGGATCCCCTAGACCTTGGCCTGGACCCCTGACCCCTAGACCCTGGATATGACTACTCATGGCTTAACATAGGCCACTCTAACCTCACTCCTCTGTCCTCAACTCGGATATGTAATGTTATCTCTGGACTTGCACATTTACTGTAGTACTAGCTACAGGTTATAGCTAGATCAACACATTTAGCAGCTACAGGTTATAGCTAGATCAACACATTTAGCAGCTACAGGTTATAGCTAGATCAACACATTTAGCAGCTACAGGTTACAGCTAGATCAACACATTTAGCAGCTACAGGTTATAGCTAGATCAACACATTTAGCAGCTACAGGTTTCAGCTAGATCAACACATTTAGCAGCTACAGGTTACTGCTAGATCAACACATTTAGCAGCTACAGGTTATAGTTAGATCAACACATTTAGCAGCTACAGGTTATAGCTAGATCAACACATTTAGCAGCTACAGGTTACAGCTAGATCAACACATTTAGCAGCTACAGGTTATAGCTAGATCAACACATTTAGCAGCTACAGGTTTCAGCTAGATCAACACATTTAGCAGCTACAGGTTACTGCTAGATCAACACATTTAGAAGCTACAGGTTATAGTTAGATCAACACATTTAGCAGCTACAGGTTATAGCTAGATCAACACATTTAGCAGCTACAGGTTACAGCTAGATCAACACATTTAGCAGCTACAGGTTATAGCTAGATCAACACATTTAGCAGCTACAGGTTTCAGCTAGATCAACACATTTAGCAGCTACAGGTTACAGCTAGATCAACACATTTAGCAGCTACAGGTTATAGCTAGCACTACTACTACCAACCTTGAGTTGTGGTTTGCTTTTGGACAAAAAAACACCACAATCTGAAGTCTTGTTTTAATGAAATTTCTCTGATTAACTTTAGGTCAATTTAACTGACTTTTAAAAACTATTTTTTGAAACCTGTGTTCTAAACATGAAGTAATATCATTACATTTAGCTGATCTTAGCCTATTGTACAGCTCTGTTTTAATGTGTTATAACATCACGTCAGTGTTAGTATCCATGTCAACATCGGGACATTCAACCTCCTGTCCAATGAGAACTGTCGTGACATGATGATTATGGTTCAGAGTTCTTCAGTTTGTGTTGCATTATGGAAGAAAACATGAGGTACATGCGGAGAGGATTGAAAACCTATGGGTTCTCTTTTGGTACTTGTCTCTCAGTTGTAAAGTGTCATTTATTGATTGAATGTGTTGGAGACTGAATTGTATTGTCATTGACTCACATCAGCCGGGACCTGGTGTGGTTTTATCATTCATGAGAAAATATTCTTCAAAACAACGTCTGTTTTTGAATTGTGTCCGTTTTAACACCACCTCAAATGGTACTGTATCACAACATTCACTGTTACATTTTCTATAATTTGTTTTGTTTCTACCAAGCTTTGCTGTTTAGAAATGTATGGACAACTTGGTTGATTACATGGTTCAATGTCTATAAAGAAAGATATAAATAATGGCATTATGTATTGGAAAAGAGTTCTGCTTTCTGTCTGTTGTCCATGTTTCTATAACAACAGGGTTCTAGACTTTAACGGCTTGTCCTGGATATGAACCAGGGTTCTAGGGAACGTATGTTTGGATGGTGACCAATAATGGGTAAGTAGTGAAAGCAATTCTAGCCACAGTGTTTAACTGACACAATTGGCATGTACAGTATTCACACACCTTGACTTTTTCCTCATTTTGTTACAAAGTGGGATTAAAATGGATGAAATTGTATTTTTTTTGTCAATGATCTAGATAAGTATTCAACCCCCTGAGTCAGTACATGTTAGAATCACCTTCCTTCCTCTCTGGCAACTGAGTTAGGAAGGACGCCTACATCTTTGTAGTGACTAGGTGTATTGATACACCATCCAAAGTGTAATTAATAACTTCATCATGCTCAAAGGGATATTACATTTCTGTTTTTTTATTTTATTTTTACCCATCTACCAATAGGTGCCCTTCTTTGTGAGGCATTGGAAAACCTCCCTAAACTTTATGGTTGAATCTGTGTTTGAAATTCACTGCTCGACTGAGGGAACTTTCAGATAATTGTTTGTGTGGGGTTCAGAAATGAGGAAGTCATTCAAAAGTCATGTTAAACATTGTTATTGCACACAGAGTGAGTCCATGCAACTTATTATGTGACTTGTTAAATACATTTTTACTCCTGAACTTATTTAGGCTTGCCATAACAGGGTGGTTGAATACTTATTGACTCAAGACATTTTAGCATACATTTTTTTAAATTCTACTTTGACATTGTGGGGTATTGTGTGTAGGCCAGTGACACAAAATCTACATTTAATCAATTTTAAATTCAGGTTGTAACACAACAAAATGTGGAAAAGGTGGTGTGAATACTTTCTGAAGGCGCGGTAGGTAGAGTAGACCTATCCTTTGTCTGGCCCACTCCGGCGGCTATCAAGGATGAAAAGCCAGCGTTTTTACCTACCGATAGCGTCATCTAGTGGATAACCTCTAACCCACATCAAATACAATGCCGTTTCGTTTATTATAGGCCTACAATTAAAACATAAAAGTAATATCAGAAGGATGCTCTGATATTTCCTCATGAATGTGGTTTTGAAAAGCATATTTATTGTGTAGCCTACTTCTCAGAGTCACACACAGACCGGGGAAGGGATTCACTGTTATTTACACTCCTCCCTTCCCCCAATGGTTCTCACAGAACGGTGTGAATGGTGGTAGCCAGCTTCGTTCTGTGCCATGACTGACTTTTGAAAGCGCTTTTACTTTTAATAATGCGGCGTTACATTCGTGCATTCCTCGTGTGCATGTTGTTTGCCGTGTTCTCGGCCTTGTACGTCTATAGTAAACTATTTTATTCAGATCTGTCGGTCGGAGGAGGACTGGGTCGGAAGACTTTCCTCCATCGAGCCGCGGCCTCTCAGCGAAGCGACATTGGACAAGAAACCAGGCGAGGGCCGGACGAAACAGGCCCAGGCGATCAACACTGGTACACTAGGTAATAGTTACACTGCTTATTATATAGCTAGATTGTAATACACTTCAAAAGGCTTGAAACAAAATGAATGCATAACTTTCTTGGTGGAAAAATAATTTCCTCTGCAAGTAATGTATTGGAATGTGCACCGTTGACAGATGTCTTCTCCACGATAGTATCAGATGAACGGGTTTTTCATCAAGTTGCCTCTTTGTGAAACAAATATACAGTGACAAGACAAATTGTAACAATTCCTCTAACTTCTTGCATCCTTCCCACTTTCACTATGGTCATGGACACTGTACTTCAGTTCCAGCCCAAACAACTACATTAGGATCAAAGGATTAGGATCAAAGACTCGCAAATACATGTAAATATAGCAAAACAAGCTCAATATAGCATGGATGAACCTGTAATAAAGAAAATACGGGGTTTTTTTTGCGGGAAAGTTGACTGGTCGAATTAGGTTCAATAACATATATTTCTTCGTGACTTGACTTTTGAGAGATTTCCACAACATAAAGAGTGACACCTCTTTATTTTCATAGCTGATTGGTTGTCCGTCACCCTTTCGACCAACCCGTTGGGGTGGTGCTGGCTGACCTACTAGTAAATACGAATGTATTCTTAACTGACTTGCCTAGTTACATAAATACTAGTTACAGATGTCTTGACAACACATGTGGGCATCAGTCAGTAGTCTACACCAGAAAGCACGGAATAATAGCACGGAATAATAATAATCGGAAAACAGATTGCAGTTGTTGAAATGGAAGTTAAATCTCTGTTGGCCAACTTCAGTGGTCTCTGCTGGATTGCTAAGCAACAGGATGTGCAATTTAACGGGCGCTTATGGCCTTTAACAGTTTGTTACAGTCAACAAACTAGTGTGAATGACAAACAAGAGAATCAGGTTGCCTAGATGAACACACCCCCTTCTCTTCTGTCCTACAACAACTTTTAAATGCTAACCTTACTGCTTTCTCTCTTCAGTCAAGCAAGGGATCTCTATCAGCTATTAGGTTTAGCTGGTGGTGACGGGCATCTGGTTTGCTGTGTGATGAGAGAAGAAGAATAGCCTTTTCAAATCCTCTCTGGCCCTGTCAAATATTGACTTTAGATATGAGACTTGGAAGTTGGGAGAGAGAAGGGGAATGACAGGGCAAAGAGCTGTTCGACTGGCAAGAGAAGTCTACAAGCATGCCCCCCTCCAGGTTTGGAAGAGCAGAACAGCGTTCAGCGACGTGTCTGAACCAGTTGGTGAACCTGGCACAAATCATTGACAAAGGTTTTAACCTTTTAAATGAAACAAACTTTGATTTAACTCTAGCATACTTCTGTTTATTTGCAGGTACATCATGAGGGAAGCAGAGGGCCGTGTTTGGACAGCTGCACCCATGCACCTGGCTGTAGTGGCCTGCGGACAGAGACTAGAGGAGACTCTCACCATGCTGAAGTCTGCTGTTATGCTCAGCATCAAACCACTGTGCCTACACATCTTCGCTGAAGACCAGCTGCACGCCAGCTTTATAGAAGCTGTGAGTTGGACTGGATGCACTACTAGTCCTAAAGCCTGTGATTGGAGGCATAATAATGTGGTAGTAATGAGGTGTGATTGTGACAATGACGTTGTAATATCACATGCCCTAATATGATAATGTAATAGCATCTACATCACAACTCTAGAATATAGGCTTCAATAAAGTCCCATTTGGTCCGGTGTACATGATACACACAGAGTAGGAAACACTATGAACACTGCTCTTTCCATGACATAGACTGACCAGGTGAATCCAGGTGAAATCTATGATCCCTTGTTGGTGTCACCTGTTAAAGCTATGATCCCTTGTTGGTGTCACCTGTTAAAGCTATGATCCCTTGTTGGTGTCACCTGTTAAAGCTATGATCCCTTGTTGGTGTCACCTGTTAAAGCTATGATCCCTTGTTGATGTCACCTGTTAAAGCTATGATCCCTTGTTGATGTCACCTGTTAAAGCTATGATCCCTTGTTGGTGTCACCTGTTAAAGCTATGATCCCTTGTTGATGTCACCTGTTAAAGCTATGATCCCTTGTTGATGTCACCTGTTAAAGCTATGATCCCTTGTTGATGTCACCTGTTAAAGCTATGATCCCTTGTTGGTGTCACCTGTTAAAGCTATGATCCCTTGTTGATGTCACCTGTTAAAGCTATGATCCCTTGTTGGTGCAACTCAATATTCTGAATGTGTTCCTAATGTTTGGTATAGTCCATGTATAACCTAGACCCGGGGCGTAAAACTAATTCCATGGAGGTCCCAGCTCTTGCAGGTTTTTTCCTTTCAAATAAGCTCTAGACAACCAGCTGAGGGGAGTTCCTTACTAATTAGTGACCTTAATTCATCAGTCAAGTACAAGGGAGGAGGGAGAACCTGCAGCCACTCAGCCCTCCGTGGAATGAGTTTAACACGTGGCCTAGAGGTTATCTATCTTGTCTATAAACTTTTGAGTTTTTACCTCTTTTTAAAACCTCTGTGAAATAACACTTGTCTGTTTGCTTTGTTCTGTGTTTAGTTAGAGTCGTGGCCAAGTTCGTTCCGCTCCAGGTTTAACTACACTCTGTACCCCATCACCTTTCCCCATGAGAATGCTGGAGAGTGGAAGAAGCTCTTCAAACCATGTGCTTCTCAGAGACTCTTCCTACCTGTGAGTTTCATAGCTGGAGAAATTCTATTTAGTTTAATTAAATATTAGCATGATGATGGTTTCCAGTGCCTCAAAATAATATCTTGGAGTGACTGTAAAAGTGTTACTATAAATATGTACACTAACTGGATTGTCTGTTTTCTGATTCTCTCTTGTCTTCAGTTGATCCTAAAGGAGGTGGACTCAGACATCTTGTTCTTGGCCTCTGACCTCTGTTTCTGTCCCCCAGCTCATCCTAAAGGAGGTGGATTCTCTAGTCTACGTGGACTCGGACATCTTGTTCCTCCAGCCTGTCGACGCTCTGTGGTCCCTGCTAGCTCACTTCAACGCTAGCCAGCTGGCCGCCATGGCGCCGGAGCACGAGGAGCCACGCATCGCCTGGTACAGTCGCTTCGCCCGCCACCCCTACTATGGCAGGACGGGCATCAACTCTGGAGTCATGCTCATGAACATGACACGCATCAGGGCCACACACTTCAAGGTAATATAAACTTCTACCAGCAGAGGTCACCATTGCAATACAGTCAGATATAATGTCATCCAGAGATGGGAGAATCGAGATTTTCTACAATAATTGTATCCCTGTTGAATGAATGACAAACAAAACTCATAAAGATGTTTGCACAGGCTCTTCGATTTTCCACTTCCACAATGTAACACACTCTGTCCTGTTCTGTGTGATCAGAATGACATGACGTCAGTGGGTCTGAGGTGGGAGGAGCTGCTGATGCCCCTACTGCAGAAATATAAACTAAACATGACCTGGGGAGACCAGGACCTGCTCAACATCATCTTCCATCACAACCCTGGTGAGACTCACAGCTCAGTACCTTCCTTATTACACCACATGATGAGTCACATGACATATAGACAGTGTATATGGTTGTTATAGTAGAAACGTCTTCCATCACAACCCTGGTGAGACTCACAGCTCAGTACCTTCCTTATTACACCACATGATGAGTCACATGACATATAGACAGTGTATATGGTTGTTATAGTAGAAACGTCTTCCATCACAACCCTGGTGAGACTCTCAGCTCAGTACCTTCCTTATTACACCACATGATGAGTCACATGACATATAGACAGTGTATATGGTTGTAAAAGTAGAAACGTCTTCCATCACAACCCTGGTGAGACTCACAGCTCAGTACCTTCCTTATTACACCACATGATGAGTCACATGACATATAGACAGTGTATATGGTTGTTATAGTAGAAACGTCTTCCATCACAACCCTGGTGAGACTCTCAGCTCAGTACCTTCCTTATTACACCACATGATGAGTCACATGACATATAGACAGTGTATATGGTTGTTATAGTAGAAACGTCTTCCATCACAACCCTGGTGAGACTCTCAGCTCAGTACCTTCCTTATTACACCACATGATGAGTCACATGACATATAGACAGTGTATATGGTTGTTATAGTAGAAACGTCTTCCATCACAACCCTGGTGAGACTCAACTCTCAACACATAGCTGTTTAACACACCATTCAATATGATTTTACTGCTGCAGTTGAATTATTTGTCACTTTTATTTTCTATTTTTTACTTAACACTTTTTTTAATGCATTGTTGGTTATATGCATTGTTGGTTATATGCTTGTAAGTATGGTCTACACCTGTTGTACTCGGCACGTGACAAATAAAATTAGATTTGATTAGAAACATGAACCTTTTAAATGTAATAGTTGTGGCAGGTATCCCAGTTTCAGCCCTGCAGGGCAGCAGTGTATTGTCTTGCCTTATTGTTTACCTGGGTAATAAGGTGTGTGTCGAGATAATCAACTAAGCTCCAGGGCGATAAGACAACCAGAAGTATTGGATTGGTGCCCCTCTAAACTAGCCTTTGTCTCTCCCCCTCCAGAGTGTCTGTTGGAAGTTCCCTGCCACTGGAACTACCGTCCAGACCACTGTATCTACGGCAGTAACTGTGGCTCCGCGGAGGAGGAGGGTATCTTTATCCTGCACGGGAACAGAGGAGTGTACCATGACCTCAAACAGCCTGCCTTCAGGGCCGTCTACGACGCCATACGACAGGTAAACTAAACGATCAAAGATCTACGACGCCATACGACAGGTAAACTAAACGATCACAGATCTACGACGCCATACGACAGGTAAACTAAACGATCACAGATCTACGACGCCATACGACAGGTAAACTAAACGATCAAAGATCTACGACGCCATACGACAGGTAAACTAAACGATCACAGATCTACGACGCCAAACGACAGGTAGGCTAAACGATCAAAGGTCTACGACGCCATACGACAGGTAAACTAAACGATCACAGATCAGTGTAGTCTACGACGCCGTACGACAGGTAGGCTAAACAATCACAGAGCAATATTTCAGCCCGCCTTCTGGGCCGTCTACGATGCCATACGACAGGTAAACTAAACGATCACAGATCAGGGTTTCCAGATGGGAAAACAACTTGTTTTTCATTGATTGTGTATTAGGTGTGTAAGGAAATGGTTGTTTGTGCATCCAGACCACTTCTATGCAGATCTCCACAAGTTTCAGTGTTGAGTGAAACAGATTTCCTCATAAGGATGTGTTCTAACTGATCACAGTTGTTTTAATGATATCGACTACACTGGGCATTTGTTTAATGACATCAGCAATGTCCAGGTTTGTATTGCTTTCCTATAACTAAGGATCGAGCGTCCATCAGAAAGATGCCTGGTCAATATTGCGTCCTTGCCTCTTAGTACATCTGACACACACACACACACCTCATACATAATATCTGAGAGTATTAAAGCCACAGTTAAACCAAGGCCCAGGAAAGAGCAGTAAAGTTTTAGTGCTGATGGTACATGTAGAGGCTGTCTCCACTGGCACAGTGCTCCGTCATCCTCATAAAAACAACACACACATTGGAAATGGAGCTTTATGACCGGTGGGGAGGGCTTAACTTTTAGTAACCCAATATCAGGGACTAAACCAAACGAGAGGACGTAAAATAGTAATCCCCTTTGATTTCCTGTGAGTGCTGTAAAGGTACTTCCATTATTGGGAAGAGGAGAAGACTGATTGTGTAATCTGTAGTTGGACTGAGGAGGATAATAAGGTGGGATTTAACCATGTTGAGGCTTTTATCTCTCTACATCACCTCAGCAGCTTCATGGACATTTATTCCACTGAAAAGAAAGGTTGGCCGTTTCTTAGGCTTCATACAACTATTAAAACATGTTTCACTACCCGTCTATTTGATCACACATTAAAAGCATGCAATGATGTGAATTGTACTGATTGTAAGTTGCTCTGTATAAGAGCTTCTGCCAAATGACTAAAATGTAATGAATTTCTGGCCACAGCTGTAGTAGATATCTAGAACTGTGGACTTCACATGTAGTGCCTGTTTGGTAACAGAATGTTCTATTTCTCAGTACTCATTTAGGGAGGATCCTGTGAGCTCTCTGCTGGTCCCACTGGAAGAAGAGCTGTTGAAGACTACCCGTTCATACTGTGGTAAATCACATGTTCTGTTTACTAAGAGACTGGCTCACAGCCTGGCCAACGTCAACAGAGATGCTCAGCGTCCACATGGACGGTAGTCTGATGTCCTGGGCCTCTATGCTGTCCTATAGTGTTGTCATGGTCAGAGATGGTAGCCTGGGTACTGTTCATTAGAGCACACTGTAGCAAAACCTTTTGCAACGGAAAACTAAAATGGGTGTTTCTTATTGGACAAGTTGAGCTAGTGCCTACTCTGTTTCATTTCGTCGTCTTCTGTTTCATGACTACTTGGCACCTACAGTGTCTACAGCTACATGGTGGAAGGAATTTATTTATATATTTTTATTTAACTAGGCAAGTCAATTAAGAACAAATTCTTATTTTACAATGACTGCCTACCCCGGCCCAACCCTCCCCTAACCCGGACGACACTGGGCCAGTTGCGGGCCACCCTATGGGACTCCTGATCACGGCCGGTTGTGATACAGCCCGGGATCAAACCAGGGTCTGTAGTGACGCCTCTAGCATCGAGATGCAGTGTCTTAGACCGCTGCGCCACTCGGGAGGAAGAGACTACATGGACGTTGGTGACTTCATATGCTGGAGATACATGCTGTGTGTGAAGAATGACACCGCTGTCATCACTACAGACCCCATATCCTGTTCAGCGTTTCTCTGGTCATAGTCATCTGTATAGTAGGCTATATGGCATTTCCAATGCTGATGAGGCTCTTCTTTAATAGTGCTGTCTGCTGTATTCAAGAGGCCTTGCTATCCATATTGGAGAATTTGCCACAATGGTCTTATCCGGCCTGCAGAACATGACTAAACTCAATCAGCCTTTCTAAGCTAAATGGTACCTCTCCTATTGACAAAGAGCTACTCTGAGCCTTCTGCCATAATGTGAACAGCATAGTGCCATGGGAGAAGAAGAAGGCACAGACCGGAAGCTATTTTGGAGTTTGCTTTATCAAAAATGCACTTTTTTTAATGCCAGTCATTCCCCTTTATATATTAAGATAAGTGGAACAAGATGCGTATTAATGTGAGTTCTGGATGTTTTTAGTTTTTGTGTCAATTTGTTTACTTCAGAAATAGTTACAACCAGTACTTCTCTTTGTATGTTATATTCTTTGTGAAATTTTTATTAGATGTGGTATGGAAGAAGCCGTCCATACTTTCTGCACTGATCTGTTTCATACATATTTTTCATACATTTCTTAAAGTCTTTATTACTTTGGTGGTTTGGGCAATTCCATCCTTAAAACATGCTGGGACGTTGTCTTTGAAGAAGCACTTTGTTCTGCAGTCAGTCAGTTTTCATTTATTGTTCAGACGACAAATTGTACATTATTTTGCGTTGTGTTTATAGCTAATACCAAAGTTTTTTGCACTGTTGAACGTATATTGGAAACATTGACCGTCAAAACAAATAACTTCCTTCTGTCTGTCATAAAATGATCTTGAAAATGTTTAGTCATTTTTACAATACATGTCTTCCTAATGTTTACTTTATGTATAAACAGGTAAATGCAGTATATTTTGTACCAGAAAGGTAGCACGCACCTTTTTGTATATGTCTGTCACTGTATCTTAACCAACAGTAATGTATTCTGTTAAATTAAATCCAGTAGTACACAATTTGATAGCTTGCCACCAGATGGCAGCATTTCTGCATCATGAACAGCAGTTAGCTGGACTAGAGGAGAGACTGTCGGGTTCACCAATTACATTGAGGGGGATTCATGACTAAATGTGGAACAAATATACACAGTTTACAAAATGTATGCCATCAAAATATCTATGCAGCAATAATGTTATGTGGTGCTGCCTGTGCAGTTTAGATGGGAGTCAATCTGTCAATAAATCAAGTATAAATACTTTATGATTGTCCCTACAGTTAACAGCTACGTAGTGGAGGTAGTATTTTACAACTATTCACTATGTCAATATTAATATTCCCTGCCTGATATTCCCTGCCATCGCCCTAATAACTCTTGTGAACTTGTGCTTGGCATGCGGCTTGGCTATTGTCTCCGTTGATTGTGTCATATCACCTCAACTTCAAGCAAACCATGGAACAAACTCCTAACCTCCCGCACCGTTCCTTATTAGATGATCAGATTTCCACTGATACTCAGCATCTTTTTCATTTATTCTGCGAAGGTCAGGGACTTAGATTGATGGCATGTTTCTGTAGCTGCTCCTCACAGATCAATATAACAGTAAATACCCTATGACCTGGCCATCTGGGGCCCTGGTGTCTGTCTCTGCTTTGAGCTGCTCATAAAGTGGAACTGATGGACCGTTAACATAACGCTGTAGGGCCCGTCTCTACTGCCATGGCATTGGCAATATTGAATGGTGTTATAGTGTAATGCACCTTCCCATCTATATATTCATGGGTCCATCCCAAATGCCACCCTATTCCCTATGTAGTGCACTACTTTTGAGCAAGTTCCTATGGGCTGTGCTATGGGCCCTGGCGAATGGTAGTGAGGTGAATTGAAGTGCACTAAATGGGGAATAGAAAGGGAAGGGAAAGGGGTGTACCCTGCATTCAACTGAAATGTGTCTTCCTCATTTAACCCAACCCCTCTGAATCAGAGAGGTGAGGAGGGCTGCCTTAATCAACATCCAGGTCTTCGGCAACTGGGGAATACTGCCTTGTTCAGGGGAACAGTGGGTTAACTGCCTTGTTCAGGGAAACAGTGGGTTAACTGCCTTGTTCAGGGGAACAGTGGGTTAACTGCCTTGTTCAGGGGAACAGTGGGTTAACTGCCTTGTTCAGGGAAACAGTGGGTTAACTGCCTTGTTCAGGGGAACAGTGGGTTAACTGCCTTGTTCAGGGGAACAGTGGGTTAACTGCCTTGTTCAGGGAAACACTGGGTTAACTGCCTTGCTCAGGGGAACAGTGGGTTAACTGCCTTGTTCAGGGAAACACTGGGTTAACTGCCTTGTTCAGGGGAACAGTGGGTTAACTGCCTTGTTCAGGGGAACAGTGGGTTAACTGCCTTGTTCAGGGAAACACTGGGTTAACTGCCTTGCTCAGGGGCAGAACGACAGATTTTTACCTTGTCAGCTCAGGGATTTGATCCAGAAACCTTTCGGTTACTATTCCAACCCTCTAACCAGGCAGTGCCATTTTGTATGTAACCCATCCCTTTACTGCTGTGGTGTTAGTCTGATTCATAACGTGACAGAGCTTCATTTATCACTTCATCTATAAGAGCTTATCAATGACTTTGATTGACCTTTGTGGTCAAACGTACCAAGTAACTTCCTCGTTCCCAGGGGATGAAGACAATGGGAGGGGCTTCAGCACAATGTTAGAAATTCAATATTTTCTATCAGCTCGTTTTTACTTCCCTGAAAGTCTCAAGTTTTATATCCTCATAAATAACTCTGATTTCATTTCTGGCCAGGGGTTAGGGATGGAGCTGGTTCAGATAAATTCATGACCTCAAGCAGTCAGTACCGCTGGTCAATGTTCTAGTAGAGGGAAGTACGTGTGTGTGTTATTATCCATCCAAAATAAACCTATTTCTTTTCAATGGTTGACAAGGTAACGAGTTTGTCCTGTGGAAGCCTTGGTTATCTCAACAAGAGGTTGTCTATTATTCTGCAGCTTGAGAGTTATATAGAGATGAAGGGATGAGAAAAGAAGGTGAAGAATACAGAGGGATGGAGAGACCATGAGGTGGAAAATAGAACAGCAGGAAAGGACAAGGCTGTGATACTTAAATCTTCTAAAACATTACCAACCTTGTTAACACTTTACATGAAGTTTCCCCTATTACTATGTCGCTAACACAGTAATAACTTAATGACATGGTAAAACCTATGGAACTACTGTCATTACACGGTCATAGGGTTGTTATGGAATCACTTATTCCACAATTGGAATAAGGAATGTGTAATTACACATTCACTTGCTGAAGGTTATTCCACATGTGTAACTACTGATGTTATTGTTCCTGTTCCACAATGTAAGTAATGTTTTGTAATCACACGTTTGAAAGTAATCCGTGAATTACCATGTTAATAACTTAAACCTAAATCTGACCTTGTTACATATAACTGCATGTAAGGTTCCATTACCATTGAATCCACATGTAATACCATGTTGATAAATAGACTAGGACCTGGTAACAACAATTGTAACAATGCCCTGTCATCATCTAACCCTGTCATCATCTAACCCTGTCGTCATCTAACCCTGTCATCATCTAACCCTGTCATCATCTAACCCTGTCATCATCTAACCCTGTCATCAGCTTACCCTGTCATCAGCTAACCCTGTCATCATATAATCCTGTCATCAGATTACCCTGTCATCATCTAACCCTGTCGTCATCTAACCCTGTCGTCATCTAACCCTGTCGTCAGCTAACCCTGTCGTCAGCTAACCCTGTCGTCATCTAACCCTGTCATCAGCTAACCTGTCATGTTTGTTTCTATGACCTGGCTCAAAGGCTATAATGAATCAAGTGTAATGTCTGAACAATGTAGTTACATAGGATGTATTGTAATTAGGAACAAGCAACTTCATGTAAAATGAAACCCTGTAGAGTGTAACCTTTATAATTACTATACAACCTTTGTAGACAATAGGCTACCAGGATAAATTAGGAAATCAATACAAAAAAATGTAAGAGAAAATTTACATTTGTTACATTGTACTTACAATCTGTAAAAGGATCCGCCCCTTTTTTCAATTTTGGCCTAAAATGACACACCCAAATCTAACTGCCTGTAGCTCAGGCCCTGAAGCAAGGATATGCATATTCTTGACACCATTTGAAAGGAAGAACTTTGAAGTTTGTGGAAATGTGAAAGGAATATAGAAGTATAAAGCACATTAGATCTGGTTAAAGCTAATACAAAGAAAAAAACAACCATTTTTTAAATATTTTTTGTGCCATCTTTGAAATGCAAGAGAAAGGCCATTATGTATTATTCCAGCCCAGGTGCAATTTGGATTTTGGCCACTAGATGGCAGCAGTGTATGTGCAAAGTTGTAGACTGATCCAATGAACCATTGCATTTATGTTCCAAATTTTGTGTCAAGACTGCCCAAATGTGCCTTTTCAAGTTCAAAACTGTGCACTCTCCTCAAACAATAGCATGCTATTATTTCACTGTAATAGCTACTGTAAATTGGACTGTGCAGTTAGATTAACAACAATTTAAGCTTTCTGCCAATATCAGATATGTCTTTGTCCTGGGAAATGTTACTTACAACCTCATGCTAATCACATTAGACTACGTTAGCTCAACCGTCCCGTGGGGTGGACACCGATCCTGAAGTTAACAACTAAATCTGTAATTACAATGTTGATAAAAGGGATATACATGTACCTACCCAGGAGCATATGCTATGATTAGATGCCAAGTGTCTAATCAGAGTAGGCTGTCAGAAAGGCTTAAAGACAGGATTAATATGAATGATGTCAGAGGGACATTTTGTCAATATTTGTCAATTGATCATTGAGGACAGAGGCTCATGAAGAGGACAGGCTACCAGCTTCCCTTCTTCTGTCCCTCCATGCCAACTCCCTCCTTCCCTCCCTACCTCCCTCTGTCCCTCCCTCCATGCCAACCCCCCCCCCCCCCCCCCTCTCATCCTTCCCACCCTACTCGACTCCCTTGGCTGTGAAGTAAATGTAACATATTTGATAGGATGACTTCCGCACATAGCATTTTAAGTACTTGTCATATGCCATCTCTAGATCTACGTGAGGAAATGAATTCTACATGTCCCAGCTATTAGGGACAGGGATTAGAGATGGAGATAAAACTAACGAAGGGAGAGAGAGAGAGTTTCCTTCATAGATACATGTAAGTCCGAAATTGCACCCTATTCCCTATGTGCATGTACTTTTGACCAGAGGCATATGCGCCCTCGTCTAAACTAGTGCACTATATAGGGAATAGGGTGCCATTTGGGACACACTGTATCTGTTGCTTATTTCCATGTCGGTTGATGGCTTGGTCTTCAACTAGATGGTGATGTCAGCTTCCTCCTGATATTGAGACTGGTACTGTAATCAACGGGGCCTCATTAACGCCACTCTGATTATGTTGTCATTGCGTTCAGTGATTATAGTGGCAACATGCTTTTACATCTAACAGTGTTACTGCCTCTTTCCCCATCATTCAGCGTATGGCTCCCGTGACTCACATAACTTTGTGAATGAAGTCGTCAAGTATTTTCACAATATTTAAAGATTCCGGTGCCTGTTGCAAATCAAAAAAGCGAGTAAGACATCTGTCTTTCCAGAGAGGACAATTATTATAAAATGTCTTGCCTCAAACATTAAATGGAACCAGCTTGAGTCTGCGGTAGTTAAATATGCTAGCCTTGGGAAATATCTTTCCTCTCGTTTGAACCAAGAACCACAGACGTCTGATACAAAGACAAACAGAAGTAAAAATGGCACCTGACTATGAGTGGTAGAATTACACCCAAGGACAAAGGGAGAATAAGCTCTCACGTCCTTGTTTCAAAGCTTTCAACTTTCTTCAAAAGCTCCAAACTTTCAGCCAAATAGGGCTTTTCAATGTTTTTAGTCTTCAAGGTAGTTTGTGGATCTCTTTGTACAGTGAAAACACAAACCTACGAGAGTCAACAGAACCAATGTTCACATCTATACTCCTCTACATCTATGTTATAGAAGCCATCAGTTCTCCTCAGGTGCCGCTCAAAGCACAATAGTTTATGTAGGACAGACATAGAATCAAATATAACAAGGCCTTTACAGAACACCAGCACAGAACGTTGCCGTACCGCTCTCCCTCCCCTCAAGGCAACTCAACATTCAGTTTGTGGAAACAGTGTGTGAGGGACAGACGGGGTATAGAATAAAAAAGGAGGAGCTCTTTAAAGAAGACTGTGACAGCCTCTCTCCATATCTCTCTCCATCCGACTCAATAGGGCCCTCGTCAAGTGAACACAACAGAAGTGTTGTGGTGACAAAGAGCAGTGACATCAGAAATGGAGTGACCCCACGCCTCTTTTGTGTTTCACTCTTCCGTGACCATCCTCATCGTTTAACAACACATTTGTCATTACAATCCCCCATCTCCATTCATCCCACGCTCCATCCCTCCTCAACAATGTTTACCTCTGTTGTGATCTGAGTTAAGAGGAGGAGGGGTGGTGGTTCTGGATCAACAGAGAAGCAGCCTATGCTCTTCTCCATCCAGCGACCTTATCGCTCTCTCTCTCCTCCACGCTCCCTCTCTCTCCCACCGTCTCCCGTGTGTCTCCCTCTGTCTCGCCTGTGAGCTTTTCAATTAGGTAATTACATGGCTCTTGAAAGGAGGCAGCCTGGACACTGGGGTTCTATTGTGAGAGCACCTGTCCCCCCACAGACTGCAATTACCTGCCATACTAGTGGGAGAAGAGAGGAGGAGGAGGAGGGGGGAGGGAGGGAGGGAGAGAGAGAGAGCGGGAGGGGAGACAGGAAGAGGAGAGGGAGGGAGAGAGCGGGAAGAGGAGAGGAGGGAGAGAGAGAGCAGGATGGGAGACTGGAAGAGGAGAGGAGGGAGATGGAGGGAGGGAGAGAGAGAGAGCAGGAGGAGAGACTGGAAGAGGAGAGAGAGGAGGGAGGGAGGGAGAGAGCGGGAGGGGAGACAGGAAGAGGAGGGAGATGGAGGGAGATGGAGGGAGAGAGAGCAGGAGGGGAGACCGGAAGAGGAGGGAGAATGGAGGGAGGGAGAGAGAGAGAGAGCAGGAGGGGAGACTGGAAGAGGAGAGAGAGGAGGGAGGGAGAGAGCGGGAGGGGAGACAGGAAGAGGAGAGGTGAGGAAAGAGGTTAGGGAGAGGAGAGGACAGGGGGGAGAGAGAGAAGATAAGAACATTGTGTTGTGTCCTCCGTGCTGCCAGCGACCCAGCCAGCGTCCAGGGAGAGGCGCTTTCAGCAGGCCTGGCCTTCCATCAATAGCCCTGGGAGGAAGGGACGGATAGATGGAGGGATGAATGAAGGGACGGAGGAGAAGAGGCAGGGGAAGAAACGGGGATATCCACTGTGGAGGGAAGTGGTTCTGGGTTGTAGAAGAGTATGGTAACACAGAGACATGACAACAGGGTTTTTTTCATCTGTTTGTTTGCTTGTTGACATGTTTTCATGCAGCCTGTTTCTAATCTCCTATCTATCTAGAAGACGTTCATCTATACAGACATGGTATAGTGATGACGACTACAACGTAGCTGTAGCATGCAGGGCAAACAATCCATTTAACAACCATGTTTGATTCATTGAATGTGATCCTCAGCTATTTCTGTGGGGCATTCACTTCACATCTCGTTCAACTCAAACAAATGATAGTCTATATCTTAAAACACACATTATTCAGTGTGTTAGACTAAGTAATAGTAAATGATCCCCTCTGACAGTGAGAGTACACGGTTCTCTGATTCCCTAGTGTGCTAATTTACACCTGGGTTCACTTTATTGTGCACTAGCTATTGATTTTCCTTGAACACACCTGTAACGTTCTAAAGCTCTGTAAAGTCAATGCAGATGTCTGCCTGCTAGGGAGAGATTGGAGGTAGAGATCTGTGTGTGTGTGTGTGTGTGCATGCTTGTGTGAGTGAGAATTCCCATATAAATGAGCGTCGGGCCTCGAGGGTGGCAAAACATGTCAATACGGCTGCCATGACTGTTCCCATGGCGATAAGGATCTACCTCCATCAATTAAACCGCTTGGACTTCCTAGTTGCAGACAGTGATGGACAGGTTCAATCTGACACATCACCATTAGGTTTTACTCCACATCCATGGGCTTGTCTCATATTACACCATATCCCCTGGTGGTTAAGAGCGTTGGGCCAGTAACCAAAAAGTAACTGGTTCGAATCCCTGTGCCGGCAAGGTGGAACAATCTGCCGTTCTCCCCTTGAGCAAGGCAGTTAACTCCCAACAACATCTGATCCCCGGGCGTCGATGACGTGGATGTCGATTAAGGCAGCCCCCCAGCACCTCTCTGATTCACAGGGGTTGGGTTAAATGAGGAAGACATATTTCAGTTGAATACATTCAGTTGTACAGATGACTAGGTATCCCCCTTTCCCTTCTATAACATCACCTCCACACTGTTGACTACTGAGTGCTCCATTGTCTTTCAGGTTCAAGGTGAATGGTGATGTTTGTCAAACAGGCTCAAGCGGTATGGCTTTAAGAGGAGGTGCTTGTACATCATAACCATGCATCCCTGATCATGCAAATGAGCTAAATGATGTCAATGGTTAAATGCATTCTAGATGGCATGTTTGGCACTGTGCCAAGCCCCTGTGTATAATCCAATGCACTCACCAGCGATATCAGTGATGTTATCATGTTTCCACATTGTAATGTTCAGGATGTGATATCGGTCAGATTAATCACTATCAGCAGCGTCGTATGACATTGAGGACTAACGAGGTTCTTAACGAGGGGAAACTGGGAAATGGAACGGGCATAATTAGGATAGACCCAATTATCGTCCACATAGAGATTCTGTTTTTAGGGGACTTAGGTCAGCAATGTACAGGTCCTTTTGACTTCTTGAGGGAGGGAGACAGACAGACAACGAGAGAGGAAGAAAGGTGTCTACAGAAGGACAGAATTGAAGTGTTGGGTTGGTACACTAATGACTGGATCCTATATCCACCTACTGTAGGTAAAGTTAGTGAGGACACATCAGTACTTCAGTTAGTGTTTGAGGTCTCCTCAGTACTTCAGTTAGTGTTTGAGGTCCCCTCAGTACTTCAGTTAGTGTTTGAGGTCCCCTCAGTACTTCAGTTAAAGTGTTTGAGGTTTCCTCAGTACTTCAGTTAGTGTTTGAGGTCCCCTCAGTACTTCAGTTAAAGTGTTTGAGGTCCCCTCAGTACTTCAGTTAGTGTTTGAGGTCTCCTCAGTACTTCAGTTAGTGTTTGAGGTCCCCTCAGTACTTCAGTTAAAGTGTTTGAGGTCCCCTCAGTACTTCAGTTAGTGTTTGAGGTCTCCTCAGTACTTCAGTTAGTGTTTGAGGTCTCCTCAGTACTTCAGTTAGTGTTTGAGGTCCCCTCAGTACTTCAGTTAAAGTGTTTGAGGTCCCCTCAGTACTTCAGTTAAAGTGTTTGAGGTCCCCTCAGTACTTCAGTTAAAGTGTTTGAGGTTTCCTCAGTACTTCAGTTAGTGTTTGAGGTCCCCTCAGTACTTCAGTTAAAGTGTTTGAGGTCCCCTCAGTACTTCAGTTAGTGTTTGAGGTTTCCTCAGTACTTCAGTTAGTGTTTGAGGTCCCCTCAGTACTTCAGTTAGTGTTTGAGGTCTCCTCAGTACTTCAGTTAGTGTTTGAGGTCTCCTCAGTACTTCAGTTAGTGTTTGAGGTCTCCTCAGTACTTCAGTTAGTGTTTGAGGTCTCCTCAGTACTTCAGTTAGTGTTTGAGGTCTCCTCAGTACTTCAGTTAGTGTTTGAGGTCCCCTCAGTACTTCAGTTAGTGTTTGATGTCCCCTCAGTACTTCAGTTAGTGTTTGAGGTCTCCTCAGTACTTCAGGGCGATCTGTGCTCTTTGATCTGGGAGGCCTTTGAATCTCCCGTCACCCTGACACGTTATGTAAGATAGCAGCACATACAGACACACACACACACACACACACACAAACATACTCCCAGCTCTTCAGAACACAGCGTCTTGACAAGAGGAAGAATAACTTTTTGAAGAAGAGTAGAGACAGTCAGACTGACATAAAGTAAAAGATGGGAGACGGAGAGAGGAGACAGACACTGAGTGGCACACTGAAAGGGCTGCCTGTACCTAACCCAAGATCATAGTTAAAAATGGAAAAGGAACACAGAGACAAAGCTGAAGGATGTCAAATATAACTGTGATGTTCCAAGGTCATAATCAGACGGTTGCCATCTTCCTGTATCTCAGCTCTGATGCTGATGGACCCCTCAGGACTCGGGAAGAAAGTGAGAGAGACAGAGAGAAAGGAGGGAGAGAGAGAGAGGGAGAGAGAGCGAGAGAGAGAAAGGGGGGAGAGCGAGAGAGAGCGAGAGAGAGAAAGGGGGAGAGCGAGAGAAAGGGAGAGGAGGAGGAGAGGAAAGAAGAGGCTTAAAGAAAAAGAGAGAGATACAGACAGAGAGAGAGAGATCACTATACTGTATGGTCCAGGGAAGGTGTTCCTCCCACACTAGGATCATTTGGTTAATTCATGGCTCAACCAGGGTCTTGGCTGAGGAAATGTGGGAGGGGATCTTAATGGAAGAATTACTTCCCTATGGCTGCTTCCCCAATGGCACCCTATCCCCTATATAGTGCACTACATACAGAATAGGGTGCCATTTGGGACACAGACATATAGCCTCTGGCCAAAAGTAGTACACTACATAGGGAATAGGTTGCCATTTGGGACAGCCGATATAAGCCACCTACTTAGTGTTCTTCTTCAAAGCCAAGATGAATAAAATCCAGCACGGCATCACACTCCATTTCTGCTAAACCTAATCATAGAAATTGCAGTTGGCTTTTTTTTCATGGCTCGACCCAAATTATATAATTTAATTAACATTTAGGAGGCCAGAAAGCTCCTCTCATATCTTAAATGCCACAGCTGGCAAGATGTATTCATGATGTTTGATATGAGGAGATGGGAAATAAAAGGCAGTAAAACTAAGACTTATAATTTGTCTAAGATCAAGACTTCCATGTTATTGTATTGATTAGAAGGGAGTTATCTACTACTGTAACTCTTCAGCTGGAGAAATAACAATATCCCGAGTATTTTAAGATCCCAGGGACATAACTCTCAATTCTTGTAAGATCCCATGGACATACAGTGCATTCAGAAAGTATTCAGACCACTTGACTTTTCCCACATTTTGTTACGTTACAGTCTTATTCTAAAAAGTATTGAATCATTTTTTCCTCATCGATCTACACACAATACCCCATAATGACAAAGCGAAAACAGGTTTTTAGAAATTTGTGCACATCTATTACAAATAAAAAACTGAAATACCTTATTGACATAAGTATTCAGATCCTTTGCTATGAGACTCGAAATTGAGCTCAGATGCATCCTGTTTCCATGAATCATCCTTGAGATGTTTCTACAACTTGATTGGAGTCCACCTGTGCTAAATTTAATTGATTGGTCACTCACCTGTCTATATAAGGTCCCACAGTTGACAGTCATTGTCAAAGCAAAAACCATGCCATGAGGTCGAGTGGATTGTCTGTAGAGCTCCGAGACAGGATTGTGTCGAGGCACAGATCTGGGAAAGGGTACCAAAAAATATCTGTAGCATTGAAGGTCCCCAAGAACACAGTGGCCTCCATCATTCTAAAGCTGGCCGCCCGGCCAAATTGAGCAATTGGGGGAGAAGGGCCTTTGTCAGGGGGGTGACCAAGAACCCTCACAGTTCCTCTGTGGAGATGGTAGACAACCATCTCTGCAGCACTCCACCAATCAGGTTTTTATGGTAGAGTGGCCAGACCGAAGCCATTCCTCAGTAAAAGCCACATGACAGCCTGCTTGGAGTTTGCCAAAAGGCACCTAAAGGACTCTCAGACCATGAGAAACAAGATTCTCTGGTCTGATGAAATCAAGATTGAACTCTTTGTCCTGAATGACAAGCATCACTTCAGGAGGAAACCTGGCACAATCCTTACGGTGAAGCATGGTGGTGGCAGCAAATCAAATCAAACTTTATTTGTCACATGCGCCGAATACAAATGTAGACCTTACCATGAAATGCTTACTTACAAGCCCTTAACCAACTGTGCAGTTCAAGAAGAGTTAAGCAAATATTTACCAAATAAACTAAAGTAAAAAAATAAAAAATAACACAAAATAACAGTAACGAGGCTATATACAGCGGGTACCGGTACCGAGTCAGTGTGCAGGGTGACAGGTTAGTTGAGGTAGTTTGTTCATGTAGGTCGGGGTGAAGTAACTATGCATAGATAATAAACAGTGAGGAGTCAGCAGTGTACAAAACAAATGGGCAGAGGGGGGTGTCAATGTATATAGTCCAGTGGCCATTTGATTAATTGTTCAGTAGTCATGGCTTGGGGGTAGAAGCTGTTACGGAGCCTTTTGGTCCACAGCATAATGCTGTGCGGATGTTTTTCAGTGGCAGGGACTGGGAGACTAGTCAGGATCGAGGGAAAGATGAATGGGGCAAAGTACGAACAGATTCTTGATGAAAACCTGCGCGAGAGCGCTTAGGACCTCAGACTTGGGTGAAGGTTCACCTTCCAACAGGACAACGACCCTAAGCACACAGCCAAGACAACGCAGGAGTGGCTTCGGGACAAGTCTCTGAATGTCTTTGAGAGGCCCGGACTTGAACCTGATGGAATATCTTTGGAGAGACCTGAAAATAGCTGTGCAGCGACCCTCCCCATCCAACCTGACAGAGCTTGAGAGGATCTGCAGAGAAGAATGGGAGAAACTCCCCAAGCTTGTAGCATCCTACCCAAGAAGACTCGAGGCTGTAATTGCTGCCAAATGTCATTCAACAATGTACTGAGTAAAGGATCTGAATACCTTTGTGAATGTTATATTTCCGTTTTTTATTTTTAATACATTTCCAAAAATGTAAAAAAAACGTTTTTTCCTTTGTCATTATGGGGTATTGTGTGTATATTGATGAGGGGGGAAAAAACGATTTAATTGGTTTTAGAACAAGCATGAAACTCAACGAAATGTGAAAATAGTGGAGGAGTCTGAATACTTTCCAAATGCACTGTAACTCTCAGTGATTTAACATCACCAGGGACATAACTCTCAGTGATTTAACAACACCAGGGACATAACTCTGTGATTTAACATCACCAGGGACATAACTCTCAGTGATTTAACATCACCAGGGACATAACTCTCAGTGATTTAACATCACCAGGGACATGACTCTGTGATTTAACATCACCAGGGACATAACTCTCAGTGATTTAACATCACCAGGGACATAACTCTCAGTGATTTAACAACACCAGGGACATAACTCTGTGATTTAACATCACCAGGGACATAACTCTCAGTGATTTAACATCACCAGGGACATAACTCTCAGTGATTTAACGTCACCAGGGACATAACTCTCAGTGATTTAACATCACCAGGGACATAACTCTCTGTGCTTTAACATCACCAGGGACATAACTCTCAGTGATTTAACATCACCAGGGACATAACTGTCAGTGATTTAACATCACCAGGGACATAACTCTCAGTGATTTAACATCACCAGGGACATAACTCTGTGATTTAACATCACCAGGGACATAACTGTCAGTGATTTAACATCACCAGGGACATGACTCTGTGATTTAACATCACCAGGGACATAACTCTGTGATTTAACATCACCAGGGACATAACTGTCAGTGATTTAACATCACCAGGGACATGCCTCTGTGATTTAACATCACCAGGGACATAACTCTGTGATTTAACATCACCAGGGACATAACTGTCAGTGATTTAACATCACCAGGGACATAACTCTCAGTGATTTAACATCACCAGGGACATAACTCTGTGATTTAACATCACCAGTGACATAACTCTCAGTGATTTAACATCACCAGGGACATAACTCTCAGTGATTTAACATCACCAGGGACATAACTCTCAGTGATTTAACATCACCAGGGACATAACTCTCAGTGATTTAACAACACCAGGGACATAAATCAGTGATTTAACATCACCAGGGACATAACTCTGGGATTTAACATCACCAGGGACATAACTCTCAGTGATTTAACATCACCAGGGACATAAATCAGTGATTTAACATCACCAGGGACATAACTCTGGGATTTAACATCACCAGGGACATAACTCTCAGTGATTTAACATCACCAGGGACATAACTCTGTGATTTAACATCACCAGTGACATAACTCTCAGTGATTTAACATCACCAGGGACATAACTCTCAGTGATTTAACATCACCAGGGACATAACTCTCAGTGATTTAACATCACCAGGGACATAACTCTCAGTGATTTAACATCACCAGGGACATAACTCTGTGATTTAACATCACCAGGGACATAACTGTCAGTGATTTAACAACACCAGGGACATAAATCAGTGATTTAACATCACCAGGGACATAACTCTCAGTGATTTAACATCACCAGGGACATAACTCTGTGATTTAACATCACCAGGGACATAACTGTCAGTGATTTAACATCACCAGGGACATGACTCTGTGATTTAACATCACCAGGGACATAACTCTCTGTGCTTTAACATCACCAGGGACATAACTCTCAGTGATTTAACATCACCAGGGACATATCTCTCAGTGATTTAACATCACCAGGGACATAACTGTCAGTGATTTAACATCACCAGGGACATAACTCTGTGATTTAACATCACCAGGGACATAACTGTCAGTGATTTAACATCACCAGGGACATGGCTCTGTGATTTAACATCACCAGGGACATAACTCTGTGATTTAACATCACCAGGGACATAACTGTCAGTGATTTAACATCACCAGGGACATGCCTCTGTGATTTAACATCACCAGGGACATAACTCTGTGATTTAACATCACCAGGGACATAACTGTCAGTGATTTAACATCACCAGGGACATAACTCTCAGTGATTTAACATCACCAGGGACATAACTCTCTGTGCTTTAACATCACCAGGGACATAACTCTCAGTGATTTAACATCACCAGGGACATAACTCTGTGATTTAACATCACCAGGGACATAACTGTCAGTGATTTAACATCACCAGGGACATAACTCTCAGTGATTTAACATCACCAGGGACATAACTCTCAGTGATTTAACATCACCAGGGACATAACTCTCAGTGATTTAACATCACCAGGGACATAACTGTCAGTGATTTAACATCACCAGGGACATAACTCTCAGTGATTTAACATCACCAGGGACATAACTCTCTGTGCTTTAACATCACCAGGGACATAACTCTCAGTGATTTAACATCACCAGGGACATAACTGTCAGTGATTTAACATCACCAGGGACATAACTCTCAGTGATTTAACATCACCAGGGACATAACTCTCTGTGCTTTAACATCACCAGGGACATAACTCTCAGTGATTTAACATCACCAGGGACATAACTCTCAGTGATTTAACAACACCAGGGACATAACTCTCAGTGATTTAACATCACCAGGGTACAATAAATCTGATGGCGGTTAACAAATCAATCCCCATCACATGATGACTGATCATAGACACACTCCACACACACACACACACACACACACACACACACACACACACACACACACACACACACACACACACACACACACACACACACACTGTAAAGTGGTGATTATAAATGGATCCAGTATGAGATAGTGGTGTTCAACAGTATATGTCAGTTAATCATCACTAGATGTACAGCGCAGGCTGGAGAATAATTACATTGTTTAATTGTTGTCCAAGAAGTCATGGTAATTATGCTAACCTAAACCCCATGGGTCTCAACATGGCATCAGAAATAAACTATGACAGATTATAGCTGGATTCAAAAAATTAACTACTGTGCCCTGCATCCCAAATCCCTATTCCCTATGTAGTGCACTACTTTAGACCAGGGACCTGGTTAAAAGTTGTGCACTCTGGGGAATAGGGTGCCATTTGGGAAGCAAACTATAAGAGCCTAATGTAGTGGGATGTAAATCATGTTTCTAAGATCTCTACATTTCATGTTCATCATTTCATGTTCATTTTTTTGTGTTTATCCATTAATTAACTTCTGATTGGACTTAATATCCATGGAGTTTACATTTCTCCATTAATTAGTGATGCTGTTGCAGTCGGCGTTCAACATTTATTTAACATTAAACATTTAACTTTATCATTCAACATTTATTTAACATTAGACATTTAACTGTATTTATCATTCAACATTACCATTTATCATTCATCATTTCACTTTATTCATCATCAAACATGCAACTTTATCATTCAGCATTTTACTTTATTTATCATTAAACATTTAACTTCATCATTCAATATTTAACTTCATCAATGAACATTAAACTTAATTTTCATTCAAAATGTAACTTTATTTAACATTTAACTTCATTTATCATTCAACATTTAACTTTATCATTCAACATTAACAAGTCCCACTCAGCTCTGTCCCAGTTAAGTGATGAAGTCCCACTCAGCTCTGTCCCAGTTAGGTGATGAAGTCCCACTCAGCTCTGTCCCAGTTAGGTGATGAAGTCCCACTCCGCTCTGTCCTAGTTAGGTGATGAAGTTCCACTCAGCTCTGTCCCAGTTAGGTGATGAAGTCCCACTCAGCTCTGTCCCAGTTAGGTGATGAAGTCCCACTCAGCTCTGTCCCAGTTAGGTGATGAAGTCCCACTCAGCTCTGTCCCAGTTAGGTGATGAAGTCCCACTCAGCTCTGTCCCAGTTAGGTGATGAAATCCCACTCAGCTCTGTCCCAGTTAGGTGATGAAGTCCCACTCAGCTCTGTCCCAGTTAGGTGATGAAGTCCCACTCAGCTCTGTCCCAGTTAGGTGATGAAGTCCCACTCCACTCTGTCCCAGTTAGGTGAGGAGCTTGTAGTGGTTATAGTGTAGTCTGTACAGGTGAAGGATCTTAATTTGAGCCAGTTAGCTACAGCAGGATAACAATCCTGCAGCAACAGGAAATTTGAATTATTATGTGGATTATAATTAATGGACCTTATTTGTTGGGGCTGCACATTTTGTTGTTAGTGCAAATCAAGTCTGACAATTTAAAGTGGAAATTACAAACTTTAGAAGCCTTTCTAAACCTTGAATACACTACAAGTTTGCATTTCCTGCTGTGCAGGAAAATGTCTTTGCAACAAAATGAGTGATCAAATTAAAATCCCACAGCTGTAGTTTCTAACCTGGTGTTTATAGTGTACATACTGGATGTGGGTTGTGTCAATTCTGTGTTTATATATCTTGTCTGTATGTTCTGTGTTTATATATCTTGTCTGTATATTCTGTGTTTATATATCTTGTCTGTATATTCTGTGTTTATATATCTTGTCTGTATGTTCTGTGTTTATATATCTTGTCTGTATGTTCTGTGTTTATATATCTTGTCTGTATATTCTGTGTTTATATATCTTGTCTGTATATTCTCTGTTTATATATCTTGTCTGTATGTTCTGTGTTTATATATCTTGTCTGTATATTCTGTGTTTATATATCTTGTCTGTATGTCTTCTGTGTTTATATATCTGTGTCTGTATAGTTCTGTCAGTTTGTATATCTTGTCTGTATATTCTGTGTTTATATATCTTGTCTGTATGTTCTGTGTTTATATATCTTGTCTGTATATTCCATTTGTTTATCGTCTGTGTATTCTGTTTATTGTTCCGGCATCATTTCACTGAGTCAAATTCCTCTACAGTACATGCAAATGTATTTGGTGTATAAAGGTGATTGTGAGTGCCTTGAAGGAGGAGGAGTGATTGTAGTGCCATCCGACTCACAAGGCACAGGGTGGCGAGTACCTGTCAGGTGAGCCGGCAGCGATGACCCCCATCGTATTACAGATAGTATATTATATTCTGTTCTATACTTCTAGGATAGTAGAATTTATGTCTAAACCTTGAACTCTGTGAGTGACTCCTATTTGTCAGTATGCAGACATTATTATTTATGCCACTCCTATGGCCTACAATGCAACACAGTATAAATCAAGCAGCATGAAACGGCCATTGCCTCAGAGACATGTGTAGATATATCTTAATCTATGGCTCAGTGTTTCTCCGTTTTTACTCCCACCTCTTTATAAGCCCACAGATGACAACAGGCCTTTTGTTTATCTGTTGTGATGTTCAATGCTGTTTGTCTATAATATTCATGACTTCCGTTCTCCTAGGCAGCGATGCCAAACACACACAAAGCACTGTCTTCCAGCCTTTTGTTTTCCTCTGCCGGTTGTGACGATGGATGTCTTTGTCCACGTTTAATTATGGATGAATGGGAAACAATAGCAAGGTAATTGATAGCAGTTCCTCTTCGTGGTCCTCCCCCTCTCACTTTATCAGCCTCACAGCACAGGTTGTCACAATGGCTTCCTTCTTACGCCTTCACCCTTTCTACCGCATTTATTTACCAAAATAACAATTGTTCTGGTTCCGGACAGATAAGCGGTTTAATTCTGTTAACTTCTGTTATCTCATCAGTGGCAGAGGGAAATTGAAAGAGAACGGTGAAATTTCCTAATTAGTGATTTTGATGTATTGTCCCCTTGGATGTGTGAGATTGGCAAACAGATTGCGCCCACAATGATCATTTGTAATTGGAAAATTGGGATTCAGAAAATATCCTTTAGATTTCTACAGGCTTTACGTTCTCTCACGTCCACTTTGTCTCGCGTCCACTTTAACTCTACCTACATATATATACTGCTCAAAAAAATAAAAGGAACACTTAAACAACACAATGTAACTCCAAGTCAATCACACTTCTGTGAAATCAAACTGTCCACTTAGGAAGCAACACTGATTGACAATAAATTTCACATGCTGTTGTGCAAATGGAATAGACAACAGGTGGAAATTATAGGCAATAAGCAAGACACCCCCAATAAAGGAGTGGTTCTGCAGGTGGTGACCATAGACCACTTCTCAGTTCCTATGCTTCCTGGCTGATCTTTTGGTCACTTTTGAATGCTGGCGGTGCTTTCACTCTAGTGGTAGCATGAGACGGAGTCTACAACCCACACAAGTGGCTCAGGTAGTGCAGCTCATCCAGGATGGCACATCAATGCGAGCTGTGGCAAGAAGGTTTGCTGTGTCTGTCAGCGTAGTGTCCAGAGCATGGAGGCGCTACCAGGAGACAGGCCACTACATCAGGAGACGTGGAGGAGGCCGTAGGAGGGCAGCAACCCAGCAGCAGGACCGCTACCTCCGCCTTTGTGCAAGGAGGAGCAGGAGGAGCACTGCCAGAGCCCTGCAAAATGACCTCCAGCAGGCCACAAATGTGCATGTGTCTGCTCAAACGGTCAAAAACAGACTCCATGAGGGTGGTATGAGGGCCCGACGTCCACAGGTGGGGGTTGTGCTTACAGCCCAACACCGTGCAGGACGTTTGGCATTTGCCAGAGAACACCATGATTGGCAAATTCACCACTGGCGCCCTGTGCTCTTCACAGATGAAAGCAGGTTCACACTGAGCACGTGACAGACGTGACAGAGTCTGGAGACGCCATGGAAAACGTTCTGCTGCCTGCAACATCCTCCAGCATGACCGATTTGGCGGTGGGTCAGTCATGGTGTGGGGTGGCATTTCTTTGGGGGGCCGCACAGCCCTCCATGTGCTCGCCAGAGGTAGCCTGACTGCCATTAGGTAGCGAGATGAGATCCTCAGACCCCTTGTGAGACCATATGCTGGTGCGGTTGGCCCTGGGTTCCTCCTAATGCAAGACAATGCTAGACCTCATGTGGCTGGAGTGTGTCAGCAGTTCCTGCAAGAGGAAGGCATTGATGCTATGGACTGGCCCGCCCGTTCCCCAGACCTGAATCCAATTGAGCACATCTGGGACATCATGTCTCGCTCCATCCACCAACGCTACGTTGCACCACAGACTGCCCAGGAGTTGGCGGATGCTTTAGTCCAGGTCTGGGAAGAGATCCCTCAGGAGACCATCCGCCACCTCATCAGGAGCATGCCCAGGCGTTGTAGGGAGGTCATACAGGCACGTGGAGGCCACACACACTACTGAGCCTCATTTTGACTTGTTTTAAGGACATTACATCAAAGTTGGATCAGCCTGTAGTGTGGTTTTCCACTTTAATTTTGAGTGTGACTCCAAATCCAGGCCTCCATGTGTTGATAAATTGGATTTCCATTGATTATTTTTGTGTGATTTTGTTGTCAACACATTCAACTATGTAAAGAAAATAGTATTTAATAAGATTATTTCTTTCATTCAGATCTAGGATGTGTTGTTTAAGTGTTCCCTTTATTTTTTTGAGCAGTGTATATTACCTCAATTACCTCGACTAACCGGTGCCCTCCGCACATTGACTCTGTACCGGTACCCCCTGTATATAGCCTCGCTATTGTTTTTTTACTGCTACTCTTTGATTATTTGTTACTGTTATTTTTTACTTATCTATTTTTTACTTAACACTTATTTTTTTCTTCTTAAAACTGCATTTTTGGTTAAGGGCTTGTAAGCATTTCACTGTAAGGTCTACCTACAACTGTTGTGTTCGGCTCATGTGACAAATAAAATTTGATTTGATTTGAAAAGGAAACGGCTAACCTTTCTAGCATTACCTCAGGTAGTTAGGATGAATGCTAATCAGAGGCTTCAATTTGATAACTGTACTGTACATAAAATATTCACCCAGTGTTCATTAGTCTATAGTGCAGCTGTAGTAAGAGATGAGAAGGCGAGGGAGAGAGAGCGATAGAGAGCGATAGCGAGAGAAAAAAGGAAAGGGAAAGGGGGATACCTAGTCAGTTGTACAACTGAATGCCTTCAACTGAAATGTGTCTTCTGCATTAAACCCAACCCTTCTGATTCAGAGAGAGAGAGAGAGAAAAAATGAAGAGAGAGAGAGAGAAAATGAAGAGAGAGAGAGAGAGAGGAGAGAGAAAATGAAGAGAGAGAGAGAAGACAGTTAAAAACAGCAGCTCAGTTTTTACCCAACAGATAAAACCTTCACATTGAGAAGAGAGAGAGAGAGGAATCATCTGGACCATTCTACTTGACAGTTGTTCCCTGTCATCTGTAGCCTCTCACCTGAGGCAGAGAAGCAGTCCTTCAAAACCATCTGCCTGCTTCCACTGCTACTAATTGATATGTCCTTGAATGTGTGTGTGGGGGAATATACATACTGACAGATGCTCGGGGTGGAATGTGTACGATACACAGGAAAGGGGTTGGGCCCGATCTAGAAGATGTGGTACCACGAAACGAAGGAATCTTCATGATGCTTTAGTATGATTCGGTTGTTGAAACAATGGGTAGCTTACTGCAACATTCCACACATTCCAGAAGTGTGTTTTCAGTGGCTTTCCACTATATTAGATTCACATTGTCTGTCTCTCAGCCTCACTGCAAAACAGTTCTATTATCACATATCTACAGGGAATCAACACAATAAAACACATCTTAACAACAGTGTGCAATGCAGTGAGGCTGTCTTTCAGAACCTCTCCTCCTCCCTCCTCCCAGCTTGAGCACCAGTGAGTTGACTTTCACCATATCAATAGCCTGAGCCCTCCAGCATTGAAATACACATATGATGTTTTTTTACACAAACCTCCCAACGTCTAACCTTCAAGTTTGTACTGAGGAGCGTAACAGAAATAATGAAGTGAGTCAAATTATTCTGAGAGAAAACGGCTGCCAACCTGTCTCTGTAGTTAGTTCAAGCCTCAACGGGGGATCTCTCTCTCTCTCTCTCTCTCTCTCTCTCTCTCTCTCTCTCTCTCTCTCTCTCTCTCTCTCTCTCTCTCTCTCTCTCTCTTCTGTCTCTCTCTCTCTCTCTCTCTCTCTCTCTCTCTCTCTCTCTCTCTCTCTCTCTCTCTCTCTCTCTCTCTCTCTCTCTCTCTCTCTCTCTCTCTCTCTCTCTCTCTCTCTCTCTCTCTCTCTCCCCTCCTTACGAAACCATTAACAATGTAAAGCCCAAAGACAGTCATGGTTACAGTATACCAGTATAACTGCTTGAAAGTAGATAGAACAGAAACTTTCAAAGTGGAACTTGGCCAGTGCTGAGGCACAACACTAGATGTTAATGATCTTCCTAGATCGTCCACTCTCAAAGGGGATTCTGTTGAAGGAGAACGAGATAGTAAAGTTATTAATCACAAGAACAGACAAGAACATGTAGTTCAAGAGGGAACCACATTGTATAATCCATCATTGTCAAGCTATATTTGGAAAGAATATAGATGATATCAAATATATATATGGGTGTAGAATGCATGCTGCTGTCCAGTTAAACAACATACATTTACATAAGCATCAAGCTGTGTGTATTTGAAGGTACATATTCTATATTCAAGCAGCAGTTTGGATTTGATATTATATGAAACACTGAGGCTTCTACAGCAGGTCGTCGCCCTGATAATTATCTGAGTTTAGGAGTTGCCCTTTCCCCCCACTGTCTTGGTATCAGAGGAGACCTATTCACCACAGATGTGTGAATAATTGCCCTGGTTCTTGATATGAGCTATAGCTGCTGTATTCCCTATAGTGGCAGAATGGAACGGTAAAAACAGCTATTGTATTGGCGTCGCAAAAGGTCAAATGTCTACATCGACCTAAAAGTGGTGTAATTAACTCTTTACCAACGTGTTGACAGAATAATGAGCAGTAAATGAATGAACACTAATTTGTTAAGATTATTGCTTTGAATAGTAGAAAGGCTACATGAATCCAGTAATGTATAGAAATGCATATGACTATACTGTGTGCATGTAATCAATAAACAGTATAGTCTACTACAAGATATAGGATCATATAGATTACAAAAGTACTGTAGTGTCATATTTATAAATACTTTATAAATACTAATATAGAAGCACACAAACACACCAAAACTATGCTATATAATATACTATACTCCAGATATCCTGGACATGGAGCCTCTCATCTACAACCACTACTATAGATATCCTGGACATGTAGCCTCTCGTCTACAACCACTACTATAGATATCCTGGACATGGAGCCTCTCATCAACAACCACTACTATAGATATCCTGGACATGGAGCCTCATCTACAACCACTACAATAGATATCCTGGACATGGAGCCTCATCTACAACCACTACAATAGATATCCTGGACATGGAGCCTCATCTACAACCACTACTATAGATATCCTGGACATGGAGCCTCATCTACAACCACTACAATAGATATCCTGGACATGGAGCCTCATCTACAACCACTACAATAGATATCCTGGACATGGAGCCTCATCTACAACCACTACTATAGATATCCTGGACATGGAGCCTCATCTACAACCACTACAATAGATATCCTGGACATGGAGCCTCTCATCTACAACCACTACTATAGATATCCTGGACATGGAGCCTCATCTACAACCACTACTATAGATATCCTGGACATGTAGCCTCTCATCTACAACCACTACTATAGATATCCTGGACATGGAGCCTCTCATCAACAACCACTACTATAGATATCCTGGACATGGAGCCTCATCTACAACCACTACAATAGATATCCTGGACATGGAGCCTCATCTACAACCACTACAATAGATATCCTGGACATGGAGCCTCTCATCTACAACCACTACTATAGATATCCTGGACATGGAGCCTCATCTACAACCACTACTATAGATATCCTGGACATGGAGCCTCTCATCAACAACCACTACTATAGATATCCTGGACATGGAGCCTCATCTACAACCACTACAATAGATATCCTGGACATGGAGCCTCTCATCTACAACCACTACTATAAATATCCTGGACATGTAGCCTCTCATCTACAACCACTACAATAGATATCCTGGACATGGAGCCTCATCTACAACCACTACTATAGATATCCTGGACATGGAGCCTCTCATCAACAACCACTACTATAGATATCCTGGACATGGAGCCTCATCTACAACCACTACTATAGATATCCTGGACATGGAGCCTCTCATCAACAACCACTACAATAGATATCCTGGACATGGAGCTTCATCTACAACCACTACAATAGATATCCTGGACATGGAGCCTCTCATCAACAACCACTACTATAGATATCCTGGACATGGAGCCTCTCATCAACAACCACTACAATAGATATCCTGGACATGGAGCTTCATCTACAACCACTACAATAGATATCATGGACATGGAGCCTCATCTACAACCACTACAATAGATATCCTGGACATGGAGCCTCTCATCTACAACCACTACTATAAATATCCTGGACATGTAGCCTCTCATCTACAACCACTACAATAGATATCCTGGACATGGAGCCTCATCTACAACCACTACTATAGATATCCTGGACATGGAGCCTCTCATCAACAACCACTACTATAGATATCCTGGACATGGAGCCTCATCTACAACCACTACTATAGATATCCTGGACATGGAGCCTCATCTGCAACCACTACTATAGATATCCTGGACATGGAGCCTCTCATCTACAACCACTACTATAGATATCCTGGACATGAGCCTCTCATCAACAACCACTACTATAGATATCCTGGACATTGAGCCTCATCTACAACCATGGAGCTCAAACAAGCTTCTCATGGCTTCTACAACACCCACATCACACCATGGCTTAGCAGTATCTGCGGGCAGGGAGATGAGAGAAACTTGAGGTCTTAATTGTATAGCCCCAGCGTGGTATTGGTGTCCCTACAACCTAATGACCCTGAGATATCCAGTGGGAGATGTGTTGGCCAGGGGTAGAGAGGGGATGAAGGTAGAGGATGATGAACTATTTGCATTTAGATTGTGTTGACACATATCATGGTCATATATGGGATTGGGTCAATGCTATAGAGAGGAGGTCCAATAGGTATACATGAAGTGGTCTGCTGGTAATGGTGATGTCTGTTTCTACTTTGGTTATTTTACCTCTAGACACTGGGTTGGGAGATATGGATGGAGTTGGACCACCAGAGACACTGGGCTGGGAGATATGGATGGGGATGGACCACCAGATAGTGGGTTGGGAGATATGGATGGGGATGGACCACCAGATAGTGGGTTGGGAGATATGGATGGGGTTGGACCACCAGAGACACTGGGCTGGGAGATATGGATGGGGTTGGACCACCAGATAGTGGGTTGGGAGATATGGATGGGGATGGACCACCAGATAGTGGGTTGGGAGATATGGATGGGGTTGGACCACCAGAGACACTGGGTTGGGAGATATGGATGGGGTTGGACCACCAGATAGTGGGTTGGGAGATATGGATGGGGTTGGATCACCAGAGACACTGGGTTGGGAGATATGGATGGGGTTGGACCACCAGATAGTGGGTTGGGAGATATGGATGGGGTCGGACCACCAGATAGTGGGTTGGGAGATATGGATGGGGATGGACCACCAAATAGTGGTGGTCGTGCTGCACCTCGCTCCGCGGGTAATATTACATTTCATTACATTACATTACATTACATTGGAACGATTTGATTAGTGTATTGTTAGCTAGCTACATAGTTGTATCTGCTGTCTTTGTATCAAGGATAAAGGTGTAGCTCTGAGGAACTAACAAGGTTAGCTAGCCAGCTGTATTCGTTCGTTCGCGCCGTTTTCGAAACAGCGTCAACACCATAACACCACAGCTAGCTAGTCAACTTACATTACATTTCATTACATTACATTACATTACATTGGAACGATTTGATTAGTGCATTGTTAGCTAGCTACATAGTTGTATCTGCTGTCTTTGTATCAAGATAAATGCGTAGTACAGAGTAACTATCGAGGTTAGCTAGCCAGCAACATTCTCTAACATAGTCAACAACGCGCCCACTGCTAGCTAGCTAACCCTACCAGCTAGCTGTATCATTTTTAGTCAATAAGATTTTTGCAACGTTAGCTTAACTTTGTGAACATTCGAGATGTGTAGTCCACTTGTATAGCTAGCAGGACTGACTTTGTGTTAGCTAGCCAACGTTTAATTACTTCTGCGTTATGAACTAGACACGGACACGAATGATCCATTGGTAGCTTGTTGTTACCAAGTATTGGTGCTAACCTTGTGTTATAGGATGCTAGCATGCTAGTTAGCTAGTTAGCTACGGCGTCATAGGACACGTTGCACTAGGTGGGTTTTCACGGAAGAATACTGTACCAAGTTATTTAGCGGAATAAACTAAGTTTGAGCCTATTCCTGGAAACATTGAACCACTGTAGTTTACATCAATTTAAATTTCTAGTGGTAGCTAGAAAAGTTATATTTTAGCGTGTTAGTGTTTCAGTGAATTGTTAGTGAGGAGGCCCTGCTCTCTCTCCCAGTCGTTTAGTTAATTTTCATGCCAATCTCCTTTGCATTAGCGTAGCCTCTCCTGTAGCCTATCAACTATGTGTCGGTCTATCCCTGTTCTCTCCTCTCTGCACAGGCCATACAAACGCTTCACATCGCGTGGCCGCTGCCACTCTAACCTGGTGGTCCCAGCGCGCACGACCCACGTGGAGTTCCCAGGTCTCCGGCAGCCTCTGGAACTGCCGGTCTGCAGCCAACAAGGCAGAGTTCATCTCAGCCTATGCTACCCTCCAGTCCCTCGACTTCTTTGCGCTGACGGAAACATGGATTACCACAGAAAACACTGCTACTCCTACTGCTCTCTCCTCGTCTGACCATGTGTTCTCGCACACCCCGAGAGCATCTGGTCAGCGGGGTGGTGGCACTGGAATCCTCATCTCTCCCAAGTGGACATTCTCTCTTTCTCCCCTGACTCATCTGTCTATCTCCTTCTTTGAATTCCATGCTGTCACAATCACTAGCCCATTCAAGCTTAACATCCTTACCATTTATCGCCCTCCAGGTTCCCTTGGAGAGTTCATCAATGAGCTTGACGCCTTGATAAGTTCCTTTCCTGAGGATGGTTCACCCCTAACAGTTCTGGGTGACTTTAACCTCCCTACGTCTACCTTTGACTCATTTCTCTCTGCCTCCTTCTTTCCACTCCTCTCCTCTTTTGACCTCACCCTCTCACCGTCCCCCCTACTCACAAGGCAGGCAATACGCTTGACCTCATCTTCACTAGATGCTGTTCTTCTACTAATCTCACTGCAACTCCCCTCCAAGTCTCCGATCACTACCTTGTATCCTTTTCCCTCTCGCTATCCTCCAACACTACTCACTCTGCCCCTACTCAGATGGTATTGCGCCGTCTCAACCTTCGCTCTCTCTCTCTCTCCTGCTACTCTCTCCTCTTCCATCCTATCATCTCTTCCCTCTGCTCAATCCTTCTCCAACCAATCTCCTGATTCTGCCTCCTCAACCCTCCTCTCCTCCCTTTCTGCATCCTTTGACTCTCTATGTCCCCTATCCTCCCGACCGGCTCGGTCCTCCCCTCCTGCTCCGTGGCTCGACGACTCATTGCGAGCTCACAGAACAGGGCTCCGGGCAGCCGAGCGGAAATGGAGGAAAACTAGCCCCCTGCGGACCTGGCATCTTTTCACTCCCTCCTCTCTACATTTTCCTCCTCTGTTTCTGCTGCTAAAGCCACTTTCTACCACTCTAACTTCCAAGCATCTGCCTCTAACCCTAGGAAGCTCTTTGCCACCTTCTCCTCCCCCCTGAATCCTCCTCCCCCTCCCCTCCCCTCCTCCCTCTCTGCGGATGACTTCATCAACCATTTTGAAAAGAAGGTCGACGACATCCGATCCTCATTTGTTAAGTCAAACGACACCGCTGGTCCTGCTCACATTGCCCTACCCTATGCTTTGACCTCTTTCTCCCCTCTCTCTCCAGATGAAATCTTGCGTCTTGTGACGGCCGGCCGCCCAACAACCTGCCCGCTTGACCCTATCCCCTCCTGTCTTCTCCAGACCATTTCCGGAGAGCTTCTCCCTTACCTCACCTCGCTCATCAACTCATCCTTGACCGCTGGCTACGTCCCTTCCATCTTCAAGAGAGCGAGAGTTGCACCCCTTCTCAAAAAACCTACACTCGATCCCTCTAATGTCAACAACTACAGACCAGTATCCCTTCTTTCTTTTCTCTCCAAAACTCTTGAACGTGCCGTCCTTGGCCAGCTCTCCTGATATCTCTCTCAGAATGACCTTCTTTATCCAAATCAGTCAGGTTTCAAGGCTAAAGCTAACTCTCTCTCCTCTGCTCTCATCCTTCTAGACCTATCTGCTGCCTTTGATACTGTGAACCATCAGATCCTCCTCTCCACCCTCTCCAAGTTGGGTATCTCAGGCGCGGCTCACTCTTGGATTGCGTCCTACCTGACAGGTCGCTCGTACCAGGTGGCGTGGCGAGAATCCGTCTCCGCACCACGTGCTCTCACCACTGGTGTCCCCCAGGGCTCAGTTCTAGGCCCTCCCCTATTCTCGCTATACACTAAGTCACTTGGCTCTGTCATATCCTCACATGGTCTCTCCTATCATTGCTACGCAGACGACACACAATTAATCTTCTCCTTTCCCCCTTCTGATAACCAGGTGGTGAATCGCATCTCTGCATGTCTGGCAGACATATCAGTGTGGATGATGGATCACCACCTCAAGATGAACCTCGGCAAGACGGAGCTGCTCTTCCTCCCTGGGAAGGACTGCCCTTTCCATGATCTTGCCATCACGGTGGACAACTCAATTGTGTCCTCCTCCCAGAGTGCTAGGAGCCTCGGCGTGACCCTGGACAACACCCTGTTGTTCTCCGCTAACATCAAGGCGGTGACCCAATCCTGTAGGTTCATGCTATACAACATTCGAAGAGTACGACCCTGCCTTACACAGGAAGCGGCGCAGGTCCTAATCCAGGCACTCGTCATCTCCCGTCTGGATTTCTGCAACTCCCTGTTGGCGGGGCTCCCTTCCTGTGCCATTAAACCCCTACAACTCATCCAGAACGCCACAGCCCGTCTGGTGTTCAACCTTCCCAAGTTCTCTCACGTCACCCCGCTCCTCTGCACACTCCACTGGCTTCCAGTTGAAGCTTGCATCTGCTACAAGACCATGGTGCTTGCCTACGGAGCTGTGAGGGGAACGGCACCTCCGTACCTTCAGGCTCTGATCAGGCCCTACACCCAAACAAGGGCACTGCGTTCATCCACCTCTGGCCTGCTGGCCCCCCTACCTCTGCAGAAGCACAGTTCCCGCTCAGCCCAATCAAAACTGTTCGCTGCTCTGGCACCCCAATGGTGGAACAAGCTCCCTCACGACGCCAGGACAGCGGAGTCAATCACCACCTTCCGTAGACACCTGAAACCCCACCTCTTTAAGGAATACCTGGGATAGGATAAAGTAATCCTTCTAACCCCCCCCCCCCCCCCCCCCCCAAAAAAAAAGATATAGATGTACTATTGTAAAGTGGTTGTTCTACTGGATATTATAAGGTGAATGCACCAATTTGTAAGTCGCTCTGGATAAGAGCATCTGCTAAATGACGTAAATGTAAAATGTAAATGTAGTGGGTTGGGAGATATGGATGGGGATGGACCACCAGATAGTGGGTTGGGAGATATGGATGGGGATGGACCACCAGATAGTGGGTTGGGAGATATGGATGGGGATGGACCACCAGATCGTGGGTTGGGAGATATGGATGGGGTTGGACCACCAGATAGTGGGTTGGGAGATATGAATGGGGATGGACCACCAGATATTGGGTTGGGAGATATGGATGGGGATGGACCACCAGATAGTGGGTTGGGAGATATGGATGGGGATGCCCACCAGATCGTGGGTTGGGAGATATGGATGGGGTTGGACCACCAGATAGTGGGTTGGGAGATATGAATGGGGATGGACCACCAGATAGTGGGTTGGGAGATATGGATGGGGAAGGACCACCAGATAGTGGGTTGGGAGATATGGATGGGGATGGACCACCAGATAGTGGTTTGGGAGATTTGGACGGGGATGGACCACCAGCTAGGCACCTTGCTTATGATGAGCCCCAAGGTCTGTGTGTGTGTATGTGTATGGTCCCCCTGAGGACAGAACTGAGGTAAACATAAAGGGATTTAGGAAGGAAGGAAGGATCTATTGAATGGAAGGATTATATGATTATGAAGTGGCCTAGAGGAACGGCTTTATCTGCTGATAGGGTTAGGTTACCCAATAAACTCTAGGAACTCCTGATGAATAGGACAGAAGAAGAAAAGACTCACCACCATTAGTCCACAGCCATGTACTGGTGTCCAGTGTTAGTCTACAGTCGTGTACTGGTGTCCAGTGTTAGTCCACAGCCAGGTACTGGTGTCCAGTGTTAGTCCTCAGCCATGTACTGGTGTCCAGTGTTAGTCCACAGCCATGTACTGGTGTCCAGTGTTAGTCTACAGTCGTGTACTGGTGTCCAGTGTTAGTCCTCAGCCATGTACTAGTGTCCAGTGTTAGTCCACAGCCGTGTACTGGTGTCCAGTGTTAGTCCACAGCCGTGTACTGGTGTCCAGTGTTAGTCCACAGCCGTGTACTGGTGTCCAGTGTTAGTCCACAGCCATGTACTGGTGTCCAGTGTTAGTCCACAGTCGTGTACTGGTGTCCAGTGTTAGTCCTCAGCCATGTACTGGTGTCCAGTGTTAGTCCACAGCCGTGTACTGGTGTCCAGTGTTAGTCCACAGCCGTGTACTGGTGTCCAGTGTTAGTCCACAGCCGTGTACTGGTGTCCAGTGTTAGTCCACAGCCGTGTACTGGTGTCCAGTGTTAGTCCACAGCCGTGTACTGGTGTCCAGTGTTAGTCCACAGCCGTGTACTGGTGTCCAGTGTTAGTCCACAGCCATGTACTGGTGTCCAGTGTTAGTCCACAGCCGTGTACTGGTGTCCAGTGTTAGTCCACAGCCATGTACTGGTGTCCAGTGTTAGTCCACAGCCGTGTACTGGTGTCCAGTGTTAGTCCACAGCCGTGTACTGGTGTCCAGTGTTAGTCCACAGCCGTGTACTGGTGTCCAGTGTTAGTCCACAGCCGTGTACTGATGTCCAGTGTTAGTCCACAGCCATGTACTGGTGTCCAGTGTTAGTCCGCAGCCGTGTACTGATGTCCAGTGTTAGTCCACAGCCGTGTACTGGTGTCCAGTGTTAGTCCACAGCCGTGTACTGGTGTCCAGTGTTAGTCCACAGCCGTGTACTGGTGTGAACAACATGTTTATAATGGTTAGGGTGTGCAGATGAGGTGGTTGTAGGATTTGTATTTAGGTACAATACTTATGTATAAAAGTATTGTTTTACCCTAAAAATAATAAACTGTTTTATCGAATGTGGCCATATATTAAGACATACAGTACATGAAATGATTCATATATGATAAGATATGTTGTTTTTAACAGCAAGGTGATGGAAGACAAATGTAACAGCTAACATGGATTTAGTTAGTCTATTGACTCTTTCAGCTGATATTTAGAGAGCAGCCTTTTGTATTACGTTAATTAGTTTAATCGATAGCTGTGCGTACAGCTCTTTGTCATCCTGTCAGATAATCTACTTTAGCCTAACACCGTGATATTGATATTCTTTAGTGTTTTCTCTTTTGGTTGTTGAACTATGGCTCACAGTGAATCACTCCTCAGATACATATTTGACAGATTTCTTCAGATATGATTGTGTCCCTCTGTTGCATCATGCATGTTCAATTATTCATTTGTTTTAGGTTCAGGTGCTGTTGTATGCATCATCCACAACCCAGAGTCAGAAAGATTCTCTATGCCAAGGGTGTCACAGGTCAGATGTCACACCAATTGCGAGATTGGCTCACTCAACTGCTGTAACTAAAACTACACATAATGGGGTCATTTTTAAAAAGTACCGGTTCCATTTTTGGCAAGCTCCCTGTGAAGTGAGTAGAATCTTTGACTGGTGCCACTGTCAGACTCACACAGCGCCACTGTGTCAGTTTGTCTGGCACTTGAACACAGCTTGTGTGCCTAAGTGTCCCAGGTGAAGGCATCGGTGAAATGGCAGCAGCACCACCGCTCCGCCTAGCGCTAGAGCTTCTCACAAAGCCGGAGAGAAAAAGGAACAGGCCCAGATCAATCACTCTGAGTGGGACTTGACTTTTGTTTTCATTTTACTTCATCATTGTTCAGCGTGTCAAGGGGATTGCTGAAGGAATGGCCCATCTGTGCCACTCTGTTCTCTTCCATAGCGGTGTAGAGAAAAGCAACGCATCATCTTCCTGTGTTTTGAGATGATCTCGTGGATGGAGAGTAGCCTATTGTTCGATGACAATCCTCTTGCCAATAAAATCTATTATCAGAGTGAATGACTCTTTGTTAGTGAAGTGTTCTGATATAAGCCATTTTAATATTCAGAAATATTGGCTAGAGAATGATGGATAAAAGACGGTAATAGTCTCCGCTCAATATGGTCAATAAGAAAACGTGTTAAGGACAGGACCCATTTCATTAGTTATTTTCCTAGTGTGTTAATAAATGGTCAACATTTCCAAACTACATATATAGATTATTTGATTGATTGTTATCATTGACTCCAGAAACGTGTGGAGAGTCACCTCTAGCTCTAAGACAGAGTTGGAATAACCAGGGCAGAAATTAGAACGAGGGTCAATAAGAAAGAAAAGACAACAGATGTGAAACTCAGACTCTGCCAGATCAATGTGAAGCAGATTACTGGCACTTCAAAAGGTACACGCAGCCAGAGAGACACAACAGAACATTACACGAGATGAACCAGGAGATAACAACTGTAACCTGCTGTCATATCATAGTCTGTAAGTCGGGTGATTTAATATCATAGTCTGTAGTGTGGTGGTTTAATATTACAGTGTGGGGGTTTAATATCATAGTGTGGTGGTTTAATATCATAGTGTGGTGGTTTAATATCATAGTGTGGTGGTTTAATATCATAGTGTGGTGGTTTAATATCATAGTGTGTAGTGTGGTGGTTTAATATTACAGTGTGGGGGTTTAATATCATAGTGTGGTGGTTTAATATCATAGTGTGGTGGTTTAATATCATAGTGTGGTGGTTTAATATCATAGTGTGGGGGTTTAATATCATAGTGTGGTGGTTTAATATTATAGTGTGGTTGTTTAATATCATAGTGTGGTGTTTAATATCATAGTGTGGTGGTTTAATATCATAGTGTGGTGGTTTAATATCATAGTGTGGTGGTTTAATATTATAGTGTGGTGGTTTAATATCATAGTGTGGTGGTTTAATATCATAGTGTGGTGGTTTAATATTATAGTGTGGTGGTTTAATATCATAGTGTGGTGGTTTAATATTATAGTGTGGTGGTTTAATATCATAGTGTGGTGGTTTAATATCATAGTGTGGTGGTTTAATATTATAGTGTGGTGGTTTAATATCATAGTGTGGTGGTTTAATATTATAGTGTGGGGGTTTAATATCATAGTGTGGTGGTTTAATATTATAGTGTGGTGGTTTAATATCATAGTGTGGTGGTTTAATATCATAGTGTGGTGGTTTAATATCATAGTGTGGTGGTTTAATATCATAGTGTGTAGTGTGGTGGTTTAATATTACAGTGTGGGGGTTTAATATTATAGTGTGGGGGTTTAATATTATAGTGTGGTGGTTTAATGTTATAGTGTGGTGGTTTAATATCATAGTCTGTAGTGTGGTTGTTTAATATCATAGTGTGGTGGTTTAATATCAAAGTGTGGTGGTTTAATATCATAGTGTGGTGGTTTAATATCATAGTGTGGTGGTTTAATATTATAGTGTGGTGGTTTAATATCATAGTGTGGTGGTTTAATATCATAGTGTGGTGGTTTAATGTTATAGTGTGGTTTATTTTATCAAAATATCTGATTTACAGAACATCAGAGGGGTGGGACAAGACATCTGATTTACAGAACATCTGTAACGATTGTCGTGTGTGGAGGACCAAGACGCAACAGGGAAGTGTATACTCATCTTCTTTTTTTAACATTGAAGAAGGAGAAGCAAATGAAACACGTATACAATTAACGGAAACGACACTAACAGTTCTGTCAGGTGATAAGCACAAAACAGAATACAACTACCCACAATCCACAATACAAGCACACCCCTAATTATAGGACCTTCAATCAGAGGCAACGATAGACAGCTGCCGCCAACTGAAGGCCCCAACACCAATTAAATAAACATAGAAATACAAATGATTAGACAGAACATAGAAATAAACTAACATAGAACAATAACCAAAACCCTGGACTAATAAATCAAATACCCCTCTCTACATGGACACATACACACAACCACCCTGAACCACATAAAACAAATACCCCCTGCCACGTCCTGACCAAACTAAACACTAACAAATAACACCTTTACAGGTCAGAACGTGACAACATTCAACACGCATCTCTTACAGTCGGCCACGTATTCCTTGACATCCTTCTCCATAGAGTCCCAGTAAAACCGCTGTCTCGTAAGCCACAATGTGCGCTGCTGACCCTGATGACCAGCATCATCATGAACTCCCTTCAACACAAGGCCTCTCAAAGACACAGGTACAACATACTGGAATATTTTCTTCTTACTCACTGGGTGTTTTGAGACACGATACAGAATCCCTAACCGCGTGGTGAGTTTTCCCCACTGTCTTAGAGTATAAACTGTTTCATTAGCTTCAAGGACTCGCTCTCTCCTAGATGAGCGCCGGCCTCTATCTACAAAGAACATGACTCTGCTGATGACAGGATCCAGTGACTGGTTATCATACAGCTCCTTGTGTGTAAAGCCAGGTAAAGGGCTCTGAACCATGGACATCAACTTCTCAAGGTGCTGCGCATGTGAAATGGCCCTCACCGTGGCACCATCATCCCATCGGCGGTGAGCATGGAGGACAGCAGACACCTCTTCACAGGAAACCAACCCACTGACATCGTCTCCAGCTCTACTTAACTCACTCCCAGGAGCCATAGACGTTCCACAGCCAGCCTCGGGCTGTTCACAGGAGAGGCGGAACATGTCTTGAACATCACTCAATCGAAGACCTCTGGCTTCCTCCAGCAGGACATCATATGGGATTCTTGTCAGTCGGTGCAAAACTGTGGAGCGGACAAATGGCTCTCTGCTCAAGGCATCAGCAACGACATTCTAAGAATATATTTGAGTGGATTGTTGTCGGTCCACACAGTAAACTTATGCCCTCGCAGCCAATGGCTGAATTTATCATGAATGGCCCATTTCATGGCTAGAAATTCCAGCCGGTGAGCAGGATACTTGGATTGTGCATGATTAAGAGATTTACTAGCAAAAGCTATTGGCCTTGCTATTGCCGTCCCATCTTGCACTTGGGATAGTACAGCTCCCAAACCACTAGTAGATGCATCCACAGAAAGTAAAAATGGCTGAGAAAAATCTGGATGAGCCAGCAGTGCCTGGTCAACTAGTGCTGATTTCAAAGCTTCAAAAGCGAGTTGACATTCGGCAGTCCAGTCTGCAGCAGTGAGCCTGCGAGAGGGACCAGGCCTCCTCCTACCCTTGCCTCTCCTAGGCTTCTTCTGACCTGTAGTTAGCTGAAACAACGGCCTAGCAACCATGGAACAATTCTCAATGTAGTGTTGATAGTATACTACCATACCAAGAAAAGAACGGATTTTGCTAGGAGACGGAGTGACACCATCAGCCTCCATCATCTCGCTCTCAGTCACGTTCAAAATAGTTTGAACTTTAGCAGGGTCAGTGGCTACACCCTCCTGAGAAATGATGTGACCCAAAAACTTAACAGACCTCAAAAACTTGCACTTAGACGGAGACAGTTTAAGATTGTGCTCCTGCAACCGCTGAAAAACCATCTCAAGTCTCTGCAGACTCTCTTCCTCAGTCTTAGCAAAAACCATCAGATCATCCAAATAACAAAGGAGACTTAGAAAGTTTTGGTCACCAAAGATGGTCAGCACCATTCTCATAAACGTAGCCGGGCTGTTGCATAGGCCCTGAGGCAACCGATTGTACTCGTGCAGACCTAAAGGAGAGGAAAAGGCAGTGTATTTCTTATCCTCTTCATGCAGTGGCACGTTATAATACCCTGACGTCAAGTCCATTGTGCTGAAGAAGGCATTACCTCCCAGCGCGGCCAGTACATCAGCCTGATGAGGCAGGGGATGAGCGTCCTTTACAGTGCGTGCATTTAACCACCTAAAGTCAGTACATAGGCGCAAGTCCCCATTCTTTTTCCATACCAGCACCAAAGGTGAGGCATACTCACTGCTGGATTTTCTGACGATTTCCTTTTCCTCCATATCATCCAGTGTTTCCCTGAGTTTTTGGTAATGAGCTGGAGAAAGCCTACGATAAGGTAATCGAAATGGGCGGTCATCAGTCAGCCGTATGCGATGGCAGAACCCCTTTGCCTCACCACAATCTAGGCTATGTCTAGAGAACACTGTGTCATACTTCCCAATTAAATTGACAAGTTTATCCTTCCAGAACTGTGAAACTGGACACTCCTCAACAGACAGGCCTTGAAGTCCAAGATTGCTCAGTGTACTGTTGCCATGAACTACACTGCCACCAACTGAACTCTTAGCTGTCAGACTGCCGTGTGAGCTGTCACATTGAACTTTAGCCACGTTCTGGTAAGCTGCTTGCTGCTTGACATCATCAAAATCCTCTAATGCAATGTAAGGATACACATCCGCCACTTTAGCATTTCGTCTCAGGGTAACTGGTGATGTTGTTGGATTCACTATCTTCACAGGTAGCCATCCATCCCCCCACAGAGGCGTAACTACTCTCCCCACTAGTATGTGTCGATTCACACACCGAGATGTGCTGGGCTCGACAACAACAGTACTGCCCACAGAGAGTTTTGTCTTTGGGGGTAGGCGGCCCCACACCAGATGCTCACTCATGGGTTGGAGCGTTACTGCTCTCTTCAACTTAATGGTGCCTACTTTATCTGGGATGGAGTCTCCTCTCCATCTCTCCAGATTTGACAGGAGACGCAGGAAGTGGCTGTCATCGCACTGGCTAGAGGAACCTGGTGTACCCACCACCCGCCAGTAGCTGTCATTCGATTTGAACTGTCTAATCAAAGACTTCAACACATTACTGCCCACAATGAGTTCATCAACCTGCCCATCTACAATAAGCACTGGGACTACATAGCTGAAGCCATAAAGCTGAATTTTTAAATCACACATGCCCACTGGGCTAGTTTGCTTCCCACCACAACCCACCAGGATGATATCTGAAGGAGCTAGAAAGTTCCCCTCTACCACTCCTGCCTCCCTCAACCGAGGTACAATATCTGCGCGCAGAGTAGTAGCCATGGACCCACTATCTAACATCCCCTTCAGCTCAACTTTATCCTGTACTAGCACAGAGGTGTAAAACAAACTGTCATTCTTAGTAATTCTCATTGTGTTCTGAAAAATGATTGTGTTGTTCTTGGGTACTGACTCACAAAAGTAAGAATAAACAGATTGGATATCATCATCAGTGGAGGAAAAACAAGACTGCCCCACATTGCCCTCCTCAGAATGGAGGCATTCTAGTTTTCCTGAGACCTGCCAGTCTGTCCACATCCAGGGCTCTGTCGCTGCCCAGCCTCACTACAGTCAAAGCTCATGTGGCCCGGAGAGAAGCACTTGAAGCACAGCTGGTGCATCTGACAGTGAGCTTTGGTCCAGTGATTAGTGCTTCCACAGACGGCGCACTCACGCTGACGTTTGTGGAACTGTTTACGGGGCCCTCTGTTCACAGACTGAGTATTGCTGACCAGAGCCTTCTCTAACAAAGTCAAAACCTTCTCTAATGTCTCACCCTCAGATATAGATGGTGCCTGGTCTGGTTCACGGCCACATTGAGAAAAGGATGACACCTTAGGTCTGTTCACAGGACCCACTCCCTCCTGGGGGGAGTCAAAGACGGCAGCCACCTGCTGTGAAAGTTGTGTTCTACATGCTTTACGTTCCCTTAACAGTTCATCCAACTGATTCTGTACCTCACTGGCTGTCCAGTCACGAAGGGGTTTGCTCTTGAACACTTGGGCCAACTCTTTATCAGGACAGTTGCGTACAAACATGACTGCCAACTCTGAGCACTCATTGGGTAGGGTCCTGCCCTCACTCACAAGGTACTGTTTGGCTGCCTCTGCAGATTTGTTAAGCCTAATCCAGAAATCTATTGGACCCTCATTAGCATATGGTTTGATTGAATAGAAATCAGCTAATGGCATACCTGAGCAGACAGTATCCCCAAAGTGTTGCTTGAGAACACTGAACACCGCCTTAACATCTGTGACAACAGGCTTGTTACGCATCCAGACTTTGGTCACATCCCGTGCCCTCCCCATGAGCCTAGACATCACCTCCCCAACATTCTCAGACCCAGTGTAACCCCTCTTCTCTAAATAGACTCCCATTAACTCCTCCCACTCCAGGACAGAGTACTTATCTGAGCCATCACCCCTAAAGAAAGGTGGAGGACTAACATCGGACTTCACAACCAGATTCAGCTTGGACGCATCAATAAAGGTTGACCCACACTGCTCAGGCAGGGGAAACTGCTGGGGTTGGTGAGGGGGACAGGCAGGAGCAAGACTTGAAACCCCAGACTGCAGTAAACTCGTTCTGATAGATTCACCTATCTCTGAACCAATCTGCTTAATAATGTCACTAAGCTGACTCGGAGGCGTCCCATTATCACTGAGGACTGTGGATGATGGTACATCAAAAGACAGAGGTGGGATACCCTGGTCAGGTGGAACAAACAGCCTACCCCTCCCAGCGCTTGCAAACTCAGGACTAGCAAACGCTCTACTCCCAGGAGCTGACTGTACAAGTGGTGTAAATGCAAGGACACCCCTCCCTCTACCCACACTAAAATCCCCAGCATAACTAAATTTGTGGACTTGAGAGTCTTCCATGGCTCAACAGAGCACTAAAATACAATGTAATTTACTGCATTCAAATACAAAAGAAATTGCAATAAACAAATTCATCAAAAACATACAAATAAGCACGAATACCTGTATCTAATGAGTATGCTACACTCACATTCACTGTTCACAGTATATATTAGCTTACAGCAAACCATCAACAAATGCGCATGCGCAGGTCGTGGGCCTCAGCCACATGCACAGCTCCCGGGGGTCGGCTTGAGCTGACCAGTCGGCAGGTCACGGCACCAGTTTGTAGCGTGGTTCGTTCTGCGTTGTGTACTTTTATTTAGGACACTGCCACAACTGGAATTCTGTTGGTAGAATCATTTTTATTCGACCTGCACACGAAGAGACAACACACAATATGTTAGCCCTCGGTGCAGTCACAGCTCTCGGGCACCTTGCTAGCTGAAGGTCCGGCAAAAGAGCGGGAACTGCATACATACATTCAGTGCCCACCAGCACACTATACAATTAAAATGATATACAACATATTCGGAACAAAATAAAAGACATACCTGCACACGAAGAGACAACACACAATATGTTAGCCCTCGGTGCAGTCACAGCTCTCGGGCACCTGCGTGAGCACATAGCAACTCACTCAAACACGGTCCCAAATACTCCCAAGTTACAATAGGTACCCTAATTAGCGAGCTTGGTGAAAGTTGTTAACATAAATCTTTATAATTGTTCACATTGTAACAAAACCTATAGTTGCGTAACAGCACTTTATGTAACTTTACCACAGTTTTATATTGCCAAATTACGGCGCCAAGGACAACATACCTTGCTAGCTGAAGGTCCGGCAAAAGAGAACGATAAAAGGGTACGTAAGTACGGATAACCTGCGATGGACCAAACCAAAATATACAAACTTTTACAATTAGGTGTATTTACAATATAGATATCAAAAAATGTTTGTACACCGAAAAATAACATTAACTATGCTGCTGTAATTAAATAAAGAAAACACATTGAATTATTATTATTGTTATTAACTTATTAACATCCCCTCTTGACCTGGCCTACTTCAACTGACCTTGTGCGCAACTTGGTGCATAATCTAGGGTAACAACATCACTCTACTACATTCACCCCCACTGTTTTACACTAGATTATAGGCACAAAACAAAACACATTACCTCGAAGGTAACAAAGCAAAGAAAGAAAAAAAATTCACACCCACAGAGCGACGGAGTAACCCAGTGTAGTCCCTTAAGTCTAGACCCACAAATGGTCGATCAGCTGGAAAGCTATCCCGCGAAGGATTAGGAAAAATAAGAGGTAGCTAATCCCTTATTCAACCGTATACAAAAAAATGCCAAATACATTTTATGCTGATGAACTACACACAAAGTTACATGAATTTTCAAAAATATTAGACCAACCCACCAATCACTCTGAGACCCAGTTAGATTACCATATACACCCCAAAAAATGAAAAGCTAGGCAATATCCTACTGTCACTGAGAAACCAAGAACGGTTTCATTTCCTGTGTAGACATAGTTTGGATTAACCTATTCACTGGCTTAATAAATCTACCTAGTCTAGTCCGAACACCCTCACCCAAAAACCTAGCAGGAATGTCACGGGCAGCACTAACCGTGCTCAGAGGTCTAACCTCAGGTTGGGGAATACTACAACTCGGCCTATCCGGAGCCAGCACACTTTCAGTTACAGACTCAACACTAGTAGTGTCAGACGACTGATCAGAATCCTGGTAGATTGCCACAGACCACACTGACAAAGCATCTTCAACCAAGTTAACAACATCTGTTACAGCACCATCCCCACTGAATGGAGTTTCGCCATCAGAACTCTTGTAGGCTTTGGGGATCTCTCTCTGGTCCACTTCTACTGAGCACACCTCACTCAAGGGGACGTCATATGGCCGTTCCACTTCACTTCCATCAACTGGGACTACACCATCCTCTTGGAATATCCTCCCAGAAGACTCAGGAAGGCTTGCTACCCAGTGGACAGTCCTTGCGTCACTCCCATCCATTTTGCTGGACGCTGCAGACATCTCAGAGTACACGTCACCACTCGATAGATATCCGTGACTCTCAGGTTCCTCCCAAGAAGGCAAAGGCAGAAAGTTGACTGGCATAATCAGGTTCCTATGCACCGTCTTGATGCGTCCAGTGGTAGGGTGCTGTATACGATATGTGTTCAGTGAGCTGTTCTTCGCAACAACTATGTACACCGCACCGTCCCAGCGATCAGCCAGTTTCTTCTTGCCCCTCTCTCCCTTGTTAGCAAGTAGAACTCTGTCTCCCTTCTCTACCGAATGACCCTTCGACCGTCTGTTGTAGACCTCGGCTTGTCTCTTTTGTTGCTTACTTGCATGCTGCTGAGCCAATGTCATGGCTTCTCTCAGATCCTCACCCAAAGACTGGACATACTTATCCACATCGACCGTGTCCCCATCCAACAGCACACTTTCAAACATAACATCTACTGGCAGCCTAGGGGTGCGTCCAAACATCAAGAAGAAGGGCGGAAACCCAGTAGTCTCGTGAACAGTGCAGTTATAGGAGAATGTCAATGTGTTCAACATCTGAGGCCATTTAGCCTTGGACCTAGCTGGCAGAGCTCTAATCATCCCACCCAGCGTGCGATTTAGACGTTCTGCTTGACCGTTCCCCATGGGATGATAAGGTGTGGTGTGGGACTTTCCAACACCAGATAACTGAAGTAATTCTGCAATAAGTGAACTTTCAAAGTTAGCACCCCTGTCAGAATGGATACAATCAGCGAACCCATAAACGCAGAAGAAATTATTCCAGAGAACACGAGCCACAGTCTTAGCAGACTGGTTTGGACACGGATACGCACATGCCAGCTTAGTAAAGTGATCAGTCACTACTAACACATCAATAGACTTGTTGTTTGAATCTTCTGCAGTCCAGAAATCAATACACACAAGTTCCAAAGGTGCCGTTGTCACAATGGAGACAAGTGGAGCTCTTGCTTCAGGCTCAGGTGCTTTACTCAACACGCATCTCTTACAGTCGGCCACGTATTCCTTGACATCCTTCTCCATAGAGTCCCAGTAAAACCGCTGTCTCGTAAGCCACAATGTGCGCTGCTGACCCTGATGACCAGCATCATCATGAACTCCCTTCAACACAAGGCCTCTCAAAGACACAGGTACAACATACTGGAATATTTTCTTCTTACTCACTGGGTGTTTTGAGACACGATACAGAATCCCTAACCGCGTGGTGAGTTTTCCCCACTGTCTTAGAGTATAAACTGTTTCATTAGCTTCAAGGACTCGCTCTCTCCTAGATGAGCGCCGGCCTCTATCTACAAAGAACATGACTCTGCTGATGACAGGATCCAGTGACTGGTTATCATACAGCTCCTTGTGTGTAAAGCCAGGTAAAGGGCTCTGAACCATGGACATCAACTTCTCAAGGTGCTGCGCATGTGAAATGGCCCTCACCGTGGCACCATCATCCCATCGGCGGTGAGCATGGAGGACAGCAGACACCTCTTCACAGGAAACCAACCCACTGACATCGTCTCCAGCTCTACTTAACTCACTCCCAGGAGCCATAGACGTTCCACAGCCAGCCTCGGGCTGTTCACAGGAGAGGCGGAACATGTCTTGAACATCACTCAATCGAAGACCTCTGGCTTCCTCCAGCAGGACATCATATGGGATTCTTGTCAGTCGGTGCAAAACTGTGGAGCGGACAAATGGCTCTCTGCTCAAGGCATCAGCAACGACATTCTAAGAATATATTTGAGTGGATTGTTGTCGGTCCACACAGTAAACTTATGCCCTCGCAGCCAATGGCTGAATTTATCATGAATGGCCCATTTCATGGCTAGAAATTCCAGCCGGTGAGCAGGATACTTGGATTGTGCATGATTAAGAGATTTACTAGCAAAAGCTATTGGCCTTGCTATTGCCGTCCCATCTTGCACTTGGGATAGTACAGCTCCCAAACCACTAGTAGATGCATCCACAGAAAGTAAAAATGGCTGAGAAAAATCTGGATGAGCCAGCAGTGCCTGGTCAACTAGTGCTGATTTCAAAGCTTCAAAAGCGAGTTGACATTCGGCAGTCCAGTCTGCAGCAGTGAGCCTGCGAGAGGGACCAGGCCTCCTCCTACCCTTGCCTCTCCTAGGCTTCTTCTGACCTGTAGTTAGCTGAAACAACGGCCTAGCAACCATGGAACAATTCTCAATGTAGTGTTGATAGTATACTACCATACCAAGAAAAGAACGGATTTTGCTAGGAGACGGAGTGACACCATCAGCCTCCATCATCTCGCTCTCAGTCACGTTCAAAATAGTTTGAACTTTAGCAGGGTCAGTGGCTACACCCTCCTGAGAAATGATGTGACCCAAAAACTTAACAGACCTCAAAAACTTGCACTTAGACGGAGACAGTTTAAGATTGTGCTCCTGCAACCGCTGAAAAACCATCTCAAGTCTCTGCAGACTCTCTTCCTCAGTCTTAGCAAAAACCATCAGATCATCCAAATAACAAAGGAGACTTAGAAAGTTTTGGTCACCAAAGATGGTCAGCACCATTCTCATAAACGTAGCCGGGCTGTTGCATAGGCCCTGAGGCAACCGATTGTACTCGTGCAGACCTAAAGGAGAGGAAAAGGCAGTGTATTTCTTATCCTCTTCATGCAGTGGCACGTTATAATACCCTGACGTCAAGTCCATTGTGCTGAAGAAGGCATTACCTCCCAGCGCGGCCAGTACATCAGCCTGATGAGGCAGGGGATGAGCGTCCTTTACAGTGCGTGCATTTAACCACCTAAAGTCAGTACATAGGCGCAAGTCCCCATTCTTTTTCCATACCAGCACCAAAGGTGAGGCATACTCACTGCTGGATTTTCTGACGATTTCCTTTTCCTCCATATCATCCAGTGTTTCCCTGAGTTTTTGGTAATGAGCTGGAGAAAGCCTACGATAAGGTAATCGAAATGGGCGGTCATCAGTCAGCCGTATGCGATGGCAGAACCCCTTTGCCTCACCACAATCTAGGCTATGTCTAGAGAACACTGTGTCATACTTCCCAATTAAATTGACAAGTTTATCCTTCCAGAACTGTGAAACTGGACACTCCTCAACAGACAGGCCTTGAAGTCCAAGATTGCTCAGTGTACTGTTGCCATGAACTACACTGCCACCAACTGAACTCTTAGCTGTCAGACTGCCGTGTGAGCTGTCACATTGAACTTTAGCCACGTTCTGGTAAGCTGCTTGCTGCTTGACATCATCAAAATCCTCTAATGCAATGTAAGGATACACATCCGCCACTTTAGCATTTCGTCTCAGGGTAACTGGTGATGTTGTTGGATTCACTATCTTCACAGGTAGCCATCCATCCCCCCACAGAGGCGTAACTACTCTCCCCACTAGTATGTGTCGATTCACACACCGAGATGTGCTGGGCTCGACAACAACAGTACTGCCCACAGAGAGTTTTGTCTTTGGGGGTAGGCGGCCCCACACCAGATGCTCACTCATGGGTTGGAGCGTTACTGCTCTCTTCAACTTAATGGTGCCTACTTTATCTGGGATGGAGTCTCCTCTCCATCTCTCCAGATTTGACAGGAGACGCAGGAAGTGGCTGTCATCGCACTGGCTAGAGGAACCTGGTGTACCCACCACCCGCCAGTAGCTGTCATTCGATTTGAACTGTCTAATCAAAGACTTCAACACATTACTGCCCACAATGAGTTCATCAACCTGCCCATCTACAATAAGCACTGGGACTACATAGCTGAAGCCATAAAGCTGAATTTTTAAATCACACATGCCCACTGGGCTAGTTTGCTTCCCACCACAACCCACCAGGATGATATCTGAAGGAGCTAGAAAGTTCCCCTCTACCACTCCTGCCTCCCTCAACCGAGGTACAATATCTGCGCGCAGAGTAGTAGCCATGGACCCACTATCTAACATCCCCTTCAGCTCAACTTTATCCTGTACTAGCACAGAGGTGTAAAACAAACTGTCATTCTTAGTAATTCTCATTGTGTTCTGAAAAATGATTGTGTTGTTCTTGGGTACTGACTCACAAAAGTAAGAATAAACAGATTGGATATCATCATCAGTGGAGGAAAAACAAGACTGCCCCACATTGCCCTCCTCAGAATGGAGGCATTCTAGTTTTCCTGAGACCTGCCAGTCTGTCCACATCCAGGGCTCTGTCGCTGCCCAGCCTCACTACAGTCAAAGCTCATGTGGCCCGGAGAGAAGCACTTGAAGCACAGCTGGTGCATCTGACAGTGAGCTTTGGTCCAGTGATTAGTGCTTCCACAGACGGCGCACTCACGCTGACGTTTGTGGAACTGTTTACGGGGCCCTCTGTTCACAGACTGAGTATTGCTGACCAGAGCCTTCTCTAACAAAGTCAAAACCTTCTCTAATGTCTCACCCTCAGATATAGATGGTGCCTGGTCTGGTTCACGGCCACATTGAGAAAAGGATGACACCTTAGGTCTGTTCACAGGACCCACTCCCTCCTGGGGGGAGTCAAAGACGGCAGCCACCTGCTGTGAAAGTTGTGTTCTACATGCTTTACGTTCCCTTAACAGTTCATCCAACTGATTCTGTACCTCACTGGCTGTCCAGTCACGAAGGGGTTTGCTCTTGAACACTTGGGCCAACTCTTTATCAGGACAGTTGCGTACAAACATGACTGCCAACTCTGAGCACTCATTGGGTAGGGTCCTGCCCTCACTCACAAGGTACTGTTTGGCTGCCTCTGCAGATTTGTTAAGCCTAATCCAGAAATCTATTGGACCCTCATTAGCATATGGTTTGATTGAATAGAAATCAGCTAATGGCATACCTGAGCAGACAGTATCCCCAAAGTGTTGCTTGAGAACACTGAACACCGCCTTAACATCTGTGACAACAGGCTTGTTACGCATCCAGACTTTGGTCACATCCCGTGCCCTCCCCATGAGCCTAGACATCACCTCCCCAACATTCTCAGACCCAGTGTAACCCCTCTTCTCTAAATAGACTCCCATTAACTCCTCCCACTCCAGGACAGAGTACTTATCTGAGCCATCACCCCTAAAGAAAGGTGGAGGACTAACATCGGACTTCACAACCAGATTCAGCTTGGACGCATCAATAAAGGTTGACCCACACTGCTCAGGCAGGGGAAACTGCTGGGGTTGGTGAGGGGGACAGGCAGGAGCAAGACTTGAAACCCCAGACTGCAGTAAACTCGTTCTGATAGATTCACCTATCTCTGAACCAATCTGCTTAATAATGTCACTAAGCTGACTCGGAGGCGTCCCATTATCACTGAGGACTGTGGATGATGGTACATCAAAAGACAGAGGTGGGATACCCTGGTCAGGTGGAACAAACAGCCTACCCCTCCCAGCGCTTGCAAACTCAGGACTAGCAAACGCTCTACTCCCAGGAGCTGACTGTACAAGTGGTGTAAATGCAAGGACACCCCTCCCTCTACCCACACTAAAATCCCCAGCATAACTAAATTTGTGGACTTGAGAGTCTTCCATGGCTCAACAGAGCACTAAAATACAATGTAATTTACTGCATTCAAATACAAAAGAAATTGCAATAAACAAATTCATCAAAAACATACAAATAAGCACGAATACCTGTATCTAATGAGTATGCTACACTCACATTCACTGTTCACAGTATATATTAGCTTACAGCAAACCATCAACAAATGCGCATGCGCAGGTCGTGGGCCTCAGCCACATGCACAGCTCCCGGGGGTCGGCTTGAGCTGACCAGTCGGCAGGTCACGGCACCAGTTTGTAGCGTGGTTCGTTCTGCGTTGTGTACTTTTATTTAGGACACTGCCACAACTGGAATTCTGTTGGTAGAATCATTTTTATTCGACCTGCACACGAAGAGACAACACACAATATGTTAGCCCTCGGTGCAGTCACAGCTCTCGGGCACCTTGCTAGCTGAAGGTCCGGCAAAAGAGCGGGAACTGCATACATACATTCAGTGCCCACCAGCACACTATACAATTAAAATGATATACAACATATTCGGAACAAAATAAAAGACATACCTGCACACGAAGAGACAACACACAATATGTTAGCCCTCGGTGCAGTCACAGCTCTCGGGCACCTGCGTGAGCACATAGCAACTCACTCAAACACGGTCCCAAATACTCCCAAGTTACAATAGGTACCCTAATTAGCGAGCTTGGTGAAAGTTGTTAACATAAATCTTTATAATTGTTCACATTGTAACAAAACCTATAGTTGCGTAACAGCACTTTATGTAACTTTACCACAGTTTTATATTGCCAAATTACGGCGCCAAGGACAACATACCTTGCTAGCTGAAGGTCCGGCAAAAGAGAACGATAAAAGGGTACGTAAGTACGGATAACCTGCGATGGACCAAACCAAAATATACAAACTTTTACAATTAGGTGTATTTACAATATAGATATCAAAAAATGTTTGTACACCGAAAAATAACATTAACTATGCTGCTGTAATTAAATAAAGAAAACACATTGAATTATTATTATTGTTATTAACTTATTAACATCCCCTCTTGACCAGGCCTACTTGAACTGACCTTGTGCGCAACTTGGTGCATAATCTAGGGTAACAACATCACTCTACTACACCAAGGGTGGTCACAGGTCAGATGTCACACCAATTGCGAGATTGGCTCACTCAACTGCTGTAACTAAAACTACACATAATGGGGTCATTTTTAAAAAGTACCGGTTCCATTTTTGGCAAGCTCCCTGTGAAGTGAGTAGAATCTTTGACTGGTGCCACTGTCAGACTCACACAGCGCCACTGTGTCAGTTTGTCTGGCACTTGAACACAGCTTGTGTGCCTAAGTGTCCCAGGTGAAGGCATCGGTGAAATGGCAGCAGCACCACCGCTCCGCCTAGCGCTAGAGCTTCTCACAAAGCCGGAGAGAAAAAGGAACAGGCCCAGATCAATCACTCTGAGTGGGACTTGACTTTTGTTTTCATTTTACTTCATCATTGTTCAGCGTGTCAAGGGGATTGCTGAAGGAATGGCCCATCTGTGCCACTCTGTTCTCTTCCATAGCGGTGTAGAGAAAAGCAATGCATCATCTTCCTGTGTTTTGAGATGATCTCGTGGATGGAGAGTAGCCTATTGTTCGATGACAATCCTCTTGCCAATAAAATCTATTATCAGAGTGAATGACTCTTTGTTAGTGAAGTGTTCTGATATAAGCCATTTTAATATTCAGAAATATTGGCTAGAGAATGATGGATAAAAGACGGTAATAGTCTCCGCTCAATATGGTCAATAAGAAAACGTGTTAAGGACAGGACCCATTTCATTAGTTATTTTCCTAGTGTGTTTTTAAATGGTCAACATTTCCAAACTACATATATAGATTATTTGATTGATTGTTATCATTGACTCCAGAAACGTGTGGAGAGTCACCTCTAGCTCTAAGACAGAGTTGGAATAACCAGGGCAGAAATTAGAACGATGGTCAATAAGAAAGAAAAGACAACAGATGTGAAACTCAGACTCTGCCAGATCAATGTGAAGCAGATTACTGGCACTTCAAAAGGTACACGCAGCCAGAGAGACACAACAGAACATTACACGAGATGAACCAGGAGATAACAACTGTAACCTGCTGTCATATCATACATAGTCTGTCGGGTGATTTAATATCATAGTGTGGTGATTTAATATTATAGTCTGTAGTGTGGTGGTTTAACATCATAGTCTGTAAATTGGTGGTTTAATATTATAGTCTGTAAGTCGGGTGGTTTAATATCATAGTCTGTAAATTGGGTGGTTTAATATCATAGTCTGTAAGTTGGTGGTTTAACATCATAGTCTGTAAGTTGGTGGTTTAACATCATAGTCTGTAAGTTGGTGGTTTAATATTATAGTGTGGTGGTTTAATATCATAGTGTGGTGGTTTAATATCATAGTGTGGTGGTTTAATATCATAGTCTGAAGTGTGGTGGTTTAATATCATAGTGTGGTGGTTGAATATCATAGTGTGGTGGTTTAATATCATAGTGTGGTGGTTTAATATCATAGTGTGGTGGTTTAATATCATAGTGTAGTGGTTTAATATCATAGTCTGTAGTGTGGTGGTTTAATATCATAGTGTGGGGGTTTAATATCATAGTGTGGTGGTTTAATATCATAGTGTGGTGGTTTAATATCATAGTGTGGTGGTTTAATATCATAGTGTGTTGGTTTAATATCATAGTGTGTTGGTTTAATATCATAGTGTGGTGGTTTAATATCATAGTGTGGTGGTTTAATATTATAGTGTGGTGGTTTAATATCATAGTGTGGTGGTTTAATATTATAGTGTGGTGGTTTAATATCATAGTGTGGTGGTTTAATATTATAGTGTGGTGGTTTAATTTTACAGTGTGGTGGTTTAATATTATAGTGTGGTGGTTTAATATCATAGTGTGGTGGTTTAATATCATAGTGTAGTGGTTTAATATCATAGTCTGTTGTGTGGTGGTTTAATATCATAGTGTGGTGGTTTAATATCATAGTGTGGTGGTTTAATATTATAGTGTGGTGGTTTAATATTATAGTGTGGTGGTTTAATATTATAGTGTGGTGGTTTAATATTACAGTGTGGTGGTTTAATATCATAGTGTGGTGGTTTAATATTATAGTGTGGTGGTTTAATATTATAGTGTGGTGGTTTAATATCATAGTGTGGTGGTTTAATATCATAGTGTGGTGGTTTAATATTATAGTGTGGTGGTTTAATATCATAGTGTGGTGGTTTAATATCATAGTGTGGTGGTTTAATATCATAGTGTGGTGGTTTAATATCATAGTGTGGTGGTTTAATATTATAGTTTGGTGGTTTAATATTATAGTCTGTAGTGTGGTGGTTTAATATTATAGTGTGGTGGTTTAATATTATAGTGTGGAGGTTTAATATCATAGTGTGGTGGTTTAATATCATAGTGTAGTGGTTTAATATCATAGTCTGTTGTGTGGTGGTTTAATATCATAGTGTGGTGGTTTAATATCATAGTGTGGTGGTTTAATATCATAGTGTGGTGGTTTAATGTTATAGTGTGGTTTATTTTATCAAGATATCTGATTTACAGAACATCAGAGGGGTGGGACAAGACATCTGATTTACAGAACATCTGTAACGAGTGTCGTCTGTGGAGGACCAAGACGCAACAGGGAAGTGTATACTCATCTTCTTTTTTTAATATTGAAGAAGGAGAAACAAATAAAACACGTATACAATTAACGGAACCGACACTAACAGTTCTGTCATGTGATAAGCACAAAACAGAATACAACTACCCACAATCCACAATACAAACACACCCCTAATTATAGGACCTTCAATCAGAGGCAACGATAGACAGCTGCCTCCAACTGAAGGCCCCAACACCAATTAACTAAACATAGAAATACAAATGACTAGACAGAACATAGAAATAAACTAATATAGAACAATAACCAAAACCCTGGACTAATAAATCAAATACCCCTCTCTACATGGACACATACACACAACCACCCTGAACCACATAAAACAAATACCCCCTGCCACGTCCTGACCAAACTAAACACTAACAAATAACACCTTTACAGGTCAGAACGTGACAACATCAGAGGGGTGGGACAAGACATCTGATTTACAGAACATCAGAGGGGTGGGACAAGACATCTGATTTACAGAACATCAGAGGGGTGGGACAAGACATCTGATTTACAGAACATCAGAGGGGTGGGACAAGACATCTGATTTACAGAACATCAGAGGGGTGGATCAAGACATCTGATTTACAGAACATCAGAGGGGTGGATCAAGACATCTGATTTACAGAACATCAGAGGGGTGGATCAAGACATCTGATTTACAGAACATCAGAGGGGTGGATCAAGACATCTGATTTACAGAACATCAGAGGGGTGGGACAAGACATCTGATTTACAGAACATCAGAGGGGTGGATCAAGACATCTGATTTACAGAACATCAGAGGGGTGGGACAAGACATCTGATTTACAGAACATCAGAGGGGTGGGACAAGACATCTGATTTACAGAACATCAGAGGGGTGGATCAAGACACCTGATTCACAGAACATCAGAGGGGTGGATCAAGACATCTGATTTACAGAACATCAGAGGGGTGGGACAAGACATCTGATTTACAGAACATCAGAGGGGTGGGACAAGACATCTGATTCACAGAACATCAGAGGGGTGGATCAAGACATCTGATTTACAGAACATCAGAGGGGTGGGACAAGACATCTGATTTACAGAACATCAGAGGGGTGGGACAAGACATCTGATTCACAGAACATCAGAGGGGTGGGACAAGACATCTGATTCACAGAACATCAGAGGGGTGGGACAAGACACCTGATTCACAGAACATCAGAGGGGTGGATCAAGACATCTGATTTACAGAACATCAGAGGGGTGGATCAAGACATCTGATTTACAGAACATCAGAGGGGTGGGACAAGACATCTGATTTACAGAACATCAGAGGGGTGGGACAAGACATCTGATTTACAGAACATCAGAGGGGTGGGACAAGACATCTGATTTACAGAACATCAGAGGGGTGGGACAAGACATCTGATTTACAGAACATCAGAGGGGTGGATCAAGACATCTGATTTACAGAACATCAGAGGGGTGGATCAAGACATCTGATTTACAGAACATCAGAGGGGTGGATCAAGACACCTGATTCACAGAACATCAGAGGGGTGGGACAAGACATCTGATTTACAGAACATCAGAGGGGTGGGACAAGACATCTGATTCACAGAACATCAGAGGGGTGGGACAAGACATCTGATTCACAGAACATCAGAGGGGTGGGACAAGACACCTGATTCACAGAACATCAGAGGGGTGGATCAAGACATCTGATTTACAGAACATCAGAGGGGTGGATCAAGACATCTGATTTACAGAACATCAGAGGGGTGGGACAAGACATCTGATTTACAGAACATCAGAGGGGTGGGACAAGACATCTGATTTACAGAACATCAGAGGGGTGGGACAAGACATCTGATTTACAGAACATCAGAGGGGTGGGACAAGACATCTGATTTACAGAACATCAGAGGGGTGGGACAAGACATCTGATTTACAGAACATCAGAGGGGTGGATCAAGACATCTGATTTACAGAACATCAGAGGGGTGGATCAAGACATCTGATTTACAGAACATCAGAGGGGTGGATCAAGACATCTGATTTACAGAACATCAGAGGGGTGGATCAAGACATCTGATTTACAGAACATCAGAGGGGTGGGACCTACCACTTGGTGCTAGTAACCTAATTTTACCCTTTTATGAATCCGGTCGGAATAATTTCTGTGTTGTCTGTCAAAAATTACAACATATATCTTCAGCACACCTTTGAAAACCCATCTTTCAGTAATCTAGTTATTTTTCAGCAAGAGGACATCAGCGAGAGGACATCATTGTTTAAACAATAAGGTTAGAAGCTTAGCCACAAGCCTTTTTAAGAGGATAAAATGAGTAATGTCGACGACTGTACCACTCCCCCCCAAAAAAATCTAAATCCCTGTCACTGTTAATATGGATGTGAGCCTGAAAGCCCCTTTCAAGATGAGACAGAACTAATCAACATGCTGCTACTCCCAGGGCTCATGTTTAAGACAGGCAAGACTAATCGCTGCCAACCCCTAATCTCCCATCCCATCACAGGGTGAAGTAACAGCAGATGTCTCTGACATGGGAAAACACAGATGTGGGTGCTTTTACATGTTCTGATATCAATTTAAAAAGCATATTTTGCACAAAAAAAGGGTATTTTATTTGTTATACACATTAATGGTTATGTTGAAGTAACAAGTGTGTTAGGATGTGTCAAGTACATGTAGCGTATACAGCTAAGAGTCTATACCTGACCATAACACTATACAGCTAAGAGTCTACACCTGACCATAACACTATACAGCTAAGAGTCTATACCTGACTATAACACTATACAGCTAAGAATCTATACCTGACCATAACACTATACAGCTAAGAGTCTATACCTGACTATAACACTATACAGCTAAGAGTCTATACCTGACTATAACACTATACAGCTAAGAGTCTATACCTGACCATAACACTATACAGCTAAGAGTCTATACCTGACCATAACACTATACAGCTAAGAGTCTATACCTGACCATAACACTATACAGCTAAGAGTCTATACCTGACCATAACACTATACAGCTAAGAGTCTATACCTGACCATAACACTATACAGCTAAGAGTCTATACCTGACCATAACACTATACAGCTAAGAGTCTATACCTGACCATAACACTATACAGCTAAGAGTCTATACCTGACCATAACACTATACAGCTAAGAGTCTATACCTGACCATAACACTATACAGCTAAGAGTCTATACCTGACCATAACACTATACAGCTAAGAGTCTATACCTGACCATAACACTATACAGCTAAGAGTCTATACCTGACCATAACACTATACAGCTAAGAGTCTACACCTGTCAATCTGAATACTCTAACCGCTGTATACAGCTACAGATACAACATAGACTCACTTTTGTCCTCTCTCTCTCTCTCTCTCTCTCTCTCTCTCTCCCTCTGTCCTCTCTCTCTCTCTCTCTCTCTCTCTCTCTCTCCCTCTCTCTCTCTCCCTCTGTCTTCTCTCTCTCTCTCTCTCTCTCCCTCTGTCCTCTCTCTCTCTCTCTCTCTCTCTCTCTCCCCGCTGTCTTCTCTTTCTCTCGCTCTCTTTCTCTCTCTCTCTTTCTTTCGCTCTCTCTCTCTGTCTCTCTCTCCCCCCTCCCTCCCTCTCTATCTCCCTCTCCTCTCTCTCATGTTGCTCAAGCCTCCCTGTGCAGTAGTTACATTTTTGTTGTTCTCCCCAACCCCAGCACTTCTATAGGTATTCTGTTCCAATTATCCTAAGTGTTAACTCCTACCGCCATGCCGGGGAATATTAATATTTGATACACCTCATTAAACATGGTGAGCTGCTTGTTTCTTCTTCTATGGTTTCTCAGCTGCTTAAGCTCTGCTTGAACTCCCACTGACTCCCGTTTTCATGCTAAAATAGCAACTCTTTATTGGATTGTCTTCTATGGTCTGTGAATCAAGCTGGCAGAGTGAGTGATCTTTTTCTCTGTATTCAATAGACTGTGGTGTTACAGGCTTGGTCCCAAAGGGTTAAAACTAGTGCACTATATAGGGAAAGGTTGCCATTTGGGACACAGACTCAGTCATTTCACAGCAGTGTGCCTTTCGGAGTGAATGTTGGATTCCATCTCAACCGCCTTCAAGGGCTCTGTGAACTTAGGAACAAAAACACAGACGCTGTGATCGAATAAAATAACATGATACACTAACAAAATAAAACAAGACAAAAACTATCAATATTCAACCACTAAGAGGACGATTTCTAGCTTGACCAGTGAGGGATTGTTGTATGATGAACTAGATGTGGTGGTGTAAAGCTGGTTTAAACACTGTGGTTGTCTGAACAACATGGCTTATACACCAACACCATGCAGCAGTCATAACTGTGTTCTGTGTTGTTTTTCTTTCATCACAATGATAGAAGAGGCTATAATCAGCAGGTACGTACCTTTACAACTGAACAAGGCTGGCCTGAATGACAGAGGGAATGACAGAGGGCATATCCAACAGATTACTGTCTTGACGGTGAATCCTCCTCTCTTCTGTCCTTCTCCTCATATGTCCTTCTCTTATAGGTGACGCTACTTCAGTTCGTCGTTAGCTCATCAGCCAACCTTGTATAATACATATTAACGTTGCATTTCTAGTTGTCCTTCAGCTGTACAAACAACAATGATAAATGTTCCCTTTCTTCATAAAAAAACCTCTTAACGATCCATTAATTGGATGATAATTATGGGCCGTGACGATGAAGGAGTAATTAATGGAATATTGTTATAGTCATTAGCTGGTCCTAATCTGTCATTAACTCAGTATTAGAGACAACGACAAAAACATCGTTCTCCCATCTCAAGAGGTTACATTGCAAAAAAATACTACAGTAACTGCCTATTAGGTGCCAAATAAAGTAACAGGTTTGACCGTAACAGGGTTGACCGTAACAGGGTTGACAATTTCTTCTTAAATCAGCCATAAATCCCCTTGTGACAGGAGGAATGGAAGCTTGTTGTGTGCAACAGCAAGGGAGGGGCAATTTAATGCAATTTCTAGCCTGTCTATCTATGGGTAACATGGTTGACGTGTTTTGCTCGACCCACTCAGTTTCCCACCACAAAACTCCAGATAATGGCCAAAAGGAGTAGAAGCAGCTCAGCTGATTTTACACTATGATTTGACTATTAGATGTTCAATGTCTCCTTTGAAAATAAATATTTAAAAATAAATACCTTCAGCATATTAAAATGAGAGTTTAGTTCACGTGACAGGATCTCCTTAAAATGAGGGACAGATGTAAATGAATCACTACATTAAATAAGTCAGAATCTTCAGAAGTGACAGGGTTGACGAAGGGACATGTCATAATGATGAATTTTAGCAGTTTAGCAAGCCCAGATTTATTGAATTCTCCATGTGGTCTATATTAAAGGGCACTTCATTTTATATTACAGGCTTTTAAAATTCAATATGGTGCACAACTTCTACTGAAAATATCAAAGGGACATAAAAGGCACCCATTTTGTGGAATGACCCAATTATAACGGATGACATCGGCTGGAAACAAAACAAATCAATAGAATTTATAGATGTAATGTGTACTCAATGTGATTCATCTCTGTCTCCCGTTGCTTATAGAAAGTAACCCAGCAACACTAACTCTTTGGCCTTATCTGTGTTCATTTCGGATGCTCTCCAGTTAGGTCAGAGTTCAGCTCACAGAACAAGTCTATCCAAATTGGCTCAGCCACATTCAAGTCTTCAGAGTGCTCTCATTATGGAACCCATGGATCCTAACCCCTGGACACAGGAAGACAACCGGGCTGTCACTCTCTATACGACAGTCTGAGGGTTACCGGATAGAAGACTGAAAAAGAACTGTTGAGCCATCTAGCAATGACAGAGAGAGAATAGTAATAATCTCCTTGGCGTGGGCTTCGTCTGTGTCCTCATCAGTTCTTTCATGCCCTTTTCACACTACTGAGTCAAGCCGAGCTGAACTCTGTGCTGTCCAGGTCACGAAGCCACCATAGTTCATATTATATTAGGATCCCCATTAGCTGTTGCCAAGGCAGCAGCTACTCTTCCTGGGGTCCAAACTGAAATAAAACATTACATTATACACATTTACATTGCTCCATTATTACATTACAATTTTACATTATATTACTAAGAATAATGTGTGTGTGTGTGTGTGTGTTTGTGTATCTTCACAGTCTGTGTTGTGCCGCGAGGTGTTCTTTTATCTGTTTTTTAAATCTGTTTTCATTGCTAGTTTGTTACCTGAGGTGGCAGAGAGTTCCATGTAGTCATGGCTCTATATAGTACTGTGCATCTCCCAGGCTCTGTTCTGGACTTAGTGACCATGAAGAGACCGCTGGTCTTGTGGGGTATTTATGGGTATCTGAGCTCTGTGTTAACCGATTGAACAGACAGTTCACTACTTTCAATATGTCAATACCTCTCACAAAGACCCGTAGTGATTCAGTCAATCTCTCCTCTACTTTGAGCCAGGAGAGACTGACATGCATGTTGCTAATGTTATCTCTCCTCTACTTTGAGCCAGGAGAGACTGACATGCATGTTGCTAATGTTATCTCTCTTCTACTTTGAGCCAGGAGAGACTGACATGCATGTGCATGTTGCTAATGTTATCTCTCCTCTACTTTGAGTCAGGAGAGACTGACACGCATGTTGCTAATGTTATCTCTCCTCTACTTTGAGTCAGGAGAGACTGACACGCATGTTGCTAATGTTATCTCTCCTCTACTTTGAGTCAGGAGAGACTGACACGCATGTTGCTAATGTTATCTCTCCTCTACTTTGAGCCAGGAGAGACTGACACGCATGTTGCTAATGCTATCTCTCCTCTACTTTGAGTCAGGAGAGACTGACATGCATGTTGCTAATGTTATCTCTCCTCTACTTTGAGCCAGGAGAGACTGACACGCATGTTGCTAATGTTATCTCTCCTCTACTTTGAGTCAGGAGAGACTGACATACATGTTGCTAATGTTATCTCTCCTCTACTTTGAGCCAGGAGAGACTGACATGCATGTTGCTAATGTTATCTCTCCTCTACTTTGAGTCAGGAGAGACTGACATGCATGTGCATGTTGCTAATGTTATCTCTCCTCTACTTTGAGCCAGGAGAGACTGACATGCATGTTGCTAATGTTATCTCTCCTCTACTTTGAGCCAGGAGAGACTGACATGCATGTTGCTAATGTTATCTCTCCTCTACTTTGAGCCAGGAGAGACTGACATGCATGTTGCTAATGTTATCTCTCCTTTACTTTGAGCCAGGAGAGACTGACATGCATGTTGCTAATGTTATCTCTCCTCTACTTTGAGTCAGGAGAGACTGACATGCATGTTGCTAATGTTATCTCTCCTCTACTTTGAGCCAGGAGAGACTGACATGCATGTTGCTAATGTTATCTCTCCTCTACTTTGAGCCAGGAGAGACTGACATGCATGTTGCTAATGTTATCTCTCCTCTACTTTGAGTCAGGAGAGACTGACATGCATGTTGCTAATGTTATCTCTCCTCTACTTTGAGCCAGGAGAGACTGACATGCATGTTGCTAATGTTATCTCTCCTCTACTTTGAGCCAGGAGAGACTGACATGCATGTTGCTAATGTTATCTCTCCTCTACTTTGAGTCAGGAGAGACTGACATGCATGTTGCTAATGTTATCTCTCCTCTACTTTGAGCCAGGAGAGACTGACATGCATGTTGCTAATGTTATCTCTCCTCTACTTTGAGCCAGGAGAGACTGACACGCATGTTGCTAATGCTATCTCTCCTCTACTTTGAGTCAGGAGAGACTGACATGCATGTTGCTAATGTTATCTCTCCTCTACTTTGAGCCAGGAGAGACTGACATGCATGTTGCTAATGTTATCTCTCCTCTACTTTGAGCCAGGAGAGACTGACATGCATGTTGCTAATGTTATCTCTCCGCTACTTTGAGTCAGGAGAGACTGACATGCATGTTGCTAATGTTATCTCTCCTCTACTTTGAGCCAGGAGAGCCTGACATGCATGTTGCTAATGTTATCTCTCCTCTACTTTGAGCCAGGAGAGACTGACATGCATGTTGCTAATGTTATCTCTTCTCTACTTTGAGCCAGGAGAGACTGACATGCATGTTGCTAATGTTATCTCTCCTCTACTTTGAGTCAGGAGAGACTGACATGCATGTTGCTAATGTTATCTCTCCTCTACTTTGAGCCAGGAGAGACTGACATGCATGTGCATGTTGCTAATGTTATCTCTCCTCTACTTTGAGACAGGAGAGACTGACATGCATGTTGCTAATGTTATCTCTCCTCTACTTTGAGCCAGGAGAGACTGACATGCATGTTGCTAATGTTATCTCTCCTCTACTTTGAGTCAGGAGAGACTGACATGCATGTTGCTAACGTTATCTCTCCTCTACTTTGAGTCAGGAGAGACTGACATGCATGTTGCTAATGTTATCTCTCCTCTACTTTGAGTCAGGAGAGACTGACATGCATGTTGCTAATGTTATCTCTCCTCTACTTTGAGTCAGGAGAGACTGACATGCATGTTGCTAATGTTATCTCTCCTCTACTTTGAGTCAGGAGAGACTGACATGTATGTTGCTAATGTTATCTCTCCTCTACTTTGAGTCAGGAGAGACTGACATGCATGTTGCTAATGTTATCTCTCCTCTACTTTGAGTCAGGAGAGACTGACATGCATGTTGCTAATGTTATCTCTCCTCTACTTTGAGTCAGGAGAGACTGACATGCATGTTGCTAATGTTATCTCTCCTCTACTTTGAAGGGCCAGACGTGCTCTGTTATGGGCCAACTGTAATTTGCCTATGTTCTTCTTTAGTAGTTTCTGTAACTGTGCTGAAAGGACATTTTGAAGAGAAGATATCAGAGCAGCACAGTGGGTTTGGGTCGGCACAATAGCGTTAAATTAGTTCAGTTCACAGAGCCTTACAACAGAGCCTCCTGTCACAGCGTCCATTTAAGCACCTTTTCAGCTGCATGTGAACACTTCACTTTGCTCTACTGTTCCATCAGAGGTTCAAAGAGAAGCAGATTAAAGAGAACCGCAGTACCAGGGGTTTCATCAGTGTCTGATGGATCTACGGTAGCTAGCTAGGTAGTTCTATTCAACTGTTGGAATTTGAGTTTGACTGTGACAGATCTGGGTAAGAAGGGAGACAGAGAAAGGGTGTGAAGAGTCAAATTCACATTTTCAACCCAAATATCCAACTTGGAGTGGGGCCTCACTGTAAGAGCCAATCAGAAGCTGGGAGTAATGGTTAATAATGACCTGTACAGCCGGTCTCTGAGGGTGGGGCCTCACTGTAAGAGCCAATCAGAAGCTGGGAGTAATGGTTAATAATGACCTGTACAGCCGGTCTCTGAGGGTGGGGCCTCACTGTAAGAGCCAATCAGAAGCTGGGAGTAATGGTTAATAATGACCTGTACAGCCGGTCTCTGAGGGTGGGGCCTCACTGTAAGAGCCAATCAGAAGCTGGGAGTAATGGTTAATAATGACCTGTACAGCCGGTCTCTGAGGGTGGGAGCTCACTGTAAGAGCCAATCAGAAGCTTGGAGTAATGGTTAATAATGACCTGTACAGCCAGTCTCTGAGGAGTGAGTTGGTAAAAGCTTTTCATCTATTCCGTTTCACATTTGTGTAACTGTAGTTAAATACTGTACCTGATATATTTAAGCAATAAGGCACGAGGGGTGTGGTATATGGCCATTATACCACGGCTCAGGGCTCTTCTTAAGCACGACGCACAGCCCTTAGCCGTGGTATATTGGCCATATACCACAAACCCCCGAGGTGACTTATTTCTGTTATAAACTGGTTACCAACGTAATTAGAGCAGTAAAAATACATGTTTTGTCATAGCCATGGTACATGGTCTGATATACCACGGCCGTCAGCTAATCAGCATTCAGAGCTCGAGTCACCCAGTTTCTAAAACAGAATATAATATATAATATAACCATCAGGTAATCATTAACAAACCTTCTCCCTACATGAGGTGTGATAAGTATTACTGTGTGTTTTGGCGTGTGGAGGCTGATTTCCCGTAGCTAGTCATTTACCTTGTTGACTGTAGTTTTCCCTAATCATTTGTTCACACACTTCCAATAAATCCTGACAGACAGACTAGGTAAAGTGGGATTGGGATGGGGGTCGGGAGCGTGGGCATGCCTGTCCGTTTAGTGATAGAGAAGATCAAAGGCATCCCATCCAATATCAAAGCATTAGGAGAGAGAGAGAGAGAGAGAGAGAGAGAGAGAGAGAGAGAGAGAGAGATCCCCCGTCCATGTCAATCTCCTCTGTCTTCAGTTCAGTGAACAGTGGAATTAATGAGAGATATCAGGCACACCCCAATGCTGGTCCATTTTACATTACCTCAGGTAAGTACTGTGTCTTCCTCTCCTGCCTCTCCCTCTATCTCTCTCTCTCTCTCTCTCTCTCTCTCTCTCTCTCTCTCTCTCTCTCTCTCTCTCTCTCTCTCTCTCTCACACACACACACACTGTCTCTCTCTCTCTCTCTCTCTCTCTCCTCTCTCTCTCTCTCTCTCTCTCTCTCTCTCTCTCTCTCTCTCTCTCTCGTCTCTGTCTCTGTCTCTCTCTCTCAATTCAATTTAAGGGCTTTATTGACATGGGAAACATGTTTACATTGCCAAAGCAAGTGAAATATATAATAAACAAAAGTTAAATTAACAATACAAAATTAACAGTAAACATTACAAGTTCCAAAATAATAAAGACATTTCAAATGTCATATTATGTCTATATACAGAATTGTTGAAGTTCAAAATTGAAAATAAATAAACATAAAGGCTCCCGAGTGGCGCAGTGGTCTAAGGCACTGCATCTCAGTGCTAGAGGCTTCACTACAGACCATGGTTCGATTCCAGACTGTATCACAACTGGCCGTGATTGGGAGTCCCATAGGGTGGCACGCAATTGGCCCAGCGTTGTCCGGGTTAGGGTTTGGCCGGGGTAGGCTGTCATTGTAAGTAATAATTTGTTCTTAACTGACTTGCCTAGTTATATAAATATGGGTTGTATTTACAGTGTTTGTTCTTCACTGGTTGCCCTTTTCTTGTGGCAGCAGGTCACACATCTTGCTGCTGTGATTGCATGCTGTTACTCTCCGTAGCACAGCCATTAGTAAGTCAGTCTGATTAGGTGACAGTCAGTGGCAGAGGAAATGTGGAATTATGGCACACAGTATTATTAATGATTCATCCCCAATGTGCACACCAAAGATAATTGAATACATTTGGTCTGTGGATCAGGATCTGTCACAGTCCAGTAGCAACACCTAGCCAACCATTTACACAGACTAATAATATGACTGCTTCATTCAAATCCTTCTGCTGTAAGTAGATAGGGCCAAGCGAATCAGGTGGAGAATTTACAAATCCAATCTCCTTTAAATCTACATTTGAAATTGAGAAAAATATGAAATAAATACAAATTCATCCAAATGCAACAACAACAAAAACATTAAGCGCTTAAAATGTCAACGATAATGTGGTGAGAATACTTTGTGACATTTCTAAATGGAAGCAATCTGAGAACAAGAGGTTGAGAGCGTCGGGCTCAGTCGCTCTTTCTCCCAATCCTCTACCTCTCATAGAAAGACAGTTTCTATCTAATCTAACCAACATCCACTCCATGGTGACTGACTGAACGACTCCTCTGTTTCTGACGCTCTCCCCTTCTGGCTCCAATATCTCTGTCAGAATCAGCTGAAGGATGCTGTGACCTGTAGAATCTCTTTGAAGGAGAGCAACCACATCAGAAAACCAATGACCTGGTGTTGGACAGCCTGTGTACTCACAGTGCAATGCATCACAAGACAGAGTTCAGACTCTGAGCACTGAAGTGAATAAGCATGCCGTTCAGAGCTGTGCGGTGAGTGGCTGTAGCACTACAGAGAAAGAACGTTGCTCCAATTCAACCGTCAGTGTTCTGTCAACAAAAGATTCAATGAACATCTTTGAAGCCTTTCACTTGATGCTCTTTCTGTCACGACTTGACTGTGACTTATGAGTAGTCATTCATCTATAATGCTGTAGATTGTGTCAGAAAGTCTTGGTGTTTACTCTCTAAATGTGTATTTATATCCATGTGCAGTATGTTTCATATACAGTGTAACTCACTTATAACAAATGATTGACTTGAATTTTTTACCTACATGAATACAAGAAGCATACAAAAGAGGTTACTTCCTGGCATCCTGATCGTGAAAGCCATAATATTTTCCTCGTGAGTTACTGAAAACCAAACACACACCACCAGCACTGATTCTCAATGCCTTCTATTCTTCCATATGATGTATGTGTGCTTATCTTTCAGGTGATGTGAGACGCAGCTGCTGTGTTTCAACTGCATAATGAAACAGCTTCTTGGTGTAACAGTGACACTGAGCAGAGATTCTAGGGTCATGATATTACTCTGACATGTTTGAAACGTGACGAGAACGGGATACATGCCAGTGCTTTTGATAGCCAGAGGCGTTTGCAGCTGGTGTGGTATGCGCATCAGGGCTTGATAACTATAGCTGGTGGAGTTTTCCCCAAAATGGCTGAGACCTCTCATAGCAACGTTATGGATCAAGTAGATGCTGAATGAGATATGGGACTATGCTGATTGGAATATTATGACGTGTAACCAGGAAATACATCCAACCAACCACAATACAATCATTTGTTTCATAAAGATAAACAATAATTTATTAACATTTCCTTTGCAAATATCACAAGTAGCACACATTGACCTGCCTATGAAGTTACCAACTACCGATTACTTGAAATAAGACGATAAACACTGAGCAAAGATAGAAGAACAGTGTACAATGAAAAGCACCCGTTTGAAGCACCATCAAATGCTAGAAATGACTGTTAGGTGAAGTATAATACCTTAGAGACAATAACATGTGTTATTTTTGACAATACAAAGAGATCTTCAGACAGGTCCGAAAATATGCAGAATAGACTAATAAATGTACAATAATTGAAAATAAGCAATAAAAAATAATAAATATGTTTTGTATTTATAAATTACATTTAATGTATTCATGGAGCAATCAAATCACTTCAATTAATTATTTAATCAGTAAGCAATTAACTTTTTTCATTAGTGATACTAATTTACCATTGATGAGAAACATTGAGATCACTTTTGCAGTGAGATGTTGGGGCAAAACTGTTGACTAGTGAACCTTTCCTTCAAGATTGCTTTAAACTGAGAAACTGAAAGCCTCTGAGACACCACTGAATTATTGACATTCTCAGGACTTTTGAATTTTCCAAGAGAACTCTGAGTTGACATTTTCAGAAATGATGAAAGGTCCTTCAGAGATGTAGTGGTGTCCAGCTTGGCATATTGAATGGGTCTGAGAGGCTTGTGCAATTATATGGTCGATCCTCAGTAAAAGACAAGGAAGATTCTGCACAAGAGTCAAGTTTCTGTTCTCAGGTGTACGGTACATTTCTGACCACTACAGTTAATCACTGCCATGCTGGATAAACAATGCAAACATGATAACGTGCAACGATGTCTTTGACTTCCATGATGATGTGGTTTACAGAGAATTCTGATTATGATAGAAACATGTTTGATGACAGCATAAATGAGCAACTGCAGAAAACATATCACAGTACATCGACAACCAGTGTAAAAAAAAACATTTTACAAAACGTTATTGAGTTTACAAACTGTGAAAAATATAGGATTTTCCCCATTATAAAAAATGCCACATTGAACGAGGCAAGTAAGGTCATACCGCATGGACGCGATGAGAGAGAGAGAGATGGGGCAAGGTTGTCCCTAGACACTGCTCTGAGGTCAGTTGTGCATTATCGTCCAAATGGTTAACGCCCGACCCGGGTAGTTTTAAATGATCCTAGATCTGTGTGTACAGGGTAACTTCTACCCGGAGCTGTGGTCCTATACTGTAGTAACAGACAGGAAGGCATTGTGTACTGGTTTAGTCCCCTGGTCCTCAGGTGCTCTGGCCCCGTGACTCATTAGTTCCTGGATGGTCATCCAGTTATCCAGGATCTTCTTGTTGCGTTTCTTCATCATCTTCTTGTGGCTGAGTTCCAGGATGTTGACCTCTTTACGGCCCTCGGCCCCGCTCCCAGGGCCCTCTCTAAGACACTCTAGCCGGCTCCTCTGCATGTACTCCCTCCTCCTCCTCTGCTCCCTGGCTCTGGCCAGCTGCTGCTTCCTCTCCTCTTTACTCCAGTACCGCCCCATCTTCATCTCTGACATAGCGTCGTCGTCCGTGGTCATCCCTCCACTACGCTCCTCCCTGATCCTCAGCGCCCGTTCTCGTAGAATCCGGTCCCTCGCTGGTCGCCGGGCTACATACTTCGTCCCGTCGGCTCGAACTTTGACCTTCCACTCGAGGCGTGGTTCCCCCGGGCGGGCGGAGCGGTCCCGGCAGACGCTGAGGAGGCTGAGCTGGGACTGGGAGTAAGTCTCCAGACTGGAGGACTGCTGGAGGAGCTGCTGCATGTAGCTCTGAAGGTGTCTGGCGTGGGCTGGAGAGGCACCCTGCCCCTGCTGGGGGGCTGTGTGGTAAGGGGACGGGTAGGGAGGGACCCTGCGTGGCCCCCGGTGGCTCCTGGTGCGGTCGCAGCGCTCGTCGTCTGCAGGCAGGGCCGGGTCTGACTCAGAGGGGGAAGGGTTGGACTGGTCGGGGCTGCTGGAGATGACCGTGGTTCCAGGGCTGGGGTTGGGATCCTGTCGGCTGTGCGAGGGGGTCCCGGTCGAGGTCTCACTCAGGAGCTCTCTGAAAAGAAGATTAGAAGAATACATTATTATCCATTTTCTATAATAGAAACGTCAGACCCAGGATTGGAACCGGCAACCCCCCAGCTGCTGGCCCACCTTTCTAATCTCAAGGCTAAAAAGGGCTTAATAAAACACATTTGATTGATTGTCTACATACCTGTCTGGGATGGGTTTGGAGATGGACTGGCTGGAGGCTGCCATGGTGCTCCGGAGGTTCTTCTGGTTGGTGAGGCTGATGCGTCTCTGTAGAGAGTGGTCCGGGGATCTCTCCATGCCTAGAGGAGTGGACCTGGCACTCTCAGCCGTGTTATAGGCACTGGAGCTGTCCTTGTCCCCCCTTAGCTTGTCGCTGTCCCACTGCCTCTCCCCTGGATGCTCGTTGATATCGGCCAGCTTGGCATGCTGCTCACGCCCATGTTTGGGGCTTCGTCCTGGGGAGCACATAGGGGTGCAGGGGGGATCCCTCTGGTTCTTGCGGAGCTGGTGGGCCTGCATGATGTTCTGACACTCCAGCTCAATACTCCTCAGCTCCTCGTTCAACATCCTCAGCTCCTGTTCCATCCCTCCACTACCACTGACCCCCACCCCGCTCTGCTCCGTCAGGCTGCACTCGATGGTGCTTCTCCTGCTATAGTACACACCACACTCCCCGCTGTTACGGATCTGGCACTTGAGCTCCAGGAGCTGCTGGAAGTGGCTGTCACACTCCAGTCCTAACCCCACTCCGCCCTCACCCTCTTGGGCTTGGATCAGACCCCTGGGTCCCTGGGTGTCCGAGGGCACCACCACCCTCCTGCCCAGCCCCTGGCCATGCTTGGCCCTCCATCGGTCTCTCAAGCCCTGGGCAGGCCTCCGGTGGACACGGGCTAGGAGGACTTCCTGTTCGGAGCTCTCCTCGTTGCGCCCCATGCCGCTGTCTTTGTCCTGAGTATTGGAGGAACACGTGGCCGTGTCTGTCATGACATCATCCTCCTCCAGCTGCTTGGCCTGGAAAGATAACAAAGAGTTGTGGTAGAGAAGATGGAACATATTCTATAATACTAGAGCCTATCAACATGCATCAGCCCAAATCATAGCACCAGCTCTTAAGCATTTAGGATAGCAATACCTGGACATGTGTATTGTCTAGAATAGCAATACCTGGACATCTGTACTGTCTAGAATAGCAATATCTGGACATGTGTATTGTCTAGAATAGCAATACCTGGACATGTGTATTGTCTAGAATAGCAATACCTGGACATGTGTATTGTCTAGAATAGCAATATCTGGACATGTGTATTGTCTAGAATAGCAATATCTGGACATGTGTACTGTCTAGAATAGCAATATCTGGACATGTGTATTGTCTAGAATAGCAATACCTGGACATGTGTATTGTCTAGAATAGCAATATCTGGACATCTATACTGTTAGAATAACAATATCTGGACATCTATACTGTTAGAATAACAATATCTGGACATGTGTATTGTCTAGAATAGCAATACCTGGACATCTATACTGTCTAGAATAAGCAATATCTGGACATGTGTATTGTCTAGAATAGCAATATCTGGACATCTATACAGTTAGAATAGCAATATCTGGACATGTGTATTGTCTAGAATAGCAATACCTGGACATGTGTATTGTCTAGAATAGCAATACCTGGACATGTGTATTGTCTAGAATAGCAATACCTGGACATCTATACAGTTAGAATAGCAATATCTGGACATCTATACAGTTAGAATAACAATATCTGAACATCTATACTGGTAGAATAACAATACCTGGACATCTATACTGTTAGAATAGCAATATCTGGACATCTATACTGTCAGAATAGCAATATCTGGACATGTGTATTGTCTAGAATAGTAATATCTGGACATGTGTATGTCTAAAATAACAATATCTGGACATGTGTATTGTCTAGAATAGCAATATCTGGACATGTGTATGTCTAAAATAACAATATCTGGACATGTGTACTGTCAGAATAGCAATATCTGGACATGTGTATTGTCTAGAATAGCAATATCTGGACATGTGTATTGTCTAGAATAGCAATATCTGGACATCTATACTGGTAGAATAACAATACCTGGACATCTATACTGTTAGAATAACAATATCTGGACATCTATACTGTTAGAATAGCAATATCTGGACATCTATACTGGTAGAATAACAATATCTGGACATCTATACTGTTAGAATAGCAATATCTGGACATCTATACTGTTAGAATAGCAATATCTGGACATCTATACTGTTAGAATAGCAATATCTGGACATCTATACTGGTAGAATAACAATATCTGGACATCTATACTGGTAGAATAGCAATATCTGGACATCTATACTGTTAGAATAACAATATCTGGACATCTATACTGTTAGAATAGCAATATCTGGACATCTATACTGTTAGAATAACAATATCTGGACATCTATACTGTCAGAATAACAATATCTGGACATCTATACTGTTAGAATAGCAATATCTGGACATCTATACTGTTAGAATAGCAATATCTGGACATCTATACTGTCAGAATAGCAATATCTGGACATGTGTATTGTCTAGAATAGCAATATCTGGACATGTGTATTGTCTAGAATAGCAATACCTGGACATGTGTATTGTCTAGAATAGCAATACCTGGACATGTGTATTGTCTAGAATAGCAATATCTGGACATGTGTATTGTCTAGAATAGCAATATCTGGACACGTGTATTGTCTAGAATAGCAATATCTGGACATCTATACTGTTAGAATAACAATATCTGGACATCTATACTGTTAGAATAGCAATATCTGGACATCTATACTGTTAGAATAGCAATATCTGGACGTCTGTACTGTTAGAATAGCAATATCTGGACATGTGTATTGTCTAGAATAGCAATATCTGGACATGTGTATTGTCTAGAATAGCAATATCTGGACATGTGTATGTCTAAAATAACAATATCTGGACATGTGTATTGTCTAGAATAGCAATATCTGGACATCTATACTGGTAGAATAGCAATATCTGGACATGTGTATTGTCTAGAATAGCAATATCTGGACATGTGTATTGTCTAGAATAGTAATATCTGGACATCTATACTGGTAGAATAGAATATCTGGACATCTATACTGGTAGAATAACAATACCTGGACATCTATACTGTCTAAATACAATATCTGGACATGTGTATTGTCTAGAATAACAATATCTGGACATCTATACTGGTAGAATAACAATATCTGGACATCTATACTGGTAGAATAACAATATCTGGACATCTATACTGTTAGAATAGCAATATCTGGACATCTATACTGTTAGAATAACAATATCTGGACATCTATACTGGTAGAATAACAATATCTGGACATCTATACTGTTAGAATAACAATATCTGGACATCTATACTGTTAGAATAACAATATCTGGACATCTATACTGTTAGAATAGCAATATCTGGACATCTATACTGTCAGAATAACAATATCTGAACATCTATACTGTGAGAATAGCAATATCTGGACATCTATACTGTTAGAATAGCAATATCTGGACATCTATACTGTTAGAATAGCAATATCTGGACATCTATACTGTCAGAATAACAATATCTGAACATCTATACTGTTAGAATAGCAATATCTGGACATCTATACTGTCAGAATAGCAATATCTGGACATGTGTATTGTCTAGAATAGCAATATCTGGACATCTATACTGGTAGAATAACAATACCTGGACATCTATACTGTTAGAATAGCAATACCTGGACATCTATACTGTCAGAATAACAATATCTGGACATGTGTTTTGTCTAGAATAGCAATATCTGGACATCTATACTGTTTAGAATAGGCTGTTCTCACCGGCTCCTCTCCTCCTCCTGTCTTCTGCGCCTCCTCATTCCTCCTCTCCTCTAGGATCTCCATCTTCAGCTCCTCCAGGAGTTCATTGTGCTCCTCATCCAGCCATGCCTCCTCTGGTCTGGTCACCAGGAGAACGATACTCCTGGACTCCTCATTGGACAGGAGAGTGAAAGCTTCCTGCCGGTCCTGTACGTTACAGCCATTGATCTGGTAACACGCACGTAAAGAGATGAGACAATACATAGTCCACACATAGTGATTAAGAAAGAGATCCTCTTACTGTCTGTTACACTAACTGACAACTAAACTCCATCACAGAACAAGAATTCATGAAGAAATTATGTAAAACACATACATAAACAGGTTAGAAAGTACTGTATCTAGTACACAAAGATATTAGAAAGTTCTGTATATAGTACACAGAGAGATAAGAAAGTACTGTATCTAATACACAAAGATATTAGAAAGTTCTGTATATAGTACACAGAGAGATAAGAAAGTACTGTATCTAGTACACAAAGAGATGAGAAAGTACTGTATCCAGTACACACTCACTCACATATTGTACATACAGCAATTAAACTCCTGACTGACTGACGAAACCATCCCCCTTTAAATGACTCCCTTCCGCCTCTATACAGTGCACATCACAGTCATTCACTTAACTCCTCCATCACAGAAGATGGAGTGTTTGAGGAAACCATGCCCCTTTTAATCTCCCCCTCCACCTCTCCGTCTCTCTGAGAAAAGCACCTCCAGTCAATTATGAATTCACACTTTCACAGGCAGGCAGAGGATGTCTGGTCTGCTCTGTGTCCTGTCTCTACTCTGCATTGATTAAAGAGGGAGGGCAGTGGAGGCCAGCCACGGCCATGGGGGAGGGAGAGAGGGGGAGAGGGGGAGAGGGAGAGAGGGGGAGGGGGAGAGAGGGGGAGAGGGAGAGAGGGAGAGAGGGAGAGAGGGGGAGAGGGGGAGAGGGAGAGAGGAGAGAGAGAGAGAGAGAGAGAGAGAGAGAGAGAGAGAGAGAGAGAGAGAGAGAGAGAGAGAGCTGCACGGTGTTCATGAAAGACCAGCGGAGCCCTGCGCCCATCCAGACATACAATTAACTGTACTGTGACAGGTGGCGTTCATCTTTCCCCTGCAGAGTAATGGGCTTGTCACAGAGAGATAATGGGACCCAGAGAACACCAGGGCTCAGCCCTCCAATCAGAATACAACAGGGGCTTAGCCCTCCAATCAGAAGAGACTGTGCAGTGTCTGGGTCCACCAGTCACTTTACATCATTACTGCTACTACTGGGGAGTGTAGAAATCACTGACTACTACTTCTAATATCTGTTCACACCTAACACAGCTAACACACCTAACACAGCTAGCACACACACACACACACACACACACACACACACACACACACACACACACACACACACACACACACACACACACACACACACACACACACACACACACACACACACACACACACACACACACACACACACACACACACACACACACAGGTATCACTGTGTCTGACCCGCCAGGTGGCTCTACAGCTCTCAGAGAGAGAGAGAGACCCGCCAGGGAGGATGTGGTGCTGCTGTGTGAAAACAACACTAAGGACTTTCATTTCCCAGCTTAAGTGTATCCATTAAATATGCATATGATCTGTAGCCCCGAGACAACAACAGCTCTGCTCCTAGAAGAGAGCTTTACAGGTGCCTTTGAGTGTGTGTGCGTGCGTGCGTGCGTGTGTGTTTGTGCGTGCGTGCGTGCGTGCGTGCGTGCGTGCGTGTGTGTGTGTGTGTGTGTGTGTGTGTGTGCGCATGTGTGGTTGCGGTCATGTAATTGGTCTTGAGATGAAAATATGTACCTGTAATATTCGATCTCCTTCCCTTATGCGGCCGTCCCTGGCAGCGATGCTGTTGGGTCCAACCTGAACAAACAAAACAACAAATCAATCCAGACGCCATACAGACACACAAGTTACTACTGTTGCCATGTCACTGTCTGCTAGAACAGGCAGCTGGATACACAAGTTACTACTGTTGCCATGTCACTGTCTGCTAGAACAGACAGCTGGATACACAAGTTACTACTGTTGCCATGTCACTGTCTGCTAGAACAGGCAGCTGGATACACAAGTTACTACTGTTGCCATGTCACTGTCTGCTAGAACAGGCAGCTGGATACACAAGTTACTACTGTTGCCATGTCACTGTCTGCTAGAACAGACAGCTGGACACACAAGTTACTACTGTTGCCATGTCACTGTCTGCTAGAACAGGCAGCTGGATACACAAGTTACTACTGTTGCCATGTCACTGTCTGCTAGAACAGACAGCTGGATACACAAGTTACTACTGTTGCCATGTCACTGTCTGCTAGAACAGACAGCTGGATACACAAGTTACTACTGTTGCCATGTCACTGTCTGCTAGAACAGGCTGCTGGATACACAAGTTACTACTGTTGCCATGTCACTGTCTGCTAGAACAGACAGCTGGATACACAAGTTACTACTGTTGCCATGTCACTGTCTGCTAGAACAGACAGCTGGATACACAAGTTACTACTGTTGCCATGTCACTGTCTGCTAGAACAGACAGCTGGATACACAAGTTACTACTGTTGCCATGTCACTGTCTGCTAGAACAGGCTGCTGGATACACAAGTTACTACTGTTGCCATGTCACTGTCTGCTAGAACAGACTGCTGGATACACAAGTTACTACTGTTGCCATGTCACTGTCTGCTAGAACAGACAGCTGGATACACAAGTTACTACTGTTGCCATGTCACTGTCTGCTAGAACAGACAGCTGGATACACAAGTTACTACTGTTGCCATGTCACTGTCTGCTAGAACAGACAGCTGGATACACAAGTTACTACTGTTGCCATGTCACTGTCTGCTAGAACAGGCAGCTGGATACACAAGTTACTACTGTTGCCATGTCACTGTCTGCTAGAACAGGCTGCTGGATACACAAGTTACTACTGTTGCCATGTCACTGTCTGCTAGAACAGGCTGCTGGATACACAAGTTACTACTGTTGCCATGTCACTGTCTGCTAGAACAGACAGCTGGATACACAAGTTACTACTGTTGCCATGTCACTGTCTGCTAGAACAGGCTGCTGGATACACAAGTTACTACTGTTGCCATGTCACTGTCTGCTAGAACAGACAGCTGGATACACAAGTTACTACTGTTGCCATGTCACTGTCTGCTAGAACAGACAGCTGGATACACAAGTTACTACTGTTGCCATGTCACTGTCTGCTAGAACAGACAGCTGGATACACAAGTTACTACTGTTGCCATGTCACTGTCTGCTAGAACAGGCAGCTGGATACACAAGTTACTACTGTTGCCATGTCACTGTCTGCTAGAACAGACAGCTGGATACACAAGTTACTACTGTTGCCATGTCACTGTCTGCTAGAACAGACAGCTGGATACACAAGTTACTACTGTTGCCATGTCACTGTCTGCTAGAACAGACAGCTGGATACACAAGTTACTACTGTTGCCATGTCACTGTCTGCTAGAACAGACAGCTGGATACACAAGTTACTACTGTTGCCATGTCACTGTCTGCTAGAACAGCGCTGGATACACAAGTTACTACTGTTGCCATGTCACTGTCTGCTAGAACAGCGCTGGATACACAAGTTACTACTGTTGCCATGTCACTGTCTGCTAGAACAGACAGCTGGATACACAAGTTACTACTGTTGCCATGTCACTGTCTGCTAGAACAGGCAGCTGGATACACAAGTTACTACTGTTGCCATGTCACTGTCTGCTAGAACAGGCAGCTGGATACACAAGTTACTACTGTTGCCATGTCACTGTCTGCTAGAACAGACAGCTGGATACACAAGTTACTACTGTTGCCATGTCACTGTCTGCTAGAACAGGCAGCTGGATACACAAGTTACTACTGTTGCCATGTCACTGTCTGCTAGAACAGACAGCTGGATACACAAGTTACTACTGTTGCCATGTCACTGTCTGCTAGAACAGACAGCTGGATACACAAGTTACTACTGTTGCCATGTCACTGTCTGCTAGAACAGGCTGCTGGATACACAAGTTACTACTGTTGCCATGTCACTGTCTGCTAGAACAGACAGCTGGATACACAAGTTACTACTGTTGCCATGTCACTGTCTGCTAGAACAGACAGCTGGATACACAAGTTACTACTGTTGCCATGTCACTGTCTGCTAGAACAGGCAGCTGGATACACAAGTTACTACTGTTGCCATGTCACTGTCTGCTAGAACAGACAGCTGGATACACAAGTTACTACTGTTGCCATGTCACTGTCTGCTAGAACAGACAGCTGGATACACAAGTTACTACTGTTGCCATGTCACTGTCTGCTAGAACAGACAGCTGGATACACAAGTTACTACTGTTGCCATGTCACTGTCTGCTAGAACAGGCTGCTGGATACACAAGTTACTACTGTTGCCATGTCACTGTCTGCTAGAACAGACAGCTGGATACACAAGTTACTACTGTTGCCATGTCACTGTCTGCTAGAACAGGCTGCTGGATACACAAGTTACTACTGTTGCCATGTCACTGTCTGCTAGAACAGACAGCTGGATACACAAGTTACTACTGTTGCCATGTCACTGTCTGCTAGAACAGACAGCTGGATACACAAGTTACTACTGTTGCCATGTCACTGTCTGCTAGAACAGGCAGCTGGATACACAAGTTACTACTGTTGCCATGTCACTGTCTGCTAGAACAGGCAGCTGGATACACAAGTTACTACTGTTGCCATGTCACTGTCTGCTAGAACAGACAGCTGGATACACAAGTTACTACTGTTGCCATGTCACTGTCTGCTAGAACAGACAGCTGGATACACAAGTTACTACTGTTGCCATGTCACTGTCTGCTAGAACAGACAGCTGGATACACAAGTTACTACTGTTGCCATGTCACTGTCTGCTAGAACAGACAGCTGGATACACAAGTTACTACTGTTGCCATGTCACTGTCTGCTAGAACAGGCAGCTGGATACACAAGTTACTACTGTTGCCATGTCACTGTCTGCTAGAACAGGCAGCTGGATACACAAGTTACTACTGTTGCCATGTCACTGTCTGCTAGAACAGGCAGCTGGATACACAAGTTACTACTGTTGCCATGTCACTGTCTGCTAGAACAGGCAGCTGGATACACAAGTTACTACTGTTGCCATGTCACTGTCTGCTAGAACAGACAGCTGGATACACAAGTTACTACTGTTGCCATGTCACTGTCTGCTAGAACAGACAGCTGGATACACAAGTTACTACTGTTGCCATGTCACTGTCTGCTAGAACAGACAGCTGGATACACAAGTTACTACTGTTGCCATGTCACTGTCTGCTAGAACAGACAGCTGGATACACAAGTTACTACTGTTGCCATGTCACTGTCTGCTAGAACAGGCAGCTGGATACACAAGTTACTACTGTTGCCATGTCACTGTCTGCTAGAACAGGCAGCTGGATACACAAGTTACTACTGTTGCCATGTCACTGTCTGCTAGAACAGGCAGCTGGATACACAAGTTACTACTGTTGCCATGTCACTGTCTGCTAGAACAGACAGCTGGATACACAAGTTACTACTGTTGCCATGTCACTGTCCAGCTGGATACACAAGTTACTACTGTTGCCATGTCACTGTCTGCTAGAACAGGCTGCTGGATACACAAGTTACTACTGTTGCCATGTCACTGTCTGCTAGAACAGGCAGCTGGATACACAAGTTACTACTGTTGCCATGTCACTGTCTGCTAGAACAGACAGCTGGATACACAAGTTACTACTGTTGCCATGTCACTGTCTGCTAGAACAGGCAGCTGGATACACAAGTTACTACTGTTGCCATGTCACTGTCTGCTAGAACAGACAGCTGGATACACAAGTTACTACTGTTGCCATGTCACTGTCTGCTAGAACAGGCAGCTGGATACACAAGTTACTACTGTTGCCATGTCACTGTCTGCTAGAACAGACAGCTGGATACACAAGTTACTACTGTTGCCATGTCACTGTCTGCTAGAACAGGCTGCTGGATACACAAGTTACTACTGTTGCCATGTCACTGTCTGCTAGAACAGGCAGCTGGATACACAAGTTACTACTGTTGCCATGTCACTGTCTGCTAGAACAGGCAGCTGGATACACAAGTTACTACTGTTGCCATGTCACTGTCTGCTAGAACAGACAGCTGGATACACAAGTTACTACTGTTGCCATGTCACTGTCTGCTAGAACAGGCAGCTGGATACACAAGTTACTACTGTTGCCATGTCACTGTCTGCTAGAACAGGCAGCTGGATACACAAGTTACTACTGTTGCCATGTCACTGTCTGCTAGAACAGACAGCTGGATACACAAGTTACTACTGTTGCCATGTCACTGTCTGCTAGAACAGGCAGCTGGATACACAAGTTACTACTGTTGCCATGTCACTGTCTGCTAGAACAGACAGCTGGATACACAAGTTACTACTGTTGCCATGTCACTGTCTGCTAGAACAGGCAGCTGGATACACAAGTTACTACTGTTGCCATGTCACTGTCTGCTAGAACAGACAGCTGGATACACAAGTTACTACTGTTGCCATGTCACTGTCTGCTAGAACAGACAGCTGGATACACAAGTTACTACTGTTGCCATGTCACTGTCTGCTAGAACAGGCAGCTGGATACACAAGTTACTACTGTTGCCATGTCACTGTCTGCTAGAACAGGCAGCTGGATACACAAGTTACTACTGTTGCCATGTCACTGTCTGCTAGAACAGGCAGCTGGATACACAAGTTACTACTGTTGCCATGTCACTGTCTGCTAGAACAGGCAGCTGGATACACAAGTTACTACTGTTGCCATGTCACTGTCTGCTAGAACAGGCAGCTGGATACACAAGTTACTACTGTTGCCATGTCACTGTCTGCTAGAACAGACAGCTGGATACACAAGTTACTACTGTTGCCATGTCACTGTCTGCTAGAACAGGCAGCTGGATACACAAGTTACTACTGTTGCCATGTCACTGTCTGCTAGAACAGGCAGCTGGATACACAAGTTACTACTGTTGCCATGTCACTGTCTGCTAGAACAGACAGCTGGATACACAAGTTACTACTGTTGCCATGTCACTGTCTGCTAGAACAGACAGCTGGATACACAAGTTACTACTGTTGCCATGTCACTGTCTGCTAGAACAGGCAGCTGGATACACAAGTTACTACTGTTGCCATGTCACTGTCTGCTAGAACAGACAGCTGGATACACAAGTTACTACTGTTGCCATGTCACTGTCTGCTAGAACAGGCAGCTGGATACACAAGTTACTACTGTTGCCATGTCACTGTCTGCTAGAACAGACAGCTGGATACACAAGTTACTACTGTTGCCATGTCACTGTCTGCTAGAACAGGCAGCTGGATACACAAGTTACTACTGTTGCCATGTCACTGTCTGCTAGAACAGGCAGCTGGATACACAAGTTACTACTGTTGCCATGTCACTGTCTGCTAGAACAGGCAGCTGGATACACAAGTTACTACTGTTGCCATGTCACTGTCTGCTAGAACAGACAGCTGGATACACAAGTTACTACTGTTGCCATGTCACTGTCTGCTAGAACAGGCAGCTGGATACACAAGTTACTACTGTTGCCATGTCACTGTCTGCTAGAACAGGCAGCTGGATACACAAGTTACTACTGTTGCCATGTCACTGTCTGCTAGAACAGACAGCTGGATACACAAGTTACTACTGTTGCCATGTCACTGTCTGCTAGAACAGGCAGCTGGATACACAAGTTACTACTGTTGCCATGTCACTGTCTGCTAGAACAGGCAGCTGGATACACAAGTTACTACTGTTGCCATGTCACTGTCTGCTAGAACAGGCAGCTGGATACACAAGTTACTACTGTTGCCATGTCACTGTCTGCTAGAACAGACAGCTGGATACACAAGTTACTACTGTTGCCATGTCACTGTCTGCTAGAACAGACAGCTGGATACACAAGTTACTACTGTTGCCATGTCACTGTCTGCTAGAACAGGCAGCTGGATACACAAGTTACTACTGTTGCCATGTCACTGTCTGCTAGAACAGGCAGCTGGATACACAAGTTACTACTGTTGCCATGTCACTGTCTGCTAGAACAGACAGCTGGATACACAAGTTACTACTGTTGCCATGTCACTGTCTGCTAGAACAGGCAGCTGGATACACAAGTTACTACTGTTGCCATGTCACTGTCTGCTAGAACAGACAGCTGGATACACAAGTTACTACTGTTGCCATGTCACTGTCTGCTAGAACAGGCAGCTGGATACACAAGTTACTACTGTTGCCATGTCACTGTCTGCTAGAACAGGCAGCTGGATACACAAGTTACTACTGTTGCCATGTCACTGTCTGCTAGAACAGGCAGCTGGATACACAAGTTACTACTGTTGCCATGTCACTGTCTGCTAGAACAGGCAGCTGGATACACAAGTTACTACTGTTGCCATGTCACTGTCTGCTAGAACAGACAGCTGGATACACAAGTTACTACTGTTGCCATGTCACTGTCTGCTAGAACAGGCAGCTGGATACACAAGTTACTACTGTTGCCATGTCACTGTCTGCTAGAACAGGCAGCTGGATACACAAGTTACTACTGTTGCCATGTCACTGTCTGCTAGAACAGGCAGCTGGATACACAAGTTACTACTGTTGCCATGTCACTGTCTGCTAGAACAGGCAGCTGGATACACAAGTTACTACTGTTGCCATGTCACTGTCTGCTAGAACAGGCAGCTGGATACACAAGTTACTACTGTTGCCATGTCACTGTCTGCTAGAACAGGCAGCTGGATACACAAGTTACTACTGTTGCCATGTCACTGTCTGCTAGAACAGGCAGCTGGATACACAAGTTACTACTGTTGCCATGTCACTGTCTGCTAGAACAGGCAGCTGGATACACAAGTTACTACTGTTGCCATGTCACTGTCTGCTAGAACAGACAGCTGGATACACAAGTTACTACTGTTGCCATGTCACTGTCTGCTAGAACAGGCAGCTGGATACACAAGTTACTACTGTTGCCATGTCACTGTCTGCTAGAACAGACAGCTGGATACACAAGTTACTACTGTTGCCATGTCACTGTCTGCTAGAACAGGCAGCTGGATACACAAGTTACTACTGTTGCCATGTCACTGTCTGCTAGAACAGGCAGCTGGATACACAAGTTACTACTGTTGCCATGTCACTGTCTGCTAGAACAGGCAGCTGGATACACAAGTTACTACTGTTGCCATGTCACTGTCTGCTAGAACAGGCAGCTGGATACACAAGTTACTACTGTTGCCATGTCACTGTCTGCTAGAACAGGCAGCTGGATACACAAGTTACTACTGTTGCCATGTCACTGTCTGCTAGAACAGACAGCTGGATACACAAGTTACTACTGTTGCCATGTCACTGTCTGCTAGAACAGGCAGCTGGATACACAAGTTACTACTGTTGCCATGTCACTGTCTGCTAGAACAGACAGCTGGATACACAAGTTACTACTGTTGCCATGTCACTGTCTGCTAGAACAGGCAGCTGGATACACAAGTTACTACTGTTGCCATGTCACTGTCTGCTAGAACAGGCAGCTGGATACACAAGTTACTACTGTTGCCATGTCACTGTCTGCTAGAACAGGCAGCTGGATACACAAGTTACTACTGTTGCCATGTCACTGTCTGCTAGAACAGGCAGCTGGATACACAAGTTACTACTGTTGCCATGTCACTGTCTGCTAGAACAGGCAGCTGGATACACAAGTTACTACTGTTGCCATGTCACTGTCTGCTAGAACAGGCAGCTGGATACACAAGTTACTACTGTTGCCATGTCACTGTCTGCTAGAACAGACAGCTGGATACACAAGTTACTACTGTTGCCATGTCACTGTCTGCTAGAACAGGCAGCTGGATACACAAGTTACTACTGTTGCCATGTCACTGTCTGCTAGAACAGGCAGCTGGATACACAAGTTACTACTGTTGCCATGTCACTGTCTGCTAGAACAGACAGCTGGATACACAAGTTACTACTGTTGCCATGTCACTGTCTGCTAGAACAGGCAGCTGGATACACAAGTTACTACTGTTGCCATGTCACTGTCTGCTAGAACAGACAGCTGGATACACAAGTTACTACTGTTGCCATGTCACTGTCTGCTAGAACAGGCAGCTGGATACACAAGTTACTACTGTTGCCATGTCACTGTCTGCTAGAACAGACAGCTGGATACACAAGTTACTACTGTTGCCATGTCACTGTCTGCTAGAACAGGCAGCTGGATACACAAGTTACTACTGTTGCCATGTCACTGTCTGCTAGAACAGGCAGCTGGATACACAAGTTACTACTGTTGCCATGTCACTGTCTGCTAGAACAGGCAGCTGGATACACAAGTTACTACTGTTGCCATGTCACTGTCTGCTAGAACAGGCAGCTGGATACACAAGTTACTACTGTTGCCATGTCACTGTCTGCTAGAACAGGCAGCTGGATACACAAGTTACTACTGTTGCCATGTCACTGTCTGCTAGAACAGGCAGCTGGATACACAAGTTACTACTGTTGCCATGTCACTGTCTGCTAGAACAGGCAGCTGGATACACAAGTTACTACTGTTGCCATGTCACTGTCTGCTAGAACAGGCAGCTGGATACACAAGTTACTACTGTTGCCATGTCACTGTCTGCTAGAACAGGCAGCTGGATACACAAGTTACTACTGTTGCCATGTCACTGTCTGCTAGAACAGGCAGCTGGATACACAAGTTACTACTGTTGCCATGTCACTGTCTGCTAGAACAGACAGCTGGATACACAAGTTACTACTGTTGCCATGTCACTGTCTGCTAGAACAGGCAGCTGGATACACAAGTTACTACTGTTGCCATGTCACTGTCTGCTAGAACAGGCAGCTGGATACACAAGTTACTACTGTTGCCATGTCACTGTCTGCTAGAACAGGCAGCTGGATACACAAGTTACTACTGTTGCCATGTCACTGTCTGCTAGAACAGGCAGCTGGATACACAAGTTACTACTGTTGCCATGTCACTGTCTGCTAGAACAGGCAGCTGGATACACAAGTTACTACTGTTGCCATGTCACTGTCTGCTAGAACAGACAGCTGGATACACAAGTTACTACTGTTGCCATGTCACTGTCTGCTAGAACAGGCAGCTGGATACACAAGTTACTACTGTTGCCATGTCACTGTCTGCTAGAACAGGCAGCTGGATACACAAGTTACTACTGTTGCCATGTCACTGTCTGCTAGAACAGACAGCTGGATACACAAGTTACTACTGTTGCCATGTCACTGTCTGCTAGAACAGGCAGCTGGATACACAAGTTACTACTGTTGCCATGTCACTGTCTGCTAGAACAGGCAGCTGGATACACAAGTTACTACTGTTGCCATGTCACTGTCTGCTAGAACAGACAGCTGGATACACAAGTTACTACTGTTGCCATGTCACTGTCTGCTAGAACAGGCAGCTGGATACACAAGTTACTACTGTTGCCATGTCACTGTCTGCTAGAACAGGCAGCTGGATACACAAGTTACTACTGTTGCCATGTCACTGTCTGCTAGAACAGACAGCTGGATACACAAGTTACTACTGTTGCCATGTCACTGTCTGCTAGAACAGGCTGCTGGATACACAAGTTACTACTGTTGCCATGTCACTGTCTGCTAGAACAGACAGCTGGATACACAAGTTACTACTGTTGCCATGTCACTGTCTGCTAGAACAGGCAGCTGGATACACAAGTTACTACTGTTGCCATGTCACTGTCTGCTAGAACAGGCTGCTGGATACACAAGTTACTACTGTTGCCATGTCACTGTCTGCTAGAACAGACAGCTGGATACACAAGTTACTACTGTTGCCATGTCACTGTCTGCTAGAACAGACAGCTGGATACACAAGTTACTACTGTTGCCATGTCACTGTCTGCTAGAACAGACAGCTGGATACACAAGTTACTTCTGTTGCCATGTCACTGTCTGCTAGAACAGACAGCTGGATACACAAGTTACTACTGTTGCCATGTCACTGTCTGCTAGAACAGGCAGCTGGATACACAAGTTAATACTGTTGCCATGTCACTGTCTGGTGGATCATTATCAAACACCTTCATTGCTTTCTCTTCTTGCCAACATCACCATCTGAAGATGTTGCTTCAACAAAGAACGCCGAGCATCCAACCAATCCTCAAAACTTCCATTGCGGTCATCATCACATAGTAATAGGGTGAGTGTTTCCCAAATGGCACCCTATTCCCTAAATAGTGCACTACTTTTGACCAGAGCCCTATGGACCCTGGTCAAAAGTAGTGTACTATATAGAGTATAGGGTGCCATTTGGAACCATATATAGTTTGAAATGTGACAGTATGGATTGTAGTATCTGAGGTTTATTAGCGTGGTAGCTGTCCAACAACCTTCTTCCTGCCTGGCTTAAGAAAGGGGAATGAATCTTCCTGAGAAAACTCATTTCAACATTTATTGATTTTTTTCCTTATTTTGTTTTCATTTTTTGAGGAGTGCTTGTATCGAATTTCGAATCGTTCCCTTGACGATATGTGTTCAGTTTTTTTCTTCCTACCTATGAATTTCATTAAAATAAAACAAGCATTTCTTTCATCAAAGAACTGAACATCAAAATAAGAAGCTCAGCAAGAGAAAATCAACATTGGAAGTGTATTAAAAAGTCAGAAATGATTAGGCTGAAAAAGTGTAGACATTTCTAATTTAAATAATAACATTTCATATTTTTCACAGGCAATCCCAGTGGATACGTTTCTGAGGGAATCTAATCTACTTGGTATGATTTCAATACCGCTTCCATTTCTCTGCAATTATTTCACACTCTTTGTAGTTCTCTGAGTCAAGATCAAGAGCTATACATAGGTGTTCAAAACCAACCGGAAAAACATAGCTATGCTTCCACAAGGAACGTGACACCAACATTATACACAGAAATACATTTCAATGAGGCTTGTTAGCATGTTCTGGAATCAAAAGATATACAGATATAGTGTTGAGGTTTATTACATGATGTTAGAGGGGTATGAGAGATAGATAAAGATATACAGATATAGTGTTGAGGTTTATTACATGATGGTAGAGGGGTATGAGAGATAAAGATATACAGATATAGTGTTGAGGTTTATTACATGATGGTAGAGGGGTATGAGAGATAGATAAAGATATACAGATATAGTGTTGAGGTTTATTACATGATGGTAGAGGGGTATGAGAGATAGATAAAGATATAGTGTTGAGGTTTATTACATGATGTTAGAGGGGTATGAGAGATAGATAAAGATATACAGATATAGTGTTGAGGTTTATTACATGATGTTAGAGGGGTATGAGAGATAGATAAAGATATACAGATATAGTGTTGAGGTTTATTACATGATGGTAGAGGGGTATGAGAGATAGATAAAGATATACAGATATAGTGTTGAGGTTTATTACATGATGGTAGAGGGGTATGAGAGATAGATAAAGATATACAGATATAGTGTTGAGGTTTATTACATGATGGTAGAGCGGTATGAGAGATAGATAAAGATATACAGATATAGTGTTGAGGTTTATTACATGATGTTAGAGGGGTATGAGAGATAGATAAAGATATACAGATATAGTGTTGAGGTTTATTACATGATGGTAGAGGGGTATGAGAGATAGATAAGGATATACAGATATAGTGTTGAGGTTTATTACATGATGGTAGAGGGGTATGAGGCAACTGCAGGTGCTGTTCCTACTTTACTTGAGGTAACGCTTCAGCTTATTAAAGAGGAAGCTGGTGTAAGAGCAAGGCAATACCACACACGCACACACACACACACACACACACACACACACACACACACACACACACACACACACACACACACACACACACACACACACACACACACACCCCCCCCCCCCCCCCCCCCCAGACACCACCAGAATGAGAGCTTTAGCTTTACTTTAGTCTGAGAGACATTATTTCCACTCAACTGTCTCTTTGCTCTTTGTTTCAGTCTTTGGTATGCAGAGGCGGTGGTGGGAAAATGTGTCATTTTACACTCTGCAGGAGACGAGAAGGAAGGGTGTCACTCACTGTGGACTAATTAAAATCCTCAATTAGAATGTTGAACAGAACGAGGGGAGTATTTCAAACTTCACTTGCTTTCCTCTCCTCTCTCTCCATGCATGGTTCATTTGGAGCGAAAGAGATATTATTTTCTTGGCAAACATTCAAACACCTCCTCATTCCTTAACACCTTCTAATTCAGTTGAAGTCAGTCAATATTCCACAACATTATATGATATCAAATGGGAATTCACAGTTATCTTTTAATTGTTTCTGACTGTAAAAGGTAATTGATATGTGGTGGGATTCCTTGTTCGATTTATTCTAACACGCCGTGTCTCTTCCCTTTCATTCCAAGCCTTTCCTGTTAACCAAGCCCTTCCTGTTAACCAAGCCCTTCCTGTTAACCAAGCCCTTCCTGTTAACCAAGCCCTTCCTGTTAACCAAGCCCTTCCTGTTAACCAAGCCCTCCCTGTTAACCAAGCCCTTCCTGTTAACCAAGCCCTTCCTGTTAACCAAGCCCTTCCTGTTAACCAAGCCCTTCCTGTTAACCAAGCCCTTCCTGTTAACCAAGCCCTCCCTGTTAACCAAGCCCTTCCTGTTAACCAAGCCCTTCCTGTTAACCAAGCCCTTCCTGTTAACCAAGCCCTTCCTGTTAACCAAGCCCTTCCTGTTAACCAAGCCCTCCCTGTTAACCAAGCCCTCCCTGTTAACCAAGCCCGTCCAGTTAACCAAGCCCGTCCAGTTAACCAAGCCCGTCCAGTTAACCAAGCCGTTCCTGTTAACCAAGCCCTTCCTGTTAACCAAGCCCGTCCAGTTAACCAAGCCCGTCCAGTTAACCAAGCCCGTCCAGTTAACCAAGCCCTTCCTGTTAACCAACCCCCTCCAGTTAACCACGCCCGTCCAGTTAACCAAGACCTTCCTGTTAACCAAGCCCTTCCTGTTAACCAAGCCTTTCCTGTTAACCAAGCCCTTCCTGTTAACCAAGCTCTTCCTGTTAGCCACGCCCTTCCTGTTAACCTAGCCTTTCCAGTTAACCAAGCCCTTCCTTGGGAGTACAGTTTGTCATATGACCGTGTACCAGAGAACCAGACTCAGGAGGGGAGCATGGATAGATCTGTGTCCCACCAAACAGGACATTTCTCTGGGGAAGATCGAGTCTCATAACGGGGAATTCCGACCAGAGTTGAGCGCGCATACATGGAACATAATTCCCTTTTTTTTATGCACTTTTCTCTCCATGCGTATTCTGACCTTGAATTTAAGCATGAGAATAGCACGCTATTCATTCGCTATTTGTTTGTGTGTAAGATCAAAGAAATGAAGGTGTCTACAGATACACCGTATTCTGACCTTGACATAATTCCCTCACAATTCCACCACCCTTATGCACCATGAAACAATAAATGTGGTCGAGCAACTTGTCAGTTCCAAGTGTAGAAACATCTACTTTCTTTGTTCAGATAGAAATAACACCATTCCCCATGTACTCTCATGTACTAACTGAGAAGACCTTTTGATAACACTTATTGTTAAGATCTATTGATAAGACCAATTGATAAGACCTATTGATAAGACCTATTGATAAGACCTATTGATAAGACCAATTGCCGTGTGGGGTCTTAGGCTGGGTTTCTGTGTAGCACTTTGTGACATTGGCTGATGTAAAAATGGCTTTATAAATACATTTGATTGATGAGAATTTGATAAGAGCTAGGTCATTTTTTTTAATGTTTATTTATATTATTTCACCTTTATTTAACCAGGTAGGCCAGTTGAGAACAAGTTCTCATTTACAACTGTGACCTGGCCAAGGTAAAGCAAAGCACTGCGACAAAAACAACAACACAGAGTCACACATAAACAAATGTACAGTCAATAACACAAAAGAAAAGAAAAATTGAAACATCTATGCACAGTGTGTGCAAATGTAGAAGAGTAGGGAGGTAGGAAATAAATAGGCCCTAGAGGCTAAAATAATGACAATTTAGCATTAATACTGGAGTGATAGATGTACAGATGAGGATGTGCAAGTAGAGATACTGGGGTGCAAAAGAGCAAGAGGGTAAGTAATAATATGGGGATGAGGTAGTTGGATGTGCTATTTACAGATTGGCTGTGTACAGGTACAGTGATCGGTAAGCTGCTCTGACAGCTGATGCTTAAAGTTAGAGAGGGAGATATAAGACTCCAGCTTCAGAGATTTTTGCAATTGGTTCCAGTCATTGGCAGCAGAGATCTGGAAGGAAAGGCAGCCAAAGGAAGTGTTGGCTTTGGAGGTGACCAGTGCAATATACCTGCTGGAGCGTGTGCTATGGGTGGGTGTTGCTATGGTGACCAGTGAACTGAGATAAGGTGGGGCTTTACCTAGCAAAGACTTATAGATGACCTGGAGCCAGTGGGTTTGGCGACGGATATGTAGTGAATGAATAAGCCATTTGGAAAAGGGGATTTTAAATATACATTGTTTTAGTTCCATTTCACCTTATGATCACTGGAGACAAATGTGAAACCAGTCATATGGCAGCAAACTGAAACATAGCTACCGAGTTGATTTATGATTTCTAGAATGTTTTAACTATATGCCTGGACTGTTCACTGTATTTTTTACAACTTGTATCATGTTAAATATGAATCACTATCGGTAGTCACCTTCAGGTATACTCACATTCATTTAGAACTGTCCCTTTAGTGTTCCTTTCCTTACATTTTGCATCATTCCACTACGTCATTAGTTTACCTTCCTCTGTCACGTTCATGTGTTTGTTCCTGAGGATTGCTAGCAATAGTAGACCATATTAGGCTAACATATTACAAGTTGTGAAATAATTTAGGACGTAGCCTATTTGAATCAATTCTGGAACTCAGACTACACGTAGCAGGTTAAACTGGGACCCTGGTGCACGGTTCACCACGACTGGACCGTTGTCATCACGGTCCTATGGTCAGTGAGGATTATTACAGTAGATTTATAGGACTACTGTTCCACCCCTATTGTACACTTTTCTCACCTTTCAATATGTCATGGATTGAACAATTGAATATGGAAACTTTAAGGATGAATCAAACCACTGCATTTTTGAGTCACCAATATATTTTGTGCGTAAAGGCTCTCCAAACTTTTATGAAATTATTCATAAATACTTTCCTAACCCTAAATAATATACAAGATCAGAGTATTTTACAATCAAACAATTGGTGGTGAACAGGACACGATATGCATGTATTTACAATGTATGGTTTTCTTTCATTGATTCCTAATATTCTGAACCGTTCTCTCCATCTATTCTAGTGAGCCTGTTGAGAAAATTATAATATAAGGTACACCAAATTTAAAGGGATGGCTTTACATAAATGTACTGAAACCCCTATTAAATGAAAACTCCACAGGAAAATCTGTTGCCAGTAAGTGGGAGTTTTTTCAGCAGTTGAATTAAATGTATTCAGCATGCTAGGAAGCCACGCCTGCAAAGCCCGTTAAAGGACCTGCATAAAGTAAGTCTGAATATCAACTACTGAGAAGTGCGTAGGAAAGACGTACATTTCCTAAGTCTGAATTGGGCCCATGTCTCCTAAGGATGCTGATGGTGGTGGGGGTGCTTACGTGGCTGACGTAGATAGCTGTATCCTCTTCATCGTCAGTCCGATAGCACAGCGTCAGACCCAACTTCTCCTGACTGTTGAGCCGACAGAGCTCTACCTGCTGTAGAGACAGAACAGAACAGAGAGAATTCCCAATGGAAAGGAGGAGAGGAGGAGGAGAGGAGAGAAGGAAGAGAGTCCAACAGAGATGTGTTACCTGCACAGACTTCATAATGACCTTGTTCTTTTCAAGTTCAAGAGCTGGGCCCATATTCCAAAAACGTCTCAGCGTAGGAGTGCTGATGTAGGATCGGTTTAGCCTTTCAGTTTATAATGAATGGACAGGGGGGATCTGATCCTAGATCAGCACTCTGAAACGCTTTATGAGTACTCTGAGCTTACTCTCTGAGAATTGTCACTAAGCTTGTTGCCAAGAACATACGATACTGACTTCATTCATTGTGTAGGAAGTAGGTTAGTGACACAGAAGGGTGAATTATCCTTTTCTAAAGTGAGATAAGTATGAGATAATTATACAGAAGCTCTCAAAATCAGACGCTTCCAGCATTAAGGCCCTCTGGTCATTTCTACTGAGGATATTCAGCTAGGAGCCAGTGTAGATCCCCATTGCTGAGTAGGCTGTGGTTACCACGGTGATGAAATATTCACCATTCACTCTAGTGGGGTTCAGACTCCATGTCACCCTGGCCTTGCCATGGCATATAGCCATTACAATATTAACAACGTGATGTTTTCATCATAAACATCACAATTATCCAAACTATAAGCTAGAACTCGGGCATTTTCATTTCACTGTTAGTATCGGGAAGTTTTGACTTAATGTGCTCATAGTGAACTACAAAGTCCAGCATTCATAGCGAATGCTGATACCGCCTGCTAGGTAGATGGGGCGTGCCCACAAACTTGAATGATGCCATTGTTTACCTCGAATGACCAACACAGAGTAATCTCAGAAGATTTCTTTGTAAACTTTTGTTTTCACTATTGTTTGTCATCATGCCATGTGGGGTTCTGTGCCTTGCTGTGCTAATTACAACAAGCGCACAAATGTGCTACCTTCACTGCTCTACCTACCAGAGATTCACCCTGATCCTCCTAGTGGCTTGCGGCTATCAAGAATGATGCGGTGACCAAAGATTCCCAGAGGGATTACCAGAGGGATTACCAGACTGGACTGCTAGGGAATCCATTTCGACGCCAGCTGAGACGTGATGAGATACCATCGATTTTTTTCCTTCACAGCGAAACGGAAGATTCTTAATTAGAGGTAAAAATAGAATTGCTGATATAGTATCTTTAATAAAAAAAAACCTTCTTGGAGGAGGGACAGGGGCCAGACCATGAAGCACCACCCAACACAAATTGTAGTCTTTACGAGACTGAGAACGATGTATCTGCTTGTATATTTAGCAATGAATCCGATGATAGGAACATCGCTGAAAGACGTCCAATGGCTCTGTCGAACAAGGACAACCATATCTACACCCACAAAAACCATATAGTGTGATCAGTTTAACATAGAGCCTTCATGAAAATCCACAAAGTAGGATTACATTCATTTTCAGATCTCGCCCCCACCCACCATCAATACACCGGAAGCTGTCATAGGGTGTATAATTCAGAGTGTGATGCCCTGACCTGCCTTCCTCCTGGGCAGTTATGTGTGAAACACATCTCACTGTCCTAGAAACACCTCAAACATGATGAAAACAAGCCCAGATTCCCCTTTAACTGACACATACTTTGGTGCCTCAACTTTACCAAGACCAACATGTTGATCAACATAGCTCATAGGGAGTAACACACAGTTCTCCAGTAAGTCTCTGCAAAGGGTGAAATAATATGTGTGTGTGTGTGTGTGTGTGTGTGTGTGTGTGTGTGTGTGTGTGTGTGTGTGTGTGTGTGTGTGTGTGTGTGTGTGTGTGTGTGTGTGTGTGTGTGTGTGTGTGTGTGTGTGTGTGTGTGTGTGTGTGTGTGTGTGTGTGTGTGTGTGTGTGTGTGTGTGTGTGTGTGTTAAAATGTAAACCAACTGTATCACTCAAACAAATTCAACAACTAACCCAATATCACCATGACATGCTGTGGCATTGGTACTAAAGATGCATCATTCCAGACCAGTTAAGACTGCAATTGATGTTGAATTATTGTCTGATAAATGACATTCCACCTCCTGTGGTCTTTGCTTATTCTTGTTGTGTGGTTCCTAATCTCTCCTCACCATGGTAACACATGTCCACTGCCCAGAGGGTGGTCTGTACATCAATAGCACTAAAACCTCATATCAAATAAAACACAGACGGGTGTCCCACTGGGGACGTCTTCGATGGTCGCACCGATGGCATTTACTACACAGCGTGTTCCCTTAATGTTGCAGGTGTATTAACCCTGGTCTGTTTGGTCACTGCTGTGTTGGGAAGAAACAGAAAGATATCATTTTACAGTTTGATATTTTGCTCTGCTAAAGGTATTTTACGTGTGAAGTTACAGTTGGAAGGCAGGGGGTCAAAAGAAGGCACTATAACAGGGATACCCTAATTAAAAGGGATAGGCTAATTAAAGGGATACCCTCATTAAAGGGAGAGGCTAATTAAAGGGATAGGCCAATTAAAGGGATAGCCTAATTAAAGGGATAGGCCAATTAAAGGGATAGCCCAATTAAAGAGATAGGCCAATTAAAGGGATAGCCTAATTAAAGGGATAGGCCAATTAAAGGGATAGCCTAATTAAAGGGATAGGCCAATTAAAGGGATAGCCTAATTAAAGGGATAGCCTAATTTCCAAAGGATTCCGGGTGGCAGTTGGGAAAGATTAGATGACTGATTCAAAAAATAAATGAATTTCTTCGACATCTAGCCACAACAAACAGAGGACAAACAGAGGAGGCAGGGCACTTTTGACTAGGACAGCTGTTACTGGCGAGTAGACTCCACACTTCCACACAGTTTAGAACGGTTCAGAACGGTCGAGAAAAGTGGTTGACACGAACGCACCATGACTGTTGATTAACTACCATGTACTGAGAGATCAGAGAACACTAGCTCCCTACTGTCAGAGGGCATTACTAGAGAGAACAATCACACTGAGTAGTACAGGACACAACCTTGTAATCTGGAGATGTTTGAGGTTAGATTAGAGTGAGAAATCCCAGTGTTTCGTGCAGACAGTACATTAACTCGTGTAGGGCTACAGGACACAACCTCATACTCGTCAGCACGAGATCTAGTAATAATCTGTGGATGTACTGAGGTCAGAGAGACACCGCCTAGAGAGACCACGCTAGTCTTGATTAGAAGATCATCTGTATCTGTGTGTTGTTTTTATAGCGGGTCACTGGGAAGAAAAACGTCCCACCGCTGCCCTGTAGCTGTCCTTAAGTTACACGGCAGTAGTGTGAAGCCAGGCTAAACACATCCTTCACTGCTAATGTCCCTGAGCTGCCAGGGCTACTGAGGAGCAAGGGCATTCAGGGTACAGTTAGATACACTTGACTGAACAAAGAGTAACTGAGGGCCAGCTGTGTGAGGGGAAGGAGTAGCCATAACAACAGTAATCAGGTCACGACCTGACACTGACCCTGCCTCAGTTGGGTTGACCAGACTGTGTGTGTGTGTGTGTGTGTCCGCCTGCCTGCGAGGGGGGGGGGGGGGTGTGTGTGTGTGTGTGTGTGTGTGTGTGTGTGTGTGTGTGTGTGTGTGTGTGTGTGTGTGTGTGTGTGTGTGTGTGTGTGTGTGTGTGTGTGTGTGTGTGTGTGTGTGTGTGTGTGTGTGTGTGTGTGTGTGTGTGTGTGTGTGTGTGTGTGTGTGCCTGTGAGTGTGTGCTCAAACTTCACGCCGTCTCTCATCCCTCTCTCACACAGAGAGACATCCGTCCATTTAGTCAGAAGTGGCCGTTAAACCACAGCTGACAGCAGAGGAACACTAATGACCCAGAATCCTGTGCAGCGAACCACCGCCACCCATTATACGAGCAGCACCACTGCACAAACACACACACTACCACGTCACCCATCACCTCACCTCACCTCACGTCTCCCACGGTCACTGCCTCTCTGACACAAATTACAATCTCCACCCAGCCTCCCAGACAGGCTATTTTTCAACACTCCAAGTGTATCTGAAATGTGTCATTGTTTGTAGGGAAAACATACCAAATTGAGGTAGTAAGATTCATAGCGGTATTATAATCTTTATCATTCCGATAGCATAACGAGCTGCGGGGGAGATGTGGTTGTAATTAGCGTTTTAGTGAATAAGCAGGAAACACTATATTTGACCAATAGACACATGACTTGTCAATATAACTGCTGTGGGAGAATTGTCATCGCAGGAACTTGTGTGGCTCCATATTGATTTACCTCATACTCAAACTCCTCTGGCCTGTCCACTTCAGCTGGGGTGTTGGAGAGGTACTCTGGACACTCGTAGAATTCATGCTCCATTGTGTGGATGGAGTGACAGCTGAGGGGAGACAGAATGAGAGGAAGAGAGAGGGGAAGAGGAGAAAGACAGATGTGTGAGTAGCAAGCTGATTTCAACACCTTTCTCCCTGTGCTGTGCATATTGGTCGCTAACATAAAATCCCTTTTACAACCCCCAGTAAAGCAACTAATGGCAGGGCTCTAAACACACGTTGTGCCATTTTAAACATGGACATGTTTTAACAAGACAAAAAACCCATGTAAGTGACAAAACCTGCAAAAAGAACCTGCAAAAAGAACCTGTAAAAATAACCTGTAAAAAGAACCTGTAAAAAGACCCTGTAAAAAGAACCTGTTAAAAAGAACCTGTAAAAATAACCTGTTAAAAAGACCCTGTAAAAAGACCCTGTAAAAAGAACCTGTAAAAAGACCCTGTAAAAAGAACCTGTTAAAAAGACCCTGTAAAAAGAACCTGTTAAAAAGAACCTGTAAAAAGACCCTGTAAAAAGAACCTGTTAAAAAGACCCTGTAAAAAGAACCTGCTAAAAATAACCTGTAAAAAGAACCTGTTAAAAAGACCCTGTAAAAAGACCCTGTAAAAAGAACCTGTAAAAAGACCCTATAAAAAGAACCTGTAAAAAGAACCTGTAAAAAGAACCTGTAAAAAGACCCTGTAAAAAGAACCTGTTAAAAAGACCCTGTAAAAAGAACCTGTTAAAAAGAACCTGTAAAAAGACCCTGTAAAAAGAACCTGTAAAAAGACCCTGTAAAAAGAACCTGTTAAAAAGACCCTGTAAAAAGACCCTGTAAAAAGAACCTGTAAAAAGACCCTGTAAAAAGAACCTGTTAAAAAGACCCTGTAAAAAGAACCTGTTAAAAAGACCCTGTAAAAAGACCCTGTAAAAAGAACCTGTAAAAAGACCCTATAAAAAGAACCTGTAAAAAGAACCTGTAAAAAGAACCTGTAAAAATAACCTGTTAAAAATAACCTGTAAAAAGACATCTCTGTCTCCTCAGTAATATATTGATTTACAGATGGTTACTTGGCATGTATACAGACACATGTCAGCCCTGGGTATAACCAGCCCACAGTAACATCACTGTTATTTAGAATCACAACAGCATCCATACTGCCTCCCCCTTATCAGCCGTAGCACAGACGAGGGAACGGATGATTTGTAGTTTATAGGACAAATGTATTTCATTTCTGGCCCAGTAAAGACCTATAAATAGACTGAGAATGAACGTAGCGCTGTATAACAGTCACTCCATTTGTTTTTAATCACCTTGTAAACTCTTAAAGGAAATGGATGCAGCAGTCTGGCTGCACTGCAGACACAATTATTACATGCCAGTTGGAGAGCATCCTAATGACATTAAAGGGATGTGATCAGCTGTACTGGGGGGGCAGTAATGCTGTTGTCCTCCATGATACAGTAGAGGCTCTGATCAACCACATCAGGTTGATGTAACCCATAATAAAGCATCTCCATGTTGAGGAGAACCATCCAAGGGCCACTCATACAAATGTATACATTCACCACAGTAAGTCACTTTGGATAAAAGTGTCTGCTAATGCCACATATTATTACATTAGCCACATGTTATTCATTCATATTCAAGGGTAACACACGTTCTTTCTGAATAAAGGGTTTATCTATTAGAAAGTTCCGGCAGAAAATTCAGGCCAAACCCATGAGTCACATACATAACATGTATTACTCAGACAGAAGTCTACAACAATGGTTCTCAATTCCTGGCTCCCTGTATATTAACCCCTAGTGAGGTTATCGCCACGGCAACGAGGCATAGCTCACCTGACAGCAGGAAGGGTTAGGATGGAGACTAGGGTTAGGGTTAGGGTTAGAGTTAGAGTTAGATGTCCCTAATCTTTCCAACAGGAGGAAGGGCCGATAACAGGTTAGGGTAGGTTAAGGGTTAGGGTTAAGGGTTAGGGTTAGGGTTAGGGTTAGGTTAAGGGTTAGAGTTAGATGTCCCTAGTCTTTCCAACAGGAGGAAGGGGTAGATAACAGGTTAGGGTTAGGGTTGAGGGTTAGGGTTGAGGGTTAGGGCTGAGGGTTAGGGTTAGGGTTAGGGTTGAGGGTTAGGGTTAGGGTTAGGGTTGAGGGTTAGGGCTGAGGGTTAGGGTTAGGGTTGAGGGTTAGGGTTAGGGTTAGGGTTGAGGCTAGGATTACGGTAAGGTTTAAGGCTAGGGTTAGGGTAAGGGATAAGGTTAATGTTAAGGTTAGGGTTAGATGCCCCTCACCTGTCTGACAGCAGAAAGGGGTAGATAACAGGTTAGGGTTAGGGTTGAGGGTTAGGGTTGAGGTTTAGGATTGGGAGGGTTGAGGGTGGGCTGAGGGTTAGGGTTAGGGCTGAGGGTTAGGGTTAGGGTTGAGGGTTAGGGTTAGGATTGAGGCTAGGATTACGGTAAGGTTTAAGGCTAGGGTTAGGGTAAGGGATAAGGTTAATGTTAAGGTTAGGGTTAGGATTAGATGCCCCTCACCTGTCTGACAGCAGAAAGGGGCAGATGTCAGGTACAGGTGGAGTAGCAGGCCTCAGCTTAGCCAGGGCCATGATGTGTTCGAAAGTGATGTCCGTCTGCGTGCACACGTCCACCACGTGAACTTCCTGTAGTGTTTGGTGTGAGTGGGCGGGGTTGCCATGGTGACGGACGACCTGCACCACGATGGGGTCTCTCCTGATGACCTCCACCACCTCGTCATGGCTGGCCTTGGAGTAGTCCCTGCCATTCACCTGAACAGGGAAGAGATAGAAGAGTCTTAAACCTATATATACTGTACAGGAATAACTAGGTGTCTATGTGGTGGGAGACAGAAGAGTCTTAAACCTATATATACTGTACAGGAATAACTAGGTGTCTATGTGGTGGGAGACAGAAGAGTCTTAAACCTATGTACACTGTACAGGAATAACTAGGTGTCTATGTGGTGGGAGACAGAAGAGTCTTAAACCTATATATACTGTACAGGAATAACTAGGTGTCTATGTGGTGGGAGACAGAAGAGTCTTAAACCTATGTACACTGTACAGGAATAACTAGGTGTCTATGTGGTGGGAGACAGAAGAGTCTTAAACCTATATATACTGTACAGGAATAACTAGGTGTCTATGTGGTGGGAGACAGAAGAGTCTTAAACCTATATATACTGTACAGGAATAACTAGGTGTCTATGTGGTGGGAGACAGAAGAGTCTTAAACCTATATATACTGTACAGGAATAACTAGGTGTCTATGTGGTGGGAGACAGAAGAGTCTTAAACCTATATATACTGTACAGGAATAACTAGGTGTCTATGTGGTGGGAGACAGAAGAGTCTTAAACCTATATATACTGTACAGGAATAACTAGGTGTCTATGTGGTGGGAGACAGAAGAGTCTTAAACCTATATATACTGTACAGGAATAACTAGGTGTCTATGTGGTGGGAGACAGAAGAGTCTTAAACCTATATATACTGTACAGGAATAACTAGGTGTCTATGGGGTGGGAGACAGAAGAGTCTTAAACCTATATATACTGTACAGGAATAACTAGGTGTCTATGTGGTGGGAGACAGAAGAGTCTTAAACCTATATATACTGTACAGGAATAACTAGGTGTCTATGTGGTGGGAGACAGAAGAGTCTTAAACCTATATATACTGTACAGGAATAACTAGGTGTCTATGGGGTGGGAGACAGAAGAGTCTTAAACCTATATATACTGTACAGGAATAACTAGGTGTCTATGTGGTGGGAGACAGAAGAGTCTTAAACCTATATATACTGTACAGGAATAACTAGGTGTCTATGTGGTGGGAGACAGAAGAGTCTTAAACCTATATATACTGTACAGGAATAACTAGGTGTCTATGTGGTGGGAGACAGAAGAGTCTTAAACCTATATATACTGTACAGGAATAACTAGGTGTCTATGTGGTGGGAGACAGAAGAGTCTTAAACCTATATATACTGTACAGGAATAACTAGGTGTCTATGTGGTGGGAGACAGAAGAGTCTTAAACCTATATATACTGTACAGGAATAACTAGGTGTCTATGTGGTGGGAGACAGAAGAATCTTAAACCTATATATACTGTACAGGAATAACTAGGTGTCTATGTGGTGGGAGACAGAAGAGTCTTAAACCTATATATACTGTACAGGAATAACTAGGTGTCTATGTGGTGGGAGACAGAAGAGTCTTAAACCTATATATACTGTACAGGAATAACTAGGTGTCTATGGGGTGAGTCAGTATCACAAAAGCTAGACTCTTCCCACAGCCAAGTCCCCACCATTCCCAAATTCCTACCATTCCCAAATTCCTACCATTCCCAAGAACCTAACATTTCAAGTCCCTACCATTCCCAAGTCCTTAACATTCTCAAGTCCCTACCATTCCCAAATCCCTAACATTCTCAAGTCTCTACCATTCCCAAGTCCCTAACATTCCCAAGTTCCTACCATTCCCAAGTCCCTAGCATTCCCAAGTCCCTACCATTCCCAAGTCCCTAGCATTCCCAAGTCCCTAGCATTCCCAAGTCCCTATCATTCCCAAGTCCCTACCATTCACCAGATGGAGGAGATGGAGGTGTCCTGTTAGTCCTATGTCCTGAGCCCACAGAGAAGCAGCATATGTGATACTGTAGAGTGCACCTAGTGATCCAATTACAACCTGCTGAGTACCCTTCTGTTTCTGCATCAGCCAACACCTTTGTCATTGTCTTGCCAAGGCAACAACATAAGCCATTTGAAAACACTATTTTATACTTGTATTTCAGAGAAGCATTACAATGCTACAATTTCACACACTGATCCTCCTTTCTTCTCCATTCTTATTCATATCCAGTACTGAACTGACATACTGAGACCTCCTACCCACCACATAACAGAACAGTGGACCCCTGGGACTAACAGTTCAGTAATGATCCCTGAGAGCCTGGGTGAGCCTGGAGAAGAAAAGCCTGTCAGTTTTAAAGGGCACCTGCTGTCTCTCCAGGGGAGGGGAGGTGGAGAGGGAGAAGGCCAGGGTGGAGGCCTCTTCCCCTGGGTTGGACTGGTCTGAGCTCTGGGTCTCTGTCTCTGGGTCTGATCATTACGGTAACTGTGGGGTTCAAACTAAATGTCTGGGTTTCAGTGGGAGGTGCACTCATCATACTGACACCTGCCAAGTAACACCTGCCCCCCCCCCCCCCCCCCCCCCCCCCATACAAATGTATACATTCACCACAGTAAGTCTCTTTGGATAAAAGTGTCTGCTAATGCCACATATTATTACATTAGCCACATGTTATTCATTCATATTCAAGGGTAACACACGTTCTTTCTGAATAAAGGGTTTATCTATTAGAAAGTTCCGGCAGAAAATTCAGGCCAAACCCATGAGTCACATACATAACATGTATTACTCAGACAGAAGTCTACAACAATGGTTCTCAATTCCTGGCTCCCTGTATATTAACCCCTAGTGAGGTTATCGCCACGGCAACGAGACATAGCTCACCTGACAGCAGGAAGGGTTAGGATGGAGGCTAGGGTTAGGTTAAGGGTTAGAGTTAGATGTCCCTAATCTTTCCAACAGGAGGAAGGGGCCGATAACAGGTTAGGGTTAGGTTAAGGGTTAGGGTTAGGGTTAGGGCTGAGGGTTAGGTTAAGGGTTAGAGTTAGAGTTGAGGGTTAGGGTTAGGGTTAGGTTAAGGGTTAGAGTTAGAGTTGAGGGATAGGGTTAGGGTTAGGGTTAGATGTCCCTAGTCTTTCCAACAGGAGGAAGGGGTAGATAACAGGTTAGGGTTAGGTTAAGGGTTAGGGTTAGAGTTGAGGGTTAGGGTTAGGGTTAGGTTAAGGGTTAGAGTTAGAGTTGAGGGATAGGGTTAGGGTTAGGTTAAGGGTTAGAGTTAGAGTTGAGGGTTAGGTTAAGGGTTAGGGTTAGATGTCCCTAGTCTTTCCAACAGGAGGAAGGGGTAGATAACAGGTTAGGGTTAGGTTAAGGGTTAGGGTTAGAGTTGAGGGTTAGGGTTAGGGTTAGGGTTAGGTTAAGGGTTAGGGTTAGAGTTGAGGGTTAGGGTTAGGGTTAAGGGTTAGAGTTAGATGTCCCTAGTCTTTCCAACAGGAGGAAGGGGTAGATAACAGGTTAGGGTTAGGTTAAGGGTTAGGGTTAGGGTTAGGTTAAGGGTTAGGGTTAGAGTTGAGGGTTAGGGTTAGGGTTAGGTTAAGGGTTAGGGTTAGAGTTGAGGGTTAGGGTTAGGGTTAAGGGTTAGATGTCCCTAGTCTTTCCGATAGCAGGAAGGGGCAGATAACAGGTTAGGGTTAGGTTAAGGGTTAGAGTTAGAGTTGAGGGTTAGGTTAAGGGTTAGAGTTAGATGTCCCTAGTCTTTCCGACAGCAGGAAGGGGTAGATAACAGGTTAGGGTTAGAGTTGAGAGGGTTTCTGTTTGTGCTGGTATCAAACCTTGGGTTGCACAGGGCCTATTGCAACTTCCTGTTCTGTCTGCATATTGCAAGTCAGTCTGGTCTGAAGAGGGTAGAACATTGGGCCGGTTTTTGCCTGAGGGATCGATGAAGGCAGAGAGCTGAGACTAGGGTTGGGTTAGGGTTAGATGTCCCTCATCTGTCTGACAGCACACACACATCCTTGGTCTGCAGTCATCTGTGACCTCAGATACACGGTTTATCCAATTACAGAGCCTCATTACAGTACAGATGTCAAATTCATGTTCAATCAATTACATCCTCAGATTTATTTTCAACACTGATTATTGAAATGTGTCAGGATGTCAAACTGGGACACGCACACACACACACCACGCACGCACGCACGCACGCACGCACGCACGCACGCACCACGCACCACCACACACACACACACACACACACACACACACACACACACACACACACACGCAAAGATACACAAACATACGCACATGGATACACATGTACGCACCCACTGAAACACACACACACACGCACACACACAGACACACACACTTACTTACCTGACCCTAAATCAGAACTGATAGAATCTGTTTATTATTAAAATGAGATTAGATGTATTCATTCATCAGAGGCAGAAATAAAGAAATGGATGGTTGCTCTATTCAGCTCTGTAATGAGATAGATACCAGCTCCATGTATCTCTGTAATGAGTTAGAAACCAGCTTCATTTATCTCTGTAATGATAGATACCAGCTCCATTTATCTCTGTAATGAGTTAGAAACCAGCTTCATTTATCTCTGTAATGATAGATACCAGCTCCATTTATCTCTGTAATGATAGATACCGGCTCCATTTATATCTGTAATGAGTTAGAAACCAGCTCCATTTATCTCTGTAATGATAGAAACCAGCTCCATTTATCTCTGTAATGATAGAAACCAGCTCCATTTATCTCTGTAATGAGATAGAAACCAGCTCCATTTATCTCTGTAATGAGATAGAAACCAGCTTCATTTATCTCTGTAATGATAGAAACCAGCTCCATTTATCTCTGTAATGAGTTAGAAACCAGCTCCATTTATCTCTGTAATGAGATAGAAACCAGCTCCATTTATCTCTGTAATGAGATAGAAACCAGCTCCATTTATCTCTGTAATGAGATGGAAACCAGCTCCATTTATCACTGTAATGAGATAGAAACCAGCTCCATTTATCTCTGTAATGAGATGGAAACCAGCTCCATGTATCTCTGTAATGAGATAGAAACCAGCTCCATGTATCTCTGTAATGAGATGGAAACCAGCTCCATGTATCTCTGTAATGAGATGGAAACCAGCTCCATGTATCTCTGTAACGAGATGGAAACCAGCTCCATTTATCTCTGTAATGAGATGGAAACCAGCTCCATTTATCTCTGTAATGAGATAGAAAGCAGCTCCATTTATCTCTGTAATAAAATAGAAACCAGCTCCATTTATCTCTGTAATAAAATAGAAACCAGCTCCATTTATCTCTCTAATAAAATAGAAACCAGCTCCATGTAGGCAAGCGAAGACATAAGGATGATAGACAGATACAGGACATGGTACATGTAAGGTGTGTGTGTGTGTGTGTGTGTGTGTGTGTGTGTGTGTGTGTGTGTGTGTGTGTGTGTGTGTGTGTGTGTGTGTGTGTGTGTGTGTGTGTGTGTGTGTGTGTGTGTGTGTGTGTGTGAGTGTGAGTGTGAGTGTGAGAGTGAGTGAGGTGATGCATGACAGAGTCCGCCCAGAGGGAGTGGGAGCAGGTCAGGATATCCCCTGGGTGTCCACAGCTGACCCAGAGGGAGAGGGAGCAGGTCAGGATATGCAGGTCAGGATATCCCCTGGGTGTCCACAGCTGACCCAGAGGGAGAGGGAGCAGGTCAGGATATCCCCTGGGTGTCCACAGCTGACCCAGCACACAGCACAGAGACGACAAAACTAGCTAGCCACTTACTGATTAAATACGGTAAAACCATGAAACCTTGGCTGACCTGAACTACCCTCACTACCAGAGTTACTTCCTGGATCAGCACCCAGCATGCAGCAGACACCACACAATGTAGATAACTTAACTGACAGAAGAAAACAACTAGCTGTTAATTTACTGAATCTAAACCCAGAGGCCTTGGTAGACCTGAGCTACCCTTACCTGACAGACTGTTAGATCTCCTGAGTTACTCTCACCTGACAGACTGTTAGATCTCCTGACTGACTGTTAGATCTCCTGAGCTACTCTTACCTGACAAACTGTTAGATCTCCTGACTGACTGTTAGATCTCCTGACTGACTGTTAGATCTCCTGACAGACTGTTAGATCTCCTGACAGACTGTTAGATCTCCTGACTGACTGTTAGATCTCCTGACAGACTGTTAGATCTCCTGAGCTACTCTCACCTGACAGACTGTTAGATCTCCTGACTGACTGTTAGATCTCCTGAGTGACTGTTAGATCTCCTGAGTTACTCTCACCTGACTGACTGTTAGATCTCCTGAGCTACTCTCACCTGACTGACTGTTAGATCTCCTGACTGACTGTTAGATCTCCTGAGCTACTCTCACCTGACAGACTGTTGGATCTCCTGACAGACTGTTAGATCTCCTGAGCTACTCTCACCTGACAGACTGTTAGATCTCCTGACTGACTGTTAGATCTCCTGAGCTACTCTCACCTGACAGACTGTTAGATCTCCTGAGCTGACTGTTAGATCTCCTGACGCTACCCTCTACCTGACAAACTGTTAGATCTCCTGACTGACTGTTAGATCTCCTGAGCTGACTGTTAGATCTGCCTGACGCTAGCTCTCACCTGACTGACTATTAGATCTCCTGACAGACTGTTAGATCTCCTGAGCTACTCTCACCTGACTGTTAGATCTCCTGACTGACTGTTAGATCTCCTGACAGACTGTTAGATCTCCTGAGCTACTCTCACCTGACTGTTAGATCTCCTGACTGACTGTTAGATCTCCTGACAGACTGTTAGATCTCCTGAGCTACTCTCACCTGACTGACTGTTAGATCTCCTGACTGACTGTTAGATCTCCTGACTGACTGTTAGATCTCCTGACAGACTGTTAGATCTCCTGAGCAGACTCTCAGCTCTGCCTGACTGCTAGCTCTCACCTGACTGACTGTTAGATCTCCTGACTGACTGTTAGATCTCCTGACTGACTGTTAGATCTCCTGACTGACTGTTAGATCTCCTGAGCTACCCTTACCTGACAGACTGTTAGATCTCCTGAGCTACTCTCACCTGACTGTTAGATCTCCTGACTGACTGTTAGATCTCCTGACAGACTGTTAGATCTCCTGAGCTACTCTCACCTGACTGACTGTTAGATCTCCTGACTGACTGTTAGATCTCCTGACTGACTGTTAGATCTCCTGACTGACTGTTAGATCTCCTGACTGACTGTTAGATCTCCTGAGCTACTCTCACCTGACTGACTGTTAGATCTCCTGACTGACTGTTAGATCTCCTGACTGACTGTTAGATCTCCTGACTGACTGTTAGATCTCCTGACTGACTGTTAGATCTCCTGAGCTACCCTTACCTGACAGACTGTTAGATCTCCTGACTGACTGTTAGATCTCCTGAGCTACCCTTACCTGACAGACTGTTAGATCTCCTGACTGACTGTTAGATCTCCTGACTGACTGTTAGATCTCCTGAGCTACCCTTACCTGACAGACTGTTAGATCTCCTGACAGACTGTTGGATCTCCTGACAGACTGTTAGATCTCCTGAGCTACTCTCACCTGACAGACTGTTAGATCTCCTGACTGACTGTTAGATCTCCTGAGCTACTCTCACCTGACAGACTGTTAGATCTCCTGACTGACTGTTAGATCTCCTGAGCTACCCTTACCTGACAAACTGTTAGATCTCCTGACTGACTGTTAGATCTCCTGACTGACTGTTAGATCTCCTGAGCTACTCTCACCTGACTGACTGTTAGATCTCCTGACTGACTGTTAGATCTGCTGAACTACTCTCACCTGACTGACTGTTAGATCTCCTGACTGACTGTTAGATCTCCTGACTGGCTGTTGGATCTCCTGAGCTACTCTCACCTGACTGACTGTTAGATCTCCTGAGCTACTCTCACCTGACTGACTGTTAGATCTCCTGACTGACTGTTAGATCTCCTGACTGACTGTTAGATCTCCTGACAGACTGTTAGATCTCCTGAGCTACTCTCACCTGACAGACTGTTAGATCTCCTGACTGACTGTTAGATCTCCTGAGTTACTCTCACCTGACAGACTGTTAGATCTCCTGACTGACTGTTAGATCTCCTGACTGACTATCAGAGTTCTTGCCAAGATCAGCATACAGCAAAGACAGAAGAAAACAAAACCCTGTGGCTAACCACTAATAGAGAAATAAAAGGTATCTTATTTGACCTGAGCTAGACACTCACAGAGTTACTGCCTGGTTCAGCACACAGCAATACAGCAAAGACCATCTGTGAACTGTGATGTTTTGATCTCTGTGCTCTCTCTCAATGACATTTAAGGGGCTTTATTGGCATGGGAAATATGCTTATATTGCCAAAGCAAGTGAAATAGATAATAAACATCCTCCATCATGCTTTTAGGCTGACTGATCTCTCTCTCTCTCTCTCTCTCGCTCGCTCTCGCTCTCGCTCTCGCTCGCTCTCGCTCGCTCTCGCTCGCCCTCGCTCTCCCGCTCTCGCTCCTCTCTCTCTCTGAGGTGAGGATACAACTGTCAGAAGAGCTGAGAAGAGGAAATCAGTCAGCCCAAAAGCATGATGGATGAGGAGCGTTTTCTGAAGTCTATGTGGGCTTTCCATTGATATTGTATCTATGGTATTGTCATCGGTTTGAAGACTGGTTTGATGTCTGAGAGTAATGCCTTTTTGATTGAAGCTTGCTTTCTCGTAACGTCAACACAGCTTCCTATTGTGTGTAACCTGAAACGTACACACAGACATACTGTATCTCGTCTCATACGGTAAGGAAACATACAGAGAACACCACATGAGGTACTTCCTGGTTCCCTCGAGGTAAAGGTTACTGATGTCAATACAACATAGCCCCCATGGACCTGTGTGTGTTTGAAGTGAGAGCTCTTGTCTTCCCCAACACCAGTCTGTGAAGGTCAGTAGTTATTGTGGTCTACCACAGGGTGTGAGGGTCAGGAAGAGACCCTGACAGGAGACAGGGCCATCAGGGTAGTAGTCTTATATTGATTATAGACCTTAATAATATCAGGCTACTCAAGTAAAATGTCAAATGATTTCATCAATAGACCTGTCCTATGTAGCTCTGGTTGAGAGCCAGCCTCGTCTGCAGCCTTTCCTGTTGAGGTCTGCTATCTCAAGATAAGAGCAGAATACGTTAGCCAGTGATGCTCCACTACAGTCTATGGGACGTTATCCTGTTTACAGACATTAAACTCTTCATGTGTTACATAGACTGGTATCCAGTGATGTGGCCCTACAGACATTAAACTCTTCATGTGTTACATAGACTGGTATCCATTGATGTGGCCTACAGACAGTAATGTGGCCCTACAGACAGTAAACTCTTCCTGTGTTACATAGACTGGTATCCAGTGATGTGGCCCTACAGACAGTAAACTCTTCCTGTGTTACATAGACTGGTATCCAGTGATGTGGCCCTACAGACAGTAAACTCTTCATGTGTTACATAGACTGGTATCTAGTGATGTGGCCCTACAGACAGTAAACTCTTCCTGTGTTACATAGACTGGTATCCAGTGATGTGGCCCTACAGACAGTAAACTCTTCATGTGTTACATAGACTGGTATCCAGTGATGTGGCCCTACAGACAGTAAACTCTTCATGTGTTACATAGACTACCCTTGAGCGCCAAGTGGACCAGAGGATTGAGTAAAAATAGAATACCCTCTTTAATGACATCACACTTGCAGCACACGATCTTATCCACTAAGATGGCTAAATGTTGTTGCCTGTTGTCGATATGAACAGGTGAGATAAGTAGATAAGTGTGTGTGTGTGTGTGTGTGTGTGTGTGTGTGTGTGTGTGTGTGTGTGTGTGTGTGTGTGTGTGTGTGTGTGTGTGTGTGTGTGTGTGTGTGTGTGTGTGTGTGTCGGGGGGCACATTAAGATAAGAGCTTGATGGAAACCTCTCAACCTCGCAGCTACGGCTGACAGATAGCATGCCTTTGTGAGCTAATGGAAACAATCACGCACGCACACACACACACCGCACGCACGCACGCACGCACACACACACACACACACACACACACACACACACACACACACACACACACACACACACACACACACACACACACACACACACACACACACACACACACACACACACAGCTTAAACCTGCATTACGTCAACCCTAACAGCATCAAACCGCGGCTGCTGGTTGTTTAGATAGACAGTTCCTCTGCATATTGAAAGAGATTACAATAGACTGCAACACAATGAGAACAGCAGGCGGTTTCCTCTAGAGAACCAGACAGTCTATTCAGCAGGGACCATATGCTTCTCCTCTCCTAAAAATACTGTGTTCCAAATGGCCCCCCTAGTCCCTATATAGCGCGCTACTTTTGACCAGGCTCTGGTGAAATGTAGTGCACTGTAAAGTGAATAGGTTGCTGTTTGGGATGCTCAACAGCATCGGTAAGAGTACAATTAACTTGATCTTTGTACCCTCTGATTTAATTGAAGTTCGGATATTTTTTTCTAATAATGGATATCCAATATTGCGATGACGACAGACACCGGATGACGACAGACACGGGATGGCAACAGACACGGGATGTCGACAGACACGGGATCGCGACAGACACGGGATGGTGACAGACACAGGATCGCGACAGACACGGGATCGCGACAGACATGGGATTGCGACAGACACGGGATCGATACAGACACAGGATGTCGAAAGACAAGGGATCCCGACAGACACGGGATGGCGACAGACACAGGATGATGGATTTTATTTCCATGATGATGAACGGAGAGATGCTCAGCTGGCCAGTGCCAAACAATCTCCAAACCTAATTTAGTCAACAGCGTATTGAGAATGAGTCCTATCTCATCTGACTGGGGAAGTCTGGAATCTGTCTCATTTCAATAATAACAGTGTCTTGACACAATATGGCAACCGGTTCCAATATGAGAGAGATGAGGGTTTCATAAATCAGAATGGCAGGCAGAGTATAGGGCAGGGTTTCCCAAACTCGTTTCGTTTTTTTGCCCTAGCACTACACAGCTGATTCAAGTCATCAAAGCTTGATGATCAGTTGTTTTTTAATCAGCTTTGTAGTGCTAGGGCAAAACCCAAAATTATCCTAGCACAGCATGGGGAAAGTAGCCACTACCTAAAATAAACTGATCCTAGTACTGCATCCTCAACCAGACTGATCCTAGTACTGCATCCTCAACCAGACTGATCCTAGTACTGCATCCTCAACCAGACTGATCCTAGTACTGCATCCTCAACCAGACTGATCCTAGTACTGCATCCTCAACCAGACTGATCCTAGTACTGCATCCTCAACCAGACTGATCCTAGTACTGCATCCTCAACCAGACTGATCCTAGTACTGCATCCTCAACCAGACTGATCCTAGTACTGCATCCTCAACCAGACTGATCCTAGTACTGCATCCTCAACCAGACTGATCCTAGTACTGCATCCTCAACCAGACTGATCCTAGTACTGCATGGGGAAGGTAGCCACTATGCAGATCTGACACTGCTTATACATAGACAAGAATTTTGTCAAAAGTGAAAATGGGCTAAAGTGAAATGTTCATATTCCTATCAGAATTTGTTTTGTTTGTTGGAAAACTCCAACGTTAGCACCCAACAACTGCAGCTCTATGTACTGTCTGGGTGAAACTGCTTTAAAAGGGCTGGTATCTGGGCAGTAATACTTTCTTAAAAGCTAATGAAGCTTCTCGTTAGTGTCATTAGAGCGAAATGGATGAAGCGAAGAGCAGAGAGCAGAGAGATCAGAGGTGATTCATATAATTACTCTGTCGACCTTTCTGAAATCACTATATTTAGCCCCAGTCTCTTCTGCTACATCAGGGATCATCAACTAGAATCAGTTACGGAATGATTTTTGTAGACCGTTGATCACAAGAAGCCAAAACAGATATAATATTTGATTGAAACATCATTTCAAACATTGCTTACATTTTTATACAATCACATGTCTCTCTATTATGCGTGGGAACCCTGTCCTACAGCCTTTATTTACCTTCCCCTCTGTTACGCCCTGATCTGTTTCACCTGTCCCTGTGATTGTCTCCACCCCCTCCAGGTGTCGTTTCTTTTCCCCAGTGTATTTATCCCTGTGTTTCCTGTCTCTCTGTGGCTGTTCGTCTTGTATGTTTAGTCAAGTCAACCAGCTTGTTTTCCCCCGTACTCCTTTTCTATTCTCTTTGCTAGTCTTCCCGGTTTTGACCCCTGCCAGACTCTGGACTACTTTCCCGCCTGCCTGATCATCCTGCCTGCCCTGACCTTGAATCTGCCTGCCCTTTGGTACCTATTGGACTCTGACTTGGTTTTGACCTTTTGCCTGTACACGACCATTCTCTTGCCTACCCCTTTTTGGGTTAATAAACATTGTAAGACTCCAACCATCTGCCTCCTGTAACTGCATCTGGGTCTCACCTTGTGTCATGATACCCTCGGAGAGTGGGGTCACGGAGGGTCAGCCGTTATCAACAGCAACCCTGGAGCAATTAGGGTTAAGTGCCTTGCTCAGGGCACATCGACAGATGTTTCACCTTGTCAGCTCGAGGATTCGAACTAGGGACCCAACACTGCCTGTGGCTTACTAGGAAAGTTGTGTTTCGAGGGAGGATACAGTGTAGTGTTTAATAACTCATGCATCGATTGCATTTCCTGTTACACTTCAAAACATTATTAGTGGGAGACTGCTAAATGACTAAATATAGGAGGAAGGTGGAATCCTAATACCCTGTCTCCAACACTCGTATGTGGCAGGGCTTACAGACGATAACGGTTTACAAAGGGAAACCCAGCCATGAGTTGCTCAGCAATGCAGAACTCCCGAACGAGCTAAATGCCTTTTGCTTGCTAGGAGGAAGCCCCAGTTCTTCCTGACGACTGTGTGATCTCTCTCTCCATGGCCGATGTGAGCAAAACCAATTAAACAGGTTAACATTCACAATTCCGGAACAATCACAGACGGAATACCAGGGCGTATTCTGAAAGTATGTGCAGACCAGCTGGCAAGTGTCTTCACAGTCATTTTCAATCTATCCTTGTCTGTAATCCCAACAGGTTTCAAACTGACCACCATTGTCTCTGTTCCCAAGAGCTCCAAGGTAACCTGCCTAAATTAATATTGCCCTGTAGCACTTACATCTATAATTATGAAGTGCTTTGAAAGGCTGGTCATGACACACATAAACACCATCATCCTAGACCCACTCCAATTCACACAGCACCCCAACAGATCTACAGATGATGCAATCTCAATTGCACTTCACACTGCCATCTCCCACCTGGACAAGAGAGGAAATAACTATTTGAGTATGCTGTTCATAGACTACAGCTCAGCGTTCATCACCATACAGTAGTCCCATCCAAACTCATCACCAAGCTAGGGACCTGGGACTGAACCCCTCCTTCTGAAACTGGATCCTGGATTTCCGGACGGGCCGACCCCAGGTGGTGAGGGTAGGCAACAACACCTCCGCCACGCTGACTCTCAACACGGGGGCCACTCAGGGGTGTGTGACAACTTCTCCCTAAACGTCAGTAAGACAAAAGAGCTGATCGTGGACTATAGGAGAATGAAAGGAGAACACGCCTCCATCCACATCAACTGGGCTGTTGTGGAGCAGGTTGAGAATTTCAAGTTCCTTGGCATCCACATCACTAAGGACTTAACATGGTCCACTCCACACAGACCCACACAGTTGTGAAGAGGGCACAGCAGCAACTCCTCCCCATTGGAGGCTGAAAAGAATTGACATGGACCCTCGGATCCTCAAAAAGTTCTACAGCTGCACCATCGAGAGCATTTTGACTGGCTTCATCACTGCTTGATATGGCAAATGCACTGCCCTTGACCGCAAAGTGCTACAGAGGGTGGTGCGGACAGCCCAGTACATCACTGGGGACAAGCCACCTGCCATCCAGGACCTCTATATCAGGCGGTGTCAGAGGAATGCCGAACAATTGCCAAAGACACCAGCTACCCCAAGCCATAGACTGTTCAAATCAAATTTTATTGGTCACTTACACTTGCAATAACATCTGCTAAATATGTGTATCGAAATTCTTGTGTTCCTAGCTCCAACAGTGCAGTAGTATCTAACAATTCACAACAATACACAGAAATCTAAAAGTAAAAGAATGGAATTAAGAAATATATAAATATTGGGATGAGCAATGTCGGAGTGGCAATGGTTAAAATAGAGTAGAATAGAATACAGTATGCAGTCGTGGCCAAAAGTTTTGAGAATGACACAAATAGAAATTTTCACAAGGTCTGCTGCCTCAGATTGTATGATGGCAATTTACATATATTCCAGAATGTTATGAAGAGTTATCAGATGAATTGCAATTAATTGCAAAGTCCCTCTTTGCCATGCAAATGAACTGAATCCCCCAAAAACATTTCCACTGCATTTCAGCCTTGCCACAAATGGACCAGCTGACATCATGTCAGTGATTATCTCGTTAACACAGGTGTGAGTGTTGACGAGGACAAGACTGGAGATCACTCTGTCATGCTGATTGAGTTCGAATAACAGACTGGAAGGTTCAAAAGGAGGGTGGTGCTTGGAATCATTGTTCTTCCTCTGTCAACCATGGTTACCTGCACGGAAACACGTGCCGTCATCATTGTTTTGCACAAAAAGGGCTTCACAGGCAAGGATATTGCTGCCAGTAAGATTGCACCTAAATCAACCATTTATCGGATCATCAAGAACTTCAAGGAGAGCAGTTCAATTGTTGTGAAGAAGACTTCAGGGCACCCAAGAAAGTCCAGCAAGCGCCAGGACCATCTCCTAAAATTGATTCAGCTGCGGGATCGGGGCACCACCAATACAGAGCTTGCTCAGGAATGGCAGCAGGCAGGTGTGAGTGCATCTGCACGCACAGTGAGGCAAAGACTTTTGGAGGATGGCCTGGTGTCAAGAAGGGCAGCAAAGAAGCCATTTATCTCCAGGAAAAACATCAGGGACAGACTGACATTCTGCAAAAGGTACAGGGATTGGACTGCTGAGGACTGGGGTAAAGTCATTTTCTCTGATGAATCCCCTTTCCGATTGTTTGGGGCATCCGGTTAAAAGCTTGTCCGGAGAAGACAAGGTGAGCGCTACCATCAGTCCTGTGTCATGCCAACAGTAAAGCATCCTGAGACCATTCATGTGTGGGGTTGCTTCTCAGCCAAGGGAGTGGGCTCACTCATAATTTTGCCTAAGAACACAGCCATGAATAAAGAATGGTACCAACACATCCTCAGAGAGCATCTTCTCCCAACCATCCAGGGAACAAAACATCGATATTTTGGGTCCACTCCCCAGACCATAATCCCATTGAGAACTTGTGGTCAATCCTCAAGAGGCGGGTGGACAAACAAACTCCCTCTTCTGTCCACTATCAGCTCCTTCGTTTTGTTGACGTTGAGGGAGAGGTTATTTTCCTGTCACCACTCCTTCAGGGCCCTCATTTCCTCCCTGTAGACTGTCTCGTCACTGTTGGTAATCAGGCCTACTACTGTTGTAGGGGCCACTGTGTTGACGATCAGCGAAGTGGAGGTGTTGTTTCCTACCTTCATGACCTGGGGGCGGCCCGTAAGGATGTCCAGGATCCAGTTGCACAGGGCGGGGTTCTGACCCAGGGCCCCAAGCTTAATGATGAGCTTGGAGGGTGCTATGTTGTTGAAGGTTGAGTTATAGTCAATGAACAGCATTTTTACATAGGTATTCCTCTTGTCCAGATGGGATAGGGCAGTGTGCAGTGTGATGGCGATTGTATCATTGGGGCGTTATGCAAATTGAAGTGGGTCTAGGATATCAGGTAAGATGGAGGTGATATGATCCTTAACTAGCCTCTCAAAGCACTTCATGACAGACGTGAGTGCTACGGGGCGAGATACATTTAGTTCAGTTACCTTTGCTTTCTTGGGTACAGCAACAATGGTGGACATCTTGAAGCAAGTGTGGACAGCAGACTGGGATAGAGAGAGATTGAATATGTCCGTAAACACTCCAGCCAGCTGGTCTGCGCATGCTTTAAGGACACGGCTAGGGATGCCGTCTGACCGGCAGCCTTGCTAGTGTTAACAGCCTTAAATATCTTACTTTCGTTGGCCACGGAGATTGAGAGCCCACAGTCCTTGGGAGAGGACCGCATTGGTGTCACTGTGTTATCCTCAAAGCGGGCGAAGAATGTGTTTAGCTTGTCTGGGAGCAAGACATCGGTGTCTGCAACGTGGCTGGTTTTCCCTCCCCTTGATTGTCTGTAGACCCTGCCACATACGTCTCATGTCTGAGCCGGTGAATTGCGACTCCTCTTTGTCTCTGTACTGACATTTTGCCTGTTTAATTGACTTACGTAGGGAATAATTAGACTGTTTGTATTCTGCCATATTCTCAGTCACCTTGCCATGGTTAAATGTGGTGGTTCGCGCCTTCAGTTTTGCCTCGAATGCTGCCATCTATCCACGGTTTCTGGTTTGGGTAGGTTTTAATAGTCACAGTGGGAGCAACATTCCCTATACACTTCCTGATGAACTCAGTCACTGTGTCTGTGTATGTGTCAATGTAATTCTCAGAGGCAACCCGTAACATATCCCAGTCCGTGTGATCAAAACAATCTTCAAGCATGGATTCCGATTGGTCAGACCAGCGTTGAATAGTACCTTCCGGCAAACGGAATTTGAGCATCGGCTCTACCCCCAAGCCAGACTGCTAAATAGTCAATTAATGGTACCCAAACTATCTACACTGACTCTATCTTGCACTGACCCTATGCACACTGACCCTATGCTATCCTACACTCGCTAGATTATATACATTATACAAACTACATACACACTCCCTCACATATTACATTAATACTCTCACATTCACTCACAGACTACATCGACACTTCCACTCAAAACTCTCACACATTCACACACCTCAAAAACCTTACACCTCAATACCTCAAATACCTTATTATTATCTATCCTGATGCCTAGTCACTTTACCCTGCCTTCATGTACATATCTACCTCAAATACCTGGTACCTCTGTACATTGATCTGCTACTGGTACTGGTACCGCTACTGGTACTCCCTGTATATAGCTCCGCATTGATCTGCTACTGGTACTGGTAATGGTACTGGTACTCCCTGTATATAGCTCCACATTGATCTGCTACTGGTACTGGTACTGGTACTGCTACTGGTACTCCCTGTATATAGCTCCACATTGATCTGCTACTGGTACTGGTACTGATACTGGTACTGGTACTCCCTGTATATAACTCCACATTGATCTGGTACTGGTACTGCTACTGGTACTTGTACTGGTACTCCCTGTATATAACTCCACATTGATCTGGTACTGGTACTGCTACTGGTACTTGTACTCATACTCCCTGTATATAGCTCCACATTGATCTGCTACTGGTACTGCTACTGGTACTCCCTGTATTTAGCTCCACATTGATCTGCTACTGGTACTGGTACTGCTACTGGTACTGGTACTGGTACTCCCTGTATATAGCTCCACATTGATCTGCTACTGGTACTGGTACTGGTACTGCTACTGGTACTGGTACTCCCTGTATATAGCTCCACATTGATATGCTACTGGTACTGGTACTGGTACTCCCTGTATATAGCTCCACATTGATCTGCTACTGGTACTGGTACTGGTACTGCTACTGGTACTGGTACTCCCTGTATATAGCTCCACATTGATATGCTACTGGTACTGGCTACTGGTACTGGTACTCCCTGTATATAGCTCCACATTGATCTGCTACTGGTACTGGTACTGCTACTGGTACTGGTACTGGTACTCCCTGTATATAGCTCCACATTGATATGCTACTGGTACTGGTACTGGTACTGGTACTCCCTGTATATAGCTCCACATTGATCTGCTACTGGTACTGGTACTGGTACTGGTACTGCTACTGGTACTGGTACTCCCTGTATATAGCTCCACATTGATATGCTACTGGTACTGGTACTGGTACTGGTACTCCCTGTATATAGCTCCACATTGATCTGCTACTGGTACTGGTACTGGTACTGCTACTGGTACTGGTACTCCCTGTATATAGCTCCACATTGATATGCTACTGGTACTGCTACTGGTACTGGTACTCCCTGTATATAGCTCCACATTGATCTGCTACTGGTACTGGTACTGCTACTGGTACTCCCTGTATATAGCTCCACATTGATCTGCGTACTGGTACTGCTACTGCTACTGGTACTGGTACTCCCTGTATATAGCTCCACATTGATCTGCTACTGGTACTGGTACTGCTACTGGTACTGCTACTGGTACTGGTACTCCCTGTATATAGCTCCACATTGATATGCTACTGGTACTGCTACTGGTAAGGGTACTCCCTGTATATAGCTCCACATTGATCTGCTACTGGTACTGGTACTGCTACTGGTACTTGTACTGGTACTGGTACTCCCTGTATATAGCTCCACATTGATCTGCTACTGGTACTGGTACTGGTACTGCTACTGGTACTGGTACTCCCTGTATATAGCTCCACATTGATATGCTACTGGTACTGGTACTGGTACTGGTACTCCCTGTATATAGCTCCACATTGATCTGCTACTGGTACTGGTACTGCTACTGGTACTGGTACTGGTACTCCCTGTATATAGCTCCACATTGATATGCTACTGGTACTGGTACTGGTACTGGTACTCCCTTTATATAGCTCCACATTGATCTGCTACTGGTACTGGTACTGGTACTGGTACTGCTACTGGTACTGGTACTCCCTGTATATAGCTCCACATTGATATGCTACTGGTACTGGTACTGGTACTGGTACTCCCTGTATATAGCTCCACATTGATCTGCTACTGGTACTGGTACTGGTACTGCTACTGGTACTGGTACTCCCTGTATATAGCTCCACATTGATATGCTACTGGTACTGGTACTGCTACTGGTACTCCCTGTATATAGCTCCACATTGATCTGGTACTGGTACTGCTACTGGTACTGGTACTCCCTGTATATAGCTCCACATTGATCTGCTACTGGTACTGGTACTGCTACTGGTACTGCTACTGGTACTGGTACTCCCTGTATATAGCTCCACATTGATATGCTACTGGTACTGCTACTGGTAAGGGTACTCCCTGTATATAGCTCCACATTGATCTGCTACTGGTACTGGGACTGCTACTGGTACTTGTACTGGTACTGGTACTCCCTGTATATAGCTCCACATTGATCTGCTACTGGTACTGGTACTGGTACTGCTACTGGTACTGGTACTCCCTGTATATAGCTCCACATTGATATGCTACTGGTACTGCTACTGGTACTGGTACTCCCTGTATATAGCTCCACATTGATCTGCTACTGGTACTGGTACTGCTACTGGTACTCCCTGTATATAGCTCCACATTGATCTGGTACTGGTACTGGTACTGCTACTGGTACTGGTACTCCCTGTATATAGCTCCAGATTGATCTGCTACTGGTACTGGTACTGCTACTGGTACTGGTACTCCCTGTATGTACTGTAGCTCCATTCCTGTGTATTTTATTTTATTCCTCTTGTGTTGCTTTTTTTATTTTTAAACTCTGCGTTGTTGGGAAGGGCTCGTAAGCAAGCATTTTATTGTAAAGTCTACACCAGTTGTATTCGGCACATGTGACAAATAAAATTTGATTTGATTTGACGGTTAATTATTTCCATTATAAGCTGTTTTGCACCAATTAATCACAGTGACAAGGTATGCTAATCAGACAGAGGGGGGTAAACTGAGACTGGAGAACCCTAGAGGTGTGTCCAAAATGACAACCTATTCCATAAATAGTGGGGGCCCTAGTCAAAAGTACTGCACTATATAGGGAATAGGGTGCGATTTTAGACACTCATCCAAGTGGAGGGTTTACACTCCATAGAGTATGTCTTACAATTGGCTCATTCATCCCCCTCCTCTCCCCTGTAACTATTTCCCAAGTTGTTGCTGTAAATGAGAATGTGTTCTCAGTCAACTTATCTGGTAAAATAACGGTAAAATATATAAATAAATAAAAAATGTCTGCTCTCTTTGGAACACCCTAAAACACAGCCATCACTGTTCATGGTAATGGTGGTGGTGTGTGTGTGTGTGTGTGTGTGTGTGTGTGTGTGTGTGTGTGTGTGTGTGTGTGTGTGTGTGTGTGTGTGTGTGTGTGTGTGTGTGTGTGTGTGTGTGTGTGTGTGTGTGTGTGTGTGTGTTGGTGTGTGTCCTTGATGATGAGTGTACCATGTTATGAGTGTCCTTCACGGTAACACAGATACAGACCTCTACTACACCACAGCTGAAAATAATCAATTAGTTCTGCATTTTAAAAAAACACATGAAAACATGAAAAAGACAATCTATGTAAGGCCGGGACTGATGTAAAAACCCTCTGGTCAATCCAGCCAACATCACACACTACAATATGGATGGATTAGAGAGGCAGTGTTCTGGGAAACACACTGATAACACTCTCTCACTAACTCACTGCATCACTCACTCCCTCTCTCACTGGTCTCTCTAGATTGGTCTGTCCCTCTTCTCTTGTTTGCTCACTGTTAGCTAATTTCTCTCTCTCTCTCTCACACACACACACACAGACACTCGCACTCTCTCTCTCTTAACAACCCATACTCCTCCACCCAGTTCCAGGAGCAGCAGTGGAGACACCCGGACAGAAGAGAGGGAGGGTGAGTGAGTGAGAGTGAACCATGACTGACATGAAACCAGACAGTCTGATCAGCCTAGTCACCATCACCTCCACCGACCAGGCCTTCTGATGTAACAACAGGAAATCAAAGGTTAGCATCTGTTGTTGCAGAACACACTACAGATGTCGGCTCTTAATTTGAATGCCCTGTTGTTGCAGGAAGTGTCCATTTTAAAAGGCTTCTAAAGTTTGTAATTTCCACTTTAAAATGTATCATCCCTTAAAAAAAAATCCATTATTTATAATCCACACAAGAATTCACATTTCCTGTTGCTGAAGGATAATTTTCTTGCTGTGAGAAACTGGTCAAATTACGATCCTACATCTGTATGGGTCTCATCATCAAATTTTCTCTCCCATTATGCCTCTGTGAATAATAGCCAGGGGAGGTTATTTCCTTCACTATAGAAGAAAAGGGTCCTTCTTTCATTCATTATACACTTCAGAAATCCTCCACGCTCCTGATTTAAGGTAGAATAGGCAACGAGAATCATCTGGGATTTCTCTTCTATTGTGTTTTTCAAGGTGCCATGACTGGAGGCTGTGTTTATGCCTGAGAATCTCCATGTTGCCCGCTACACGCTTAGCACCAATACCGTCATCAAGGAGCACACACACAGGCACGCAAGCCCCCCCAGGCACACACACACAGGCACACACACACAGGCACACACACACAGGCCCCCCCCCCCCCCCACACACACACACACACACACACACACACACACACACACACCACACACACACACACACACACACACACACACACACACACACACACACACACACACACACACACACACACACACACACTACAGTAGTAGAAGTGACAGTAATTCAGCATTCACATTTGCATGTTCCTACAAACGAATGCAAACTTCACAGTTTTCTTCATGTTTCTATCATGGTGTGAAAAATGTGTTTGGGTTGTGTAGCATCGTAAATCATGGCAGGGCAATGTGTCTGTGTCTGCTGTATAACTAATGGGCCTATCAGAGCTAGAGGATCACCCGAAGCAGCCACGGATGGTGTGGGTTATGACAAACTGCATCAACAAACCATTAACCAGCCGCCCTAGCAACCACAATACAATTACACTAGACGCACACACGCGCGCATGTACACACACACGCAAACAAACACACACACACACCAGTTATCCACCCAAACAACCATTCACACATCAAACCGCCCTGGCGATGCATAAATTACTAGGTTTTTGTCTCAGTGGGGTGTAAAACGTGTTGTTTTTTTGGACGTGGTATGTGGTCGTGTGGATACTGGCAACTGGATAGTATCTCTCCACCACACTACTCTGTTGGCAAGTGAACTCATCAGGGTTTATGTCTCTCTCTCTCTCTCTCTCTTTCTCTCTCTCTAAATATTGGCTAGCAGAAAAGCGGACACATTCCTTGCTTTACACTAAATCCCTCTGGCTGGTGTCAGTCGTGGTGAAACAAACAAACAGTGTCCATGAAAAGCCTCTGCATCCATTTCCAGTATGTCTGTTGTATTATTTCTCAGTCAGCCATTGTCTACTGCTTACAACCACATTGAACAGGACTTTGTCTTGTGTTAACACATCTAGCTCTGTTTACCTCATGAAAGACCCCATGTTGGGACTTACGTCCAGGAAGTGTATGTATGTATGTATGTATGTATGTATGTATGTATGTATGTATGTATGTATGTATGTGTATGTTGTGTGTGTGTGTGTGTGTGTGTGTGTGTGTGTGTGTGTGTGTGTGTGTGTGTGTGTGTGTGTGTGTGTGTGTGTGTGTGTGTGTGTGTGTGTGTGTGTGTGTGTGTGTGTGTATGCTCACTTCTGTTTTTTATACACTCCTCGCTCCCTCCCTCCCTCCCTCCGGCTGGGTTTTATCCCCTCTTTAGATTGATATCCTGATAGAGTAATGAATGTGGTCTGGTCAGTGCCAGGATCTCCGTTGTGTCCTGATCCCCCCCACCATCATTACTCCTCCATTCATCTCCCTGCTGCCATTACAACAACAGCCACACAATATCCCTCCCTGCCAGCACCAGCCCCAGCCACCACATAACACAGGCAATGTGTTTGAATTAGACCTCACAGGGTCAGCGATTAGGCCCACATTAGTCACCCAGCCTGGGGTTCAGACAGAGGGTAGCTACCCCTCTACCATACTCCTCTGTGATGGAGGGATTGGTGGAGGAGGAGAGGAGAATAGAGGGATACTATGGGAACCCACAGAGTGATGGAGGGGGGTCTGGTTGACTGGACAGAACATGGGTTCACATTGATTCATTTTCTTTCTAAATGAAAGTGTTTTATTCAGCCTGCCTGTCTTGGGTCGGGGTTTGCACTTTTGGAACTAGTCCATTCGTTCCTTTGCGCCAGGTAAGCTAAATGAAGAGCAGACAAAGGAAAATGAATTGTAATGCTAGTTGAACTCAGGTCTGACTGGACGGTGCAGGGATAGTAATACTGGTTGAACTCAGGTCTGACTGGACGGTGCAGGGATAGTAATACTGGTTGAACTCAGGTCTGACTGGACGGTGCAGGGATAGTAATACTGGTTGAACTCAGGTCTGGCTGGACGGTTTAGGGATAGTAATACTGGTTGAACTCAGGTCTGACTGGACGGTTTAGGGATAGTAATACTGGTTGAACTCAGGTCTGGCTGGACGGTGCAGGGATAGTAATACTGGTTGAACTCAGTTCTGACTGGACGGTGCAGGGATAGTAATACTGGTTGAACTCAGGTCTGGCTGGACGGTGCAGGGATAGTAATACTGGTTGAACTCAGGTCTGACTGGACGGTGCAGGGATAGTAATACTGGTTGAACTCAGGTCTGACTGGACGGTGCAGGGATAGTAATACTGGTTGAACTCAGGTCTGGCTGGATGGTGCAGGGATAGTAATACTGGTTGAACTCAGGTCTGGCTGGACGGTGCAGGGATAGTAATACTGGTTGAACTCAGGTCTGGCTGGACGGTGCAGGGATAGTAATACTGGTTGAACTCAGGTCTGGCTGGACGGTGCAGGGATAGTAATACTGGTTGAACTCAGGTCTGGCTGGACGGTGCAGGGATAGTAATACTGGTTGAACTCAGGTCTGGCTGGACGGTGCAGGGATAGTAATACTGGTTGAACTCAGGTCTGGCTGGAAGGTGCAGGGATAGTTATACTGGTTGAACTCAGGTCTGGCTGGATGGTGCAGGGATAGTAATACTGGTTGAACTCAGGTCTGGCTGGACGGTGCAGGGATAGTAATACTGGTTGAACTCAGGTCTGGCTGGACGGTGCAGGGATAGTAATACTGGTTGAACTCAGGTCTGGCTGGATGGTGCAGGGATAGTAATACTGGTTGAACTCAGGTCTGGCTGGACGGTGCAGGGATAGTAATACTGGTTGAACTCAGGTCTGGCTGGACGGTGCAGGGATAGTAATACTGGTTGAACTCAGGTCTGGCTGGACGGTGCAGGGATAGTAATACTGGTTGAACTCAGGTCTGGCTGGACGGTGCAGGGATAGTAATACTGGTTGAACTCAGGTCTGGCTGGATGGTGCAGGGATAGTAATACTGGTTGAACTCAGGTCTGGCTGGACGGTGCAGGGATAGTAATACTGGTTGAACTCAGGTCTGGCTGGACGGTGCAGGGATAGTAATACTGGTTGAACTCAGGTCTGGCTGGACGGTGCAGGGATAGTAATACTGGTTGAACTCAGGTCTGGCAGGACGGTTTAGGGATAGTAATACTGGTTGAACTCAGGTCTGGCTGGACGGTGCAGGGATAGTAATACTGGTTGAACTCAGGTCTGGCTGGACGGTGCAGGGATAGTAATACTGGTTGAACTCAGGTCTGACTGGACGGTGCAGGGATAGTAATACTGGTTGAACTCAGGTCTGGCTGGACGGTGCAGGGATAGTAATACTGGTTGAACTCAGGTCTGGCTGGACGGTGCAGGGATAGTAATACTGGTTGAACTCAGGTCTGACTGGACGGTGCAGGGATAGTAATACTGGTTGAACTCAGGTCTGGCTGGACGGTGCAGGGATAGTAATACTGGTTGAACTCAGGTCTGACTGGACGGTGCAGGGATAGTAATACTGGTTGAACTCAGGTCTGGCTGGACGGTGCAGGGATAGTAATACTGGTTGAACTCAGGTCTGGCTGGACGGTGCAGGGATAGTAATACTGGTTGAACTCAGGTCTGGCCGGAAGGTGCAGGGATAGTAATACTGGTTGAACTCAGGTCTGACTGGACGGTGCAGGGATAGTAATACTGGTTGAACTCAGGTCTGACTGGACGGTTTAGGGATAGTAATACTAGTTGAACTCAGGTCTGACTGGACGGTGCAGGGATAGTAATACTGGTTGAACTCAGGTCTGACTGGACGGTGCAGGCATAGTAATACTGGTTGAACTCAGGTCTGGCTGGACGGTGCAGGGATAGTAATACTGGTTGAACTCAGGTCTGGCTGGACGGTGCAGGGATAGTAATACTGGTTGAACTCAGGTCTGACTGGACGGTGCAGGGATAGTAATACTGGTTGAACTCAGGTCTGGCTGGACGGTGCAGGGATAGTAATACTGGTTGAACTCAGGTCTGACTGGACGGTGCAGGGATAGTAATACTGGTTGAACTCAGGTCTGGCTGGACGGTGCAGGGATAGTAATACTGGTTGAACTCAGGTCTGGCCGGACGGTGCAGGGATAGTAATACTGGTTGAACTCAGGTCTGGCCGGAAGGTGCAGGGATAGTAATACTGGTTGAACTCAGGTCTGACTGGACGGTGCAGGGATAGTAATACTGGTTGAACTCAGGTCTGACTGGACGGTGCAGGGATAGTAATACTGGTTGAACTCAGGTCTGGCTGGACGGTGCAGGGATAGTAATACTGGTTGAACTCAGGTCTGGCTGGACGGTTTAGGGATAGTAATACTGGTTGAACTCAGGTCTGACTGGACGGTGCAGGGATAGTAATACTGGTTGAACTTAGGTCTGGCTGGACGGTGCAGGGATAGTAATACTGGTTGAACTCAGGTCTGGCTGGACGGTGCAGGGATAGTAATACTGGTTGAACTCAGGTCTGGCTGGACGGTGCAGGGATAGTAATACTGGTTGAACTCAGGTCTGGCAGGACGGTTTAGGGATAGTAATACTGGTTGATCTCAGGTCTGGCTGGACGGTGCAGGGATAGTAATACTGGTTGAACTCAGGTCTGGCTGGACGGTGCAGGGATAGTAATACTGGTTGAACTCAGGTCTGACTGGACGGTGCAGGGATAGTAATACTGGTTGAACTCAGGTCTGACTGGACGGTTTAGGGATAGTAATACTAGTTGAACTCAGGTCTGACTGGACGGTGCAGGGATAGTAATACTGGTTAAACTCAGGTCTGACTGGACGGTGCAGGGATAGTAATACTGGTTGAACTCAGGTCTGGCTGGACGGTGCAGGGATAGTAATACTGGTTGAACTCAGGTCTGGCTGGACGGTGCAGGGATAGTAATACTGGTTGAACTCAGGTCTGACTGGACGGTGCAGGGATAGTAATACTGGTTAAACTCAGGTCTGGCTGGACGGTGCAGGGATAGTAATACTGGTTGAACTCAGGTCTGGCTGGACGGTGCAGGGATAGTAATACTGGTTGAACTCAGGTCTGGCTGGACGGTGCAGGGATAGTAATACTGGTTGAACTCAGGTCTGACTGGACGGTGCAGGGATAGTAATACTGGTTGAACTCAGGTCTGACTGGACGGTGCAGGGATAGTAATACTGGTTGAACTCAGGTCTGGCTGGACGGTGCAGGGATAGTAATACTGGTTGAACTCAGGTCTGACTGGACGGTGCAGGGATAGTAATACTGGTTGATCTCAGGTCTGGCTGGACGGTGCAGGGATAGTAATACTGGTTGAACTCAGGTCTGGCTGGACGGTGCAGGGATAGTAATACTGGTTGAACTCAGGTCTGACTGGAAGGTGCAGGGATAGTAATACTGGTTGAACTCAGGTCTGACTGGACGGTTTAGGGATAGTAATACTAGTTGAACTCAGGTCTGACTGGACGGTGCAGGGATAGTAATACTGGTTGAACTCAGGTCTGACTGGACGGTGCAGGGATAGTAATACTGGTTGATCTCAGGTCTGGCTGGACGGTGCAGGGATAGTAATACTGGTTGAACTCAGGTCTGGCTGGACGGTGCAGGGATAGTAATACTGGTTGAACTCAGGTCTGACTGGACGGTGCAGGGATAGTAATACTGGTTAAACTCAGGTCTGGCTGGACGGTGCAGGGATAGTAATACTGGTTGAACTCAGGTCTGGCTGGACGGTGCAGGGATAGTAATACTGGTTGAACTCAGGTCTGGCTGGACGGTGCAGGGATAGTAATACTGGTTGAACTCAGGTCTGACTGGACGGTGCAGGGATAGTAATACTGGTTGAACTCAGGTCTGACTGGACGGTGCAGGGATAGTAATACTGGTTGAACTCAGGTCTGGCTGGACGGTGCAGGGATAGTAATACTGGTTGAACTCAGGTCTGACTGGACGGTGCAGGGATAGTAATACTGGTTGAACTCAGGTCTGGCTGGACGGTGCAGGGATAGTAATACTGGTTGAACTCAGGTCTGGCTGGACGGTGCAGGGATAGTAATACTGGTTGAACTCAGGTCTGGCTGGACGGTGCAGGGATAGTAATACTGGTTGAACTCAGGTCTGGCTGGACGGTGCAGGGATAGTAATACTGGTTGAACTCAGGTCTGACTGGACGGTGCAGGGATAGTAATACTGGTTGAACTCAGGTCTGACTGGACGGTGCAGGGATAGTAATACTGGTTGAACTCAGGTCTGGCTGGACGGTGCAGGGATAGTAATACTGGTTGAACTCAGGTCTGACTGGACGGTGCAGGGATAGTAATACTGGTTGAACTCAGGTCTGGCTGGACGGTGCAGGGATAGTAATACTGGTTGAACTCAGGTCTGGCTGGACGGTGCAGGGATAGTAATACTGGTTGAACTCAGGTCTGGCTGGACGGTGCAGGGATAGTAATACTGGTTGAACTCAGGTCTGGCTGGACGGTGCAGGGATAGTAATACTGGTTAAACTCAGGTCTGGCTGGACGGTGCAGGGATAGTAATACTGGTTGAACTCAGGTCTGGCTGGACGGTGCAGGGATAGTAATACTGGTTGAACTCAGGTCTGGCTGGACGGTGCAGGGATAGTAATACTGGTTGAACTCAGGTCTGACTGGACGGTGCAGGGATAGTAATACTGGTTGAACTCAGGTCTGACTGGACGGTGCAGGGATAGTAATACTGGTTGAACTCAGGTCTGGCTGGACGGTGCAGGGATAGTAATACTGGTTGAACTCAGGTCTGACTGGACGGTGCAGGGATAGTAATACTGGTTGAACTCAGGTCTGGCTGGACGGTGCAGGGATAGTAATACTGGTTGAACTCAGGTCTGGCTGGACGGTGCAGGGATAGTAATACTGGTTGAACTCAGGTCTGGCTGGACGGTGCAGGGATAGTAATACTGGTTGAACTCAGGTCTGGCTGGACGGTGCAGGGATAGTAATACTGGTTGAACTCAGGTCTGACTGGACGGTTTAGGGATAGTAATACTGGTTGAACTCAGGTCTGACTGGACGGTGCAGGGATAGTAATACTGGTTGAACTCAGGTCTGGCTGGACGGTGCAGGGATAGTAATACTGGTTGAACTCAGGTCTGACTGGACGGTGCAGGGATAGTAATACTGGTTGAACTCAGGTCTGGCTGGACGGTTTAGGGATAGTAATACTGGTTGAACTCAGGTCTGACTGGACGGTGCAGGGATAGTAATACTGGTTGAACTCAGGTCTGGCTGGACGGTGCAGGGATAGTAATACTGGTTGAACTCAGGTCTGGCTGGACGGTGCAGGGATAGTAATACTGGTTGAACTCAGGTCTGGCTGGACGGTGCAGGGATAGTAATACTGGTTGAACTCAGGTCTGGAAGGACGGTTTAGGGATAGTAATACTGGTTGATCTCAGGTCTGGCTGGACGGTGCAGGGATAGTAATACTGGTTGAACTCAGGTCTGGCTGGACGGTGCAGGGATAGTAATACTGGTTGAACTCAGGTCTGACTGGAAGGTGCAGGGATAGTAATACTGGTTGAACTCAGGTCTGACTGGACGGTTTAGGGATAGTAATACTAGTTGAACTCAGGTCTGACTGGACGGTGCAGGGATAGTAATACTGGTTGAACTCAGGTCTGACTGGACGGTGCAGGGATAGTAATACTGGTTGATCTCAGGTCTGGCTGGACGGTGCAGGGATAGTAATACTGGTTGAACTCAGGTCTGGCTGGACGGTGCAGGGATAGTAATACTGGTTGAACTCAGGTCTGACTGGACGGTGCAGGGATAGTAATACTGGTTAAACTCAGGTCTGGCTGGACGGTGCAGGGATAGTAATACTGGTTGAACTCAGGTCTGGCTGGACGGTGCAGGGATAGTAATACTGGTTGAACTCAGGTCTGGCTGGACGGTGCAGGGATAGTAATACTGGTTGAACTCAGGTCTGACTGGACGGTGCAGGGATAGTAATACTGGTTGAACTCAGGTCTGACTGGACGGTGCAGGGATAGTAATACTGGTTGAACTCAGGTCTGGCTGGACGGTGCAGGGATAGTAATACTGGTTGAACTCAGGTCTGACTGGACGGTGCAGGGATAGTAATACTGGTTGAACTCAGGTCTGGCTGGACGGTGCAGGGATAGTAATACTGGTTGAACTCAGGTCTGGCTGGACGGTGCAGGGATAGTAATACTGGTTGAACTCAGGTCTGGCTGGACGGTGCAGGGATAGTAATACTGGTTGAACTCAGGTCTGGCTGGACGGTGCAGGGATAGTAATACTGGTTGAACTCAGGTCTGACTGGACGGTGCAGGGATAGTAATACTGGTTGAACTCAGGTCTGACTGGACGGTGCAGGGATAGTAATACTGGTTGAACTCAGGTCTGGCTGGACGGTGCAGGGATAGTAATACTGGTTGAACTCAGGTCTGACTGGACGGTGCAGGGATAGTAATACTGGTTGAACTCAGGTCTGGCTGGACGGTGCAGGGATAGTAATACTGGTTGAACTCAGGTCTGGCTGGACGGTGCAGGGATAGTAATACTGGTTGAACTCAGGTCTGGCTGGACGGTGCAGGGATAGTAATACTGGTTGAACTCAGGTCTGGCTGGACGGTGCAGGGATAGTAATACTGGTTGAACTCAGGTCTGACTGGACGGTTTAGGGATAGTAATACTGGTTGAACTCAGATCTGACTGGACGGTGCAGGGATAGTAATACTGGTTGAACTCAGGTCTGGCTGGACGGTGCAGGGATAGTAATACTGGTTGAACTCAGGTCTGACTGGACGGTGCAGGGATAGTAATACTGGTTGAACTCAGGTCTGGCTGGACGGTGCAGGGATAGTAATACTGGTTGAACTCAGGTCTGGCTGGACGGTGCAGGGATAGTAATACTGGTTGAACTCAGGTCTGGCTGGACGGTGCAGGGATAGTAATACTGGTTGAACTCAGGTCTGACTGGACGGTGCAGGGATAGTAATACTGGTTGAACTCAGGTCTGGCTGGACGGTGCAGGGATAGTAATACTGGTTGTACTCAGGTCTGACTGGACGGTGCAGGGATAGTAATACTGGTTGAACTCAGGTCTGAGTGGACGGTGCAGGGATAGTAATACTCGTTGAACTCAGGTCTGGCTGGACGGTGCAGGGACAGTAATACTGGTTGAACTCAGGTCTGACTGGACGGTGCAGGGATAGTAATACTGGTTGAACTCAGGTCTGGCTGGACGGTGCAGGGATAGTAATACTGGTTGAACTCAGGTCTGGCTGGACGGTGCAGGGATAGTAATACTGGTTGAACTCAGGTCTGGCTGGACGGTGCAGGGATAGTAATACTGGTTGAACTCAGGTCTGACTGGACGGTGCAGGGATAGTAATACTGGTTGAACTCAGGTCTGGCTGGACGGTGCAGGGATAGTAATACTGGTTGATCTCAGGTCTGGCTGGACGGTGCAGGGATAGTAATACTGGTTGAACTCAGGTCTGACTGGACGGTGCAGGGATAGTAATACTGGTTGAACTCAGGTCTGGCTGGACGGTGCAGGGATAGTAATACTGGTTGAACTCAGGTCTGGCTGGACGGTGCAGGGATAGTAATACTGGTTGAACTCAGGTCTGGCTGGACGGTGCAGGGATAGTAATACTGGTTGAACTCAGGTCTGGCTGGACGGTGCAGGGACAGTAATACTGGTTGAACTCAGGTCTGACTGGACGGTGCAGGGATAGTAATACTGGTTGAACTCAGGTCTGGCTGGACGGTGCAGGGACAGTAATACTGGTTGAACTCAGGTCTGGCTGGACGGTGCAGGGATAGTAATACTGGTTGAACTCAGGTCTGACAGGACGGTGCAGTGATAGTAATACTGGTTGAACTCAGGTCTGACTGGACGGTGCAGGCATAGTAATACTGGTTGAACTCAGGTCTGACTGGACGGTGCAGGGATAGTAATACTGGTTGAACTCAGGTCTGACTGGACGGTGCAGGGATAGTAATACTGGTTGAACTCAGGTCTGACTGGACGGTGCAGGGATAGTAATACTGGTTGAACTCAGGTCTGACTGGACGGTGCAGGGATAGTAATACTGGTTGAACTCAGGTCTGACTGGACGGTTTAGGGATAGTAATACTAGTTGAACTCAGGTCTGACTGGACGGTGCAGGGATAGTAATACTGGTTGAACTCAGGTCTGACTGGACGGTGCAGGGATAGTAATACTGGTTGAACTCAGGTCTGGCTGGACGGTGCAGGGATAGTAATACTGGTTGAACTCAGGTCTGGCTGGACGGTGCAGGGATAGTAATACTGGTTGAACTCAGGTCTGACTGGACGGTGCAGGGATAGTAATACTGGTTGAACTCAGGTCTGGCTGGACGGTGCAGGGATAGTAATACTGGTTGAACTCAGGTCTGACTGGACGGTGCAGGGATAGTAATACTGGTTGAACTCAGGTCTGGCTGGACGGTGCAGGGATAGTAATACTGGTTGAACTCAGGTCTGGCTGGACGGTGCAGGGATAGTAATACTGGTTGAACTCAGGTCTGGCCGGAAGGTGCAGGGATAGTAATACTGGTTGAACTCAGGTCTGACTGGACGGTGCAGGGATAGTAATACTGGTTGAACTCAGGTCTGACTGGACGGTGCAGGGATAGTAATACTGGTTGAACTCAGGTCTGGCTGGACGGTGCAGGGATAGTAATACTGGTTGAACTCAGGTCTGGCTGGACGGTTTAGGGATAGTAATACTGGTTGAACTCAGGACTGACTGGACGGTGCAGGGATAGTAATACTGGTTGAACTCAGGTCTGGCTGGACGGTGCAGGGATAGTAATACTGGTTGAACTCAGTCTGGCTGGACGGTGCAGGGATAGTAATACTGGTTGAACTCAGGTCTGGCTGGACGGTGCAGGGATAGTAATACTGGTTGAACTCAGGTCTGGCAGGACGGTTTAGGGATAGTAATACTGGTTGATCTCAGGTCTGGCTGGACGGTGCAGGGATAGTAATACTGGTTGAACTCAGGTCTGGCTGGACGGTGCAGGGATAGTAATACTGGTTGAACTCAGGTCTGACTGGACGGTGCAGGGATAGTAATACTGGTTGAACTCAGGTCTGACTGGACGGTTTAGGGATAGTAATACTAGTTGAACTCAGGTCTGACTGGACGGTGCAGGGATAGTAATACTGGTTGAACTCAGGTCTGGCTGGACGGTGCAGGGATAGTAATACTGGTTGAACTCAGGTCTGACTGGACGGTGCAGGGATAGTAATACTGGTTGAACTCAGGTCTGGCTGGACGGTGCAGGGATAGTAATACTGGTTGAACTCAGGTCTGGCTGGACGGTGCAGGGATAGTAATACTGGTTGAACTCAGGTCTGGCCGGAAGGTGCAGGGATAGTAATACTGGTTGAACTCAGGTCTGACTGGACGGTGCAGGGATAGTAATACTGGTTGAACTCAGGTCTGACTGGACGGTGCAGGGATAGTAATACTGGTTGAACTCAGGTCTGGCTGGACGGTGCAGGGATAGTAATACTGGTTGAACTCAGGTCTGGCTGGACTGTTTAGGGATAGTAATACTGGTTGAACTCAGGACTGACTGGACGGTGCAGGGATAGTAATACTGGTTGAACTTAGGTCTGGCTGTACGGTGCAGGGATAGTAATACTGGTTGAACTCAGTCTGGCTGGACGGTGCAGGGATAGTAATACTGGTTGAACTCAGGTCTGGCTGGACGGTGCAGGGATAGTAATACTGGTTGAACTCAGGTCTGGCAGGACGGTTTAGGGATAGTAATACTGGTTGATCTCAGGTCTGGCTGGACGGTGCAGGGATAGTAATACTGGTTGAACTCAGGTCTGGCTGGACGGTGCAGGGATAGTAATACTGGTTGAACTCAGGTCTGACTGGACGGTGCAGGGATAGTAATACTGGTTGAACTCAGGTCTGACTGGACGGTTTAGGGATAGTAATACTAGTTGAACTCAGGTCTGACTGGACGGTGCAGGGATAGTAATACTGGTTAAACTCAGGTCTGACTGGACGGTGCAGGGATAGTAATACTGGTTGAACTCAGGTCTGGCTGGACGGTGCAGGGATAGTAAAACTGGTTGAACTCAGGTCTGGCTGGACGGTGCAGGGATAGTAATACTGGTTGAACTCAGGTCTGACTGGACGGTGCAGGGATAGTAATACTGGTTAAACTCAGGTCTGGCTGGACGGTGCAGGGATAGTAATACTGGTTGAACTCAGGTCTGGCTGGACGGTGCAGGGATAGTAATACTGGTTGAACTCAGGTCTGGCTGGACGGTGCAGGGATAGTAATACTGGTTGAACTCAGGTCTGACTGGACGGTGCAGGGATAGTAATACTGGTTGAACTCAGGTCTGACTGGACGGTGCAGGGATAGTAATACTGGTTGAACTCAGGTCTGGCTGGACGGTGCAGGGATAGTAATACTGGTTGAACTCAGGTCTGACTGGACGGTGCAGGGATAGTAATACTGGTTGAACTCAGGTCTGGCTGGACGGTGCAGGGATAGTAATACTGGTTGAACTCAGGTCTGGCTGGACGGTGCAGGGATAGTAATACTGGTTGAACTCAGGTCTGGCTGGACGGTGCAGGGATAGTAATACTGGTTGAACTCAGGTCTGGCTGGACGGTGCAGGGATAGTAATACTGGTTGAACTCAGGTCTGACTGGACGGTTTAGGGATAGTAATACTGGTTGAACTCAGGTCTGACTGGACGGTGCAGGGATAGTAATACTGGTTGAACTCAGGTCTGGCTGGACGGTGCAGGGATAGTAATACTGGTTGAACTCAGGTCTGACTGGACGGTGCAGGGATAGTAATACTGGTTGAACTCAGGTCTGGCTGGACGGTTTAGGGATAGTAATACTGGTTGAACTCAGGTCTGACTGGACGGTGCAGGGATAGTAATACTGGTTGAACTCAGGTCTGGCTGGACGGTGCAGGGATAGTAATACTGGTTGAACTCAGGTCTGGCTGGACGGTGCAAGGATAGTAATACTGGTTGAACTCAGGTCTGGCTGGACGGTGCAGGGATAGTAATACTGGTTGAACTCAGGTCTGGCAGGACGGTTTAGGGATAGTAATACTGGTTGATCTCAGGTCTGGCTGGACGGTGCAGGGATAGTAATACTGGTTGAACTCAGGTCTGGCTGGACGGTGCAGGGATAGTAATACTGGTTGAACTCAGGTCTGACTGGACGGTGCAGGGATAGTAATACTGGTTGAACTCAGGTCTGACTGGACGGTTTAGGGATAGTAATACTAGTTGAACTCAGGTCTGACTGGACGGTGCAGGGATAGTAATACTGGTTGAACTCAGGTCTGACTGGACGGTGCAGGGATAGTAATACTGGTTGAACTCAGGTCTGGCTGGACGGTGCAGGGATAGTAATACTGGTTGAACTCAGGTCTGGCTGGACGGTGCAGGGATAGTAATACTGGTTGAACTCAGGTCTGACTGGACGGTGCAGGGATAGTAATACTGGTTAAACTCAGGTCTGGCTGGACGGTGCAGGGATAGTAATACTGGTTGAACTCAGGTCTGGCTGGACGGTGCAGGGATAGTAATACTGGTTGAACTCAGGTCTGGCTGGACGGTGCAGGGATAGTAATACTGGTTGAACTCAGGTCTGACTGGACGGTGCAGGGATAGTAATACTGGTTGAACTCAGGTCTGACTGGACGGTGCAGGGATAGTAATACTGGTTGAACTCAGGTCTGGCTGGACGGTGCAGGGATAGTAATACTGGTTGATCTCAGGTCTGACTGGACGGTGCAGGGATAGTAATACTGGTTGAACTCAGGTCTGACTGGACGGTGCAGGGATAGTAATACTGGTTGAACTCAGGTCTGGCTGGACGGTGCAGGGATAGTAATACTGGTTGAACTCAGGTCTGACTGGACGGTGCAGGGATAGTAATACTGGTTGAACTCAGGTCTGGCTGGACGGTGCAGGGATAGTAATACTGGTTGAACTCAGGTCTGGCTGGACGGTGCAGGGATAGTAATACTGGTTGAACTCAGGTCTGGCTGGACGGTGCAGGGATAGTAATACTGGTTGAACTCAGGTCTGGCTGGACGGTGCAGGGATAGTAATACTGGTTGAACTCAGGTCTGACTGGACGGTTTAGGGATAGTAATACTGGTTGAACTCAGGTCTGACTGGACGGTGCAGGGATAGTAATACTGGTTGAACTCAGGTCTGGCTGGACGGTGCAGGGATAGTAATACTGGTTGAACTCAGGTCTGACTGGACGGTGCAGGGATAGTAATACTGGTTGAACTCAGGTCTGGCTGGACGGTGCAGGGATAGTAATACTGGTTGAACTCAGGTCTGGCTGGACGGTGCAGGGATAGTAATACTGGTTGAACTCAGGTCTGGCTGGACGGTGCAGGGATAGTAATACTGGTTGAACTCAGGTCTGACTGGACGGTGCAGGGATAGTAATACTGGTTGAACTCAGGTCTGGCTGGACGGTGCAGGGATAGTAATACTGGTTGTACTCAGGTCTGACTGGACGGTGCAGGGATAGTAATACTGGTTGAACTCAGGTCTGAGTGGACGGTGCAGGGATAGTAATACTCGTTGAACTCAGGTCTGGCTGGACGGTGCAGGGACAGTAATACTGGTTGAACTCAGGTCTGACTGGACGGTGCAGGGATAGTAATACTGGTTGAACTCAGGTCTGGCTGGACGGTGCAGGGACAGTAATACTGGTTGAACTCAGGTCTGGCTGGACGGTGCAGGGATAGTAATACTGGTTGAACTCAGGTCTGGCTGGACGGTGCAGGGATAGTAATACTGGTTGAACTCAGGTCTGACTGGACGGTGCAGGGATAGTAATACTGGTTGAACTCAGGTCTGGCTGGACGGTGCAGGGATAGTAATACTGGTTGATCTCAGGTCTGGCTGGACGGTGCAGGGATAGTAATACTGGTTGAACTCAGGTCTGACTGGACGGTGCAGGGATAGTAATACTGGTTGAACTCAGGTCTGGCTGGACGGTGCAGGGATAGTAATACTGGTTGAACTCAGGTCTGGCTGGACGGTGCAGGGATAGTAATACTGGTTGAACTCAGGTCTGGCTGGACGGTGCAGGGATAGTAATACTGGTTGAACTCAGGTCTGGCTGGACGGTGCAGGGACAGTAATACTGGTTGAACTCAGGTCTGACTGGACGGTGCAGGGATAGTAATACTGGTTGAACTCAGGTCTGGCTGGACGGTGCAGGGATAGTAATACTGGTTGAACTCAGGTCTGGCTGGACGGTGCAGGGACAGTAATACTGGTTGAACTCAGGTCTGGCTGGACGGTGCAGGGATAGTAATACTGGTTGAACTCAGGTCTGACTGGACGGTGCAGTGACAGTAATACTGGTTGAACTCAGGTCTGACTGGACGGTGCAGGCATAGTAATACTGGTTGAACTCAGGTCTGACTGGACGGTGCAGGGATAGTAATACTGGTTGAACTCAGGTCTGACTGGACGGTGCAGGGATAGTAATACTGGTTGAACTCAGGTCTGACTGGACGGTGCAGGGATAGTAATACTGGTTGAACTCAGGTCTGACTGGACGGTGCAGGGATAGTAATACTGGTTGAACTCAGGTCTGACTGGACGGTTTAGGGATAGTAATACTAGTTGAACTCAGGTCTGACTGGACGGTGCAGGGATAGTAATACTGGTTGAACTCAGGTCTGACTGGACGGTGCAGGGATAGTAATACTGGTTGAACTCAGGTCTGGCTGGACGGTGCAGGGATAGTAATACTGGTTGAACTCAGGTCTGGCTGGACGGTGCAGGGATAGTAATACTGGTTGAACTCAGGTCTGACTGGACGGTGCAGGGATAGTAATACTGGTTGAACTCAGGTCTGGCTGGACGGTGCAGGGATAGTAATACTGGTTGAACTCAGGTCTGACTGGACGGTGCAGGGATAGTAATACTGGTTGAACTCAGGTCTGGCTGGACGGTGCAGGGATAGTAATACTGGTTGAACTCAGGTCTGGCTGGACGGTGCAGGGATAGTAATACTGGTTGAACTCAGGTCTGGCCGGAAGGTGCAGGGATAGTAATACTGGTTGAACTCAGGTCTGACTGGACGGTGCAGGGATAGTAATACTGGTTGAACTCAGGTCTGGCTGGACGGTGCAGGGATAGTAATACTGGTTGAACTCAGGTCTGGCTGGACGGTTTAGGGATAGTAATACTGGTTGAACTCAGGACTGACTGGACGGTGCAGGGATAGTAATACTGGTTGAACTCAGGTCTGGCTGGACGGTGCAGGGATAGTAATACTGGTTGAACTCAGTCTGGCTGGACGGTGCAGGGATAGTAATACTGGTTGAACTCAGGTCTGGCTGGACGGTGCAGGGATAGTAATACTGGTTGAACTCAGGTCTGGCAGGACGGTTTAGGGATAGTAATACTGGTTGATCTCAGGTCTGGCTGGACGGTGCAGGGATAGTAATACTGGTTGAACTCAGGTCTGGCTGGACGGTGCAGGGATAGTAATACTGGTTGAACTCAGGTCTGGCTGGACGGTGCAGGGATAGTAATACTGGTTGAACTCAGGTCTGGCTGGACGGTGCAGGGATAGTAATACTGGTTGAACTCAGGTCTGGCTGGACGGTGCAGGGACAGTAATACTGGTTGAACTCAGGTCTGACTGGACGGTGCAGGGATAGTAATACTGGTTGAACTCAGGTCTGGCTGGACGGTGCAGGGACAGTAATACTGGTTGAACTCAGGTCTGGCTGGACGGTGCAGGGATAGTAATACTGGTTGAACTCAGGTCTGACTGGACGGTGCAGTGATAGTAATACTGGTTGAACTCAGGTCTGACTGGACGGTGCAGGCATAGTAATACTGGTTGAACTCAGGTCTGACTGGACGGTGCAGGGATAGTAATACTGGTTGAACTCAGGTCTGACTGGACGGTGCAGGGATAGTAATACTGGTTGAACTCAGGTCTGACTGGACGGTGCAGGGATAGTAATACTGGTTGAACTCAGGTCTGACTGGACGGTGCAGGGATAGTAATACTGGTTGAACTCAGGTCTGACTGGACGGTTTAGGGATAGTAATACTAGTTGAACTCAGGTCTGACTGGACGGTGCAGGGATAGTAATACTGGTTGAACTCAGGTCTGACTGGACGGTGCAGGGATAGTAATACTGGTTGAACTCAGGTCTGGCTGGACGGTGCAGGGATAGTAATACTGGTTGAACTCAGGTCTGGCTGGACGGTGCAGGGATAGTAATACTGGTTGAACTCAGGTCTGACTGGACGGTGCAGGGATAGTAATACTGGTTGAACTCAGGTCTGGCTGGACGGTGCAGGGATAGTAATACTGGTTGAACTCAGGTCTGACTGGACGGTGCAGGGATAGTAATACTGGTTGAACTCAGGTCTGGCTGGACGGTGCAGGGATAGTAATACTGGTTGAACTCAGGTCTGGCTGGACGGTGCAGGGATAGTAATACTGGTTGAACTCAGGTCTGGCCGGAAGGTGCAGGGATAGAAATACTGGTTGAACTCAGGTCTGACTGGACGGTGCAGGGATAGTAATACTGGTTGAACTCAGGTCTGACTGGACGGTGCAGGGATAGTAATACTGGTTGAACTCAGGTCTGGCTGGACGGTGCAGGGATAGTAATACTGGTTGAACTCAGGTCTGGCTGGACGGTTTAGGGATAGTAATACTGGTTGAACTCAGGACTGACTGGACGGTGCAGTGATAGTAATACTGGTTGAACTCAGGTCTGGCTGGACGGTGCAGGGATAGTAATACTGGTTGAACTCAGTCTGGCTGGACGGTGCAGGGATAGTAATACTGGTTGAACTCAGGTCTGGCTGGACGGTGCAGGGATAGTAATACTGGTTGAACTCAGGTTTGGCAGGACGGTTTATTGATAGTAATACTGGTTGATCTCAGGTCTGGCTGGACGGTGCAGGGATAGTAATACTGGTTGAACTCAGGTCTGGCTGGACGGTGCAGGGATAGTAATACTGGTTGAACTCAGGTCTGACTGGACGGTGCAGGGATAGTAATACTGGTTGAACTCAGGTCTGATTGGACGGTTTAGGGATAATAATACTAGTTGAACTCAGGTCTGACTGGACGGTGCAGGGATAGTAATACTGGTTAAACTCAGGTCTGACTGGACGGTGCAGGGATAGTAATACTGGTTGAACTCAGGTCTGGCTGGACGGTGCAGGGATAGTAAAACTGGTTGAACTCAGGTCTGGCTGGACGGTGCAGGGATAGTAATACTGGTTGAACTCAGGTCTGACTGGACGGTGCAGGGATAGTAATACTGGTTAAACTCAGGTCTGGCTGGACGGTGCAGGGATAGAAATACTGGTTGAACTCAGGTCTGGCTGGACGGTGCAGGGATAGTAATACTGGTTGAACTCAGGTCTGGCTGGACGGTGCAGGGATAGTAATACTGGTTGAACTCAGGTCTGACTGGACGGTGCAGGGATAGTAATACTGGTTGAACTCAGGTCTGACTGGACGGTGCAGGGATAGTAATACTGGTTGAACTCAGGTCTGGCTGGACGGTGCAGGGATAGTAATACTGGTTGAACTCAGGTCTGACTGGACGGTGCAGGGATAGTAATACTGGTTGAACTCAGGTCTGGCTGGACGGTGCAGGGATAGTAATACTGGTTGAACTCAGGTCTGGCTGGACGGTGCAGGGATAGTAATACTGGTTGAACTCAGGTCTGGCTGGACGGTGCAGGGATAGTAATACTGGTTGAACTCAGGTCTGGCTGGACGGTGCAGGGATAGTAATACTGGTTGAACTCAGGTCTGACTGGACGGTTTAGGGATAGTAATACTGGTTGAACTCAGGTCTGACTGGACGGTGCAGGGATAGTAATACTGGTTGAACTCAGGTCTGGCTGGACGGTGCAGGGATAGTAATACTGGTTGAACTCAGGTCTGACTGGACGGTGCAGGGATAGTAATACTGGTTGAACTCAGGTCTGGCTGGACGGTTTAGGGATAGTAATACTGGTTGAACTCAGGTCTGACTGGACGGTGCAGGGATAGTAATACTGGTTGAACTCAGGTCTGGCTGGACGGTGCAGGGATAGTAATACTGGTTGAACTCAGGTCTGGCTGGACGGTGCAGGGATAGTAATACTGGTTGAACTCAGGTCTGGCTGGACGGTGCAGGGATAGTAATACTGGTTGAACTCAGGTCTGGCAGGACGGTTTAAGGATAGTAATACTGGTTGATCTCAGGTCTGGCTGGACGGTGCAGGGATAGTAATACTGGTTGAACTCAGGTCTGGCTGGACGGTGCAGGGATAGTAATACTGGTTGAACTCAGGTCTGACTGGACGGTGCAGGGATAGTAATACTGGTTGAACTCAGGTCTGACTGGACGGTTTAGGGATAGTAATACTAGTTGAACTCAGGTCTGACTGGACGGTGCAGGGATAGTAATACTGGTTGAACTCAGGTCTGACTGGACGGTGCAGGGATAGTAATACTGGTTGAACTCAGGTCTGGCTGGACGGTGCAGGGATAGTAATACTGGTTGAACTCAGGTCTGGCTGGACGGTGCAGGGATAGTAATACTGGTTGAACTCAGGTCTGACTGGACGGTGCAGGGATAGTAATACTGGTTAAACTCAGGTCTGGCTGGACGGTGCAGGGATAGTAATACTGGTTGAACTCAGGTCTGGCTGGACGGTGCAGGGATAGTAATACTGGTTGAACTCAGGTCTGGCTGGACGGTGCAGGGATAGTAATACTGGTTGAACTCAGGTCTGACTGGACGGTGCAGGGATAGTAATACTGGTTGAACTCAGGTCTGACTGGACGGTGCAGGGATAGTAATACTGGTTGAACTCAGGTCTGGCTGGACGGTGCAGGGATAGTAATACTGGTTGAACTCAGGTCTGACTGGACGGTGCAGGGATAGTAATACTGGTTGAACTCAGGTCTGGCTGGACGGTGCAGGGATAGTAATACTGGTTGAACTCAGGTCTGGCTGGACGGTGCAGGGATAGTAATACTGGTTGAACTCAGGTCTGGCTGGACGGTGCAGGGATAGTAATACTGGTTGAACTCAGGTCTGGCTGGACGGTGCAGGGATAGTAATACTGGTTGAACTCAGGTCTGACTGGACGGTGCAGGGATAGTAATACTGGTTGAACTCAGGTCTGACTGGACGGTGCAGGGATAGTAATACTGGTTGAACTCAGGTCTGGCTGGACGGTGCAGGGATAGTAATACTGGTTGAACTCAGGTCTGACTGGACGGTGCAGGGATAGTAATACTGGTTGAACTCAGGTCTGGCTGGACGGTGCAGGGATAGTAATACTGGTTGAACTCAGGTCTGGCTGGACGGTGCAGGGATAGTAATACTGGTTGAACTCAGGTCTGGCTGGACGGTGCAGGGATAGTAATACTGGTTGAACTCAGGTCTGGCTGGACGGTGCAGGGATAGTAATACTGGTTGAACTCAGGTCTGACTGGACGGTTTAGGGATAGTAATACTGGTTGAACTCAGGTCTGACTGGACGGTGCAGGGATAGTAATACTGGTTGAACTCAGGTCTGGCTGGACGGTGCAGGGATAGTAATACTGGTTGAACTCAGGTCTGACTGGACGGTGCAGGGATAGTAATACTGGTTGAACTCAGGTCTGGCTGGACGGTGCAGGGATAGTAATACTGGTTGAACTCAGGTCTGGCTGGACGGTGCAGGGATAGTAATACTGGTTGAACTCAGGTCTGGCTGGACGGTGCAGGGATAGTAATACTGGTTGAACTCAGGTCTGACTGGACGGTGCAGGGATAGTAATACTGGTTGAACTCAGGTCTGGCTGGACGGTGCAGGGATAGTAATACTGGTTGTACTCAGGTCTGACTGGACGGTGCAGGGATAGTAATACTGGTTGAACTCAGGTCTGAGTGGACGGTGCAGGGATAGTAATACTCGTTGAACTCAGGTCTGGCTGGACGGTGCAGGGACAGTAATACTGGTTGAACTCAGGTCTGACTGGACGGTGCAGGGATAGTAATACTGGTTGAACTCAGGTCTGGCTGGACGGTGCAGGGATAGTAATACTGGTTGAACTCAGGTCTGGCTGGACGGTGCAGGGATAGTAATACTGGTTGAACTCAGGTCTGGCTGGACGGTGCAGGGATAGTAATACTGGTTGAACTCAGGTCTGACTGGACGGTGCAGGGATAGTAATACTGGTTGAACTCAGGTCTGGCTGGACGGTGCAGGGATAGTAATACTGGTTGATCTCAGGTCTGGCTGGACGGTGCAGGGATAGTAATACTGGTTGAACTCAGGTCTGACTGGACGGTGCAGGGATAGTAATACTGGTTGAACTCAGGTCTGGCTGGACGGTGCAGGGATAGTAATACTGGTTGAACTCAGGTCTGGCTGGACGGTGCAGGGATAGTAATACTGGTTGAACTCAGGTCTGGCTGGACGGTGCAGGGATAGTAATACTGGTTGAACTCAGGTCTAGCTGGACGGTGCAGGGACAGTAATACTGGTTGAACTCAGGTCTGACTGGACGGTGCAGGGATAGTAATACTGGTTGAACTCAGGTCTGGCTGGACGGTGCAGGGACAGTAATACTGGTTGAACTCAGGTCTGGCTGGACGGTGCAGGGATAGTAATACTGGTTGAACTCAGGTCTGACTGGACGGTGCAGTGATAGTAATACTGGTTGAACTCAGGTCTGACTGGACGGTGCAGGCATAGTAATACTGGTTGAACTCAGGTCTGACTGGACGGTGCAGGGATAGTAATACTGGTTGAACTCAGGTCTGACTGGACGGTGCAGGGATAGTAATACTGGTTGAACTCAGGTCTGACTGGACGGTGCAGGGATAGTAATACTGGTTTAACTCAGGTCTGACTGGACGGTGCAGGGATAGTAATACTGGTTGAACTCAGGTCTGGCTGGACGGTGCAGGGATAGTAATACTGGTTGAACTCAGGTCTGGCTGGACGGTGCAGGGATAGTAATACTGGTTGAACTCAGGTCTGGCTGGACGGTGCAGGGATAGTAATACTGGTTGAACTCAGGTCTGACTGGACGGTGCAGGGATAGTAATACTGGTTGAACTCAGGTCTGACTGGACGGTGCAGGGATAGTAATACTGGTTTAACTCAGGTCTGACTGGACGGTGCAGGGATAGTAATACTGGTTGAACTCAGGTCTGGCTGGACGGTGCAGGGATAGTAATACTGGTTGAACTCAGGTCTGGCTGGACGGTGCAGGGATAGTAATACTGGTTGAACTCAGGTCTGGCTGGACGGTGCAGGGATAGTAATACTGGTTGAACTCAGGTCTGGCTGGACGGTGCAGGGATAGTAATACTGGTTGAACTCAGGTCTGGCTGGACGGTGCAGGGATAGTAATACTGGTTGAACTCAGGTCTGGCTGGACGGTGCAGGGATAGTAATACTGGTTGAACTCAGGTCTGACTGGACGGTGCAGGGATAGTAATACTGGTTGAACTCAGGTCTGACTGGACGGTGCAGGGATAGTAATACTGGTTGAACTCAGGTCTGGCTGGACGGTGCAGGGATAGTAATACTGGTTGAACTCAGGTCTGACTGGACGGTGCAGGGATAGTAATACTGGTTGAACTCAGGTCTGGCTGGACGGTGCAGGGATAGTAATACTGGTTGAACTCAGGTCTGGCTGGACGGTGCAGGGATAGTAATACTGGTTGAACTCAGGTCTGGCTGGACGGTGCAGGGATAGTAATACTGGTTGAACTCAGGTCTGGCTGGACGGTGCAGGGATAGTAATACTGGTTGAACTCAGGTCTGACTGGACGGTTTAGGGATAGTAATACTGGTTGAACTCAGGTCTGACTGGACGGTGCAGGGATAGTAATACTGGTTGAACTCAGGTCTGGCTGGACGGTGCAGGGATAGTAATACTGGTTGAACTCAGGTCTGACTGGACGGTGCAGGGATAGTAATACTGGTTGAACTCAGGTCTGGCTGGACGGTGCAGGGATAGTAATACTGGTTGAACTCAGGTCTGGCTGGACGGTGCAGGGATAGTAATACTGGTTGAACTCAGGTCTGGCTGGACGGTGCAGGGATAGTAATACTGGTTGAACTCAGGTCTGACTGGACGGTGCAGGGATAGTAATACTGGTTGAACTCAGGTCTGGCTGGACGGTGCAGGGATAGTAATACTGGTTGTACTCAGGTCTGACTGGACGGTGCAGGGATAGTAATACTGGTTGAACTCAGGTCTGAGTGGACGGTGCAGGGATAGTAATACTCGTTGAACTCAGGTCTGGCTGGACGGTGCAGGGACAGTAATACTGGTTGAACTCAGGTCTGACTGGACGGTGCAGGGATAGTAATACTGGTTGAACTCAGGTCTGGCTGGACGGTGCAGGGATAGTAATACTGGTTGAACTCAGGTCTGGCTGGACGGTGCAGGGATAGTAATACTGGTTGAACTCAGGTCTGGCTGGACGGTGCAGGGATAGTAATACTGGTTGAACTCAGGTCTGACTGGACGGTGCAGGGATAGTAATACTGGTTGAACTCAGGTCTGGCTGGACGGTGCAGGGATAGTAATACTGGTTGATCTCAGGTCTGGCTGGACGGTGCAGGGATAGTAATACTGGTTGAACTCAGGTCTGACTGGACGGTGCAGGGATAGTAATACTGGTTGAACTCAGGTCTGGCTGGACGGTGCAGGGATAGTAATACTGGTTGAACTCAGGTCTGGCTGGACGGTGCAGGGATAGTAATACTGGTTGAACTCAGGTCTGGCTGGACGGTGCAGGGATAGTAATACTGGTTGAACTCAGGTCTGGCTGGACGGTGCAGGGACAGTAATACTGGTTGAACTCAGGTCTGACTGGACGGTGCAGGGATAGTAATACTGGTTGAACTCAGGTCTGGCTGGACGGTGCAGGGACAGTAATACTGGTTGAACTCAGGTCTGGCTGGACGGTGCAGGGATAGTAATACTGGTTGAACTCAGGTCTGACTGGACGGTGCAGTGATAGTAATACTGGTTGAAATCAGGTCTGACTGGACGGTGCAGGCATAGTAATACTGGTTGAACTCAGGTCTGACTGGACGGTGCAGGGATAGTAATACTGGTTGAACTCAGGTCTGACTGGACGGTGCAGGGATAGTAATACTGGTTGAACTCAGGTCTGACTGGACGGTGCAGGGATAGTAATACTGGTTTAACTCAGGTCTGACTGGACGGTGCAGGGATAGTAATACTGGTTGAACTCAGGTCTGGCTGGACGGTGCAGGGATAGTAATACTGGTTGAACTCAGGTCTGGCTGGACGGTGCAGGGATAGTAATACTGGTTGAACTCAGGTCTGGCTGGACGGTGCAGGGATAGTAATACTGGTTGAACTCAGGTCTGACTGGACGGTGCAGGATTAGTAATACTGGTTGAACTCAGGTCTGACTGGACGGTGCAGGGATAGTAATACTGGTTGAACTCAGGTCTGACTTGACGGTTTAGGGATAGTAATACTGGTTGAACTCAGGTCTGATTGGACGGTGCAGGGATAGTAATACTGGTTGAACTCAGGTCTGACTGGACGGTGCAAGGATAGTAATACTGGTTGAACTCAGGTCTGACTGGACGGTGCCGGGATAGTAATACTGGTTGAACTCAGGTCTGACTGGACGGTGCAGGGATAGTAATACTGGTTGAACTCAGGTCTGGCTGGACGGTGCAGGGATAGTAATACTGGTTGAACTCAGGTCTGGCTGGACGGTGCAGGGATAGTAATACTGGTTGAACTCAGGTCTGGCTGGACGGTGCAGGGATAGTAATACTGGTTGAACTCAGGTCTGACTGGACGGTGCAGGGATAGTAATACTGGTTGAACTCAGGTCTGGCTGGACGGTGCAGGGATAGTAATACTGGTTGTACTCAGGTCTGACTGGACGGTGCAGGGATAGTAATACTGGTTGAACTCAGGTCTGAGTGGACGGTGCAGGGATAGTAATACTCGTTGAACTCAGGTCTGGCTGGACGGTGCAGGGACAGTAATACTGGTTGAACTCAGGTCTGACTGGACGGTGCAGGGATAGTAATACTGGTTGAACTCAGGTCTGGCTGGACGGTGCAGGGATAGTAATACTGGTTGAACTCAGGTCTGGCTGGACGGTGCAGGGATAGTAATACTGGTTGAACTCAGGTCTGGCTGGACGGTGCAGGGATAGTAATACTGGTTGAACTCAGGTCTGACTGGACGGTGCAGGGATAGTAATACTGGTTGAACTCAGGTCTGGCTGGACGGTGCAGGGATAGTAATACTGGTTGATCTCAGGTCTGGCTGGACGGTGCAGGGATAGTAATACTGGTTGAACTCAGGTCTGACTGGACGGTGCAGGGATAGTAATACTGGTTGAACTCAGGTCTGGCTGGACGGTGCAGGGATAGTAATACTGGTTGAACTCAGGTCTGGCTGGACGGTGCAGGGATAGTAATACTGGTTGAACTCAGGTCTGGCTGGACGGTGCAGGGATAGTAATACTGGTTGAACTCAGGTCTGGCTGGACGGTGCAGGGACAGTAATACTGGTTGAACTCAGGTCTGACTGGACGGTGCAGGGATAGTAATACTGGTTGAACTCAGGTCTGGCTGGACGGTGCAGGGACAGTAATACTGGTTGAACTCAGGTCTGGCTGGACGGTGCAGGGATAGTAATACTGGTTGAACTCAGGTCTGACTGGACGGTGCAGTGATAGTAATACTGGTTGAACTCAGGTCTGACTGGACGGTGCAGGGATAGTAATACTGGTTGAACTCAGGTCTGACTGGACGGTGCAGGGATAGTAATACTGGTTGAACTCAGGTCTGACTGGATGGTGCAGGGATAGTAATACTGGTTGAACTCAGGTCTGACTGGACGGTGCAGGGATAGTAATACTGGTTGAACTCAGGTCTGACTGGACGGTGCAGGGATAGTAATACTGGTTGAACTCAGGTCTGGCTGGACGGTGCAGGGATAGTAATACTGGTTGAACTCAGGTCTGACTGGACGGTGCAGGATTAGTAATACTGGTTGAACTCAGGTCTGACTGGACGGTGCAGGGATAGTAATACTGGTTGAACTCAGGTCTGACTGGACGGTTTAGGGATAGTAATACTGGTTGAACTCAGGTCTGATTGGACGGTGCAGGGATAGTAATACTGGTTGAACTCAGGTCTGGCTGGACGGTGCAGGGATAGTAATACTGGTTGAACTCAGGTCTGGCTGGACGGTGCAGGGATAGTAATACTGGTTGAACTCAGGTCTGGCTGGACGGTGCAGGGATAGTAATACTGGTTGAACTCAGGTCTGGCTGGACGGTGCAGGGATAGTAATACTGGTTGAACTCAGGTCTGACTGGACGGTTTAGGGATAGTAATACTGGTTGAACTCAGGTCTGACTGGACGGTGCAGGGATAGTAATACTGGTTGAACTCAGGTCTGGCTGGACGGTGCAGGGATAGTAATACTGGTTGAACTCAGGTCTGACTGGACGGTGCAGGGATAGTAATACTGGTTGAACTCAGGTCTGGCTGGACGGTGCAGGGATAGTAATACTGGTTGAACTCAGGTCTGGCTGGACGGTGCAGGGATAGTAATACTGGTTGAACTCAGGTCTGGCTGGACGGTGCAGGGATAGTAATACTGGTTGAACTCAGGTCTGACTGGACGGTGCAGGGATAGTAATACTGGTTGAACTCAGGTCTGGCTGGACGGTGCAGGGATAGTAATACTGGTTGTACTCAGGTCTGACTGGACGGTGCAGGGATAGTAATACTGGTTGAACTCAGGTCTGAGTGGACGGTGCAGGGATAGTAATACTCGTTGAACTCAGGTCTGGCTGGACGGTGCAGGGACAGTAATACTGGTTGAACTCAGGTCTGACTGGACGGTGCAGGGATAGTAATACTGGTTGAACTCAGGTCTGGCTGGACGGTGCAGGGATAGTAATACTGGTTGAACTCAGGTCTGGCTGGACGGTGCAGGGATAGTAATACTGGTTGAACTCAGGTCTGGCTGGACGGTGCAGGGATAGTAATACTGGTTGAACTCAGGTCTGACTGGACGGTGCAGGGATAGTAATACTGGTTGAACTCAGGTCTGGCTGGACGGTGCAGGGATAGTAATACTGGTTGATCTCAGGTCTGGCTGGACGGTGCAGGGATAGTAATACTGGTTGAACTCAGGTCTGACTGGACGGTGCAGGGATAGTAATACTGGTTGAACTCAGGTCTGGCTGGACGGTGCAGGGATAGTAATACTGGTTGAACTCAGGTCTGGCTGGACGGTGCAGGGATAGTAATACTGGTTGAACTCAGGTCTGGCTGGACGGTGCAGGGATAGTAATACTGGTTGAACTCAGGTCTGGCTGGACGGTGCAGGGACAGTAATACTGGTTGAACTCAGGTCTGACTGGACGGTGCAGGGATAGTAATACTGGTTGAACTCAGGTCTGGCTGGACGGTGCAGGGACAGTAATACTGGTTGAACTCAGGTCTGGCTGGACGGTGCAGGGATAGTAATACTGGTTGAACTCAGGTCTGACTGGACGGTGCAGTGATAGTAATACTGGTTGAAATCAGGTCTGACTGGACGGTGCAGGCATAGTAATACTGGTTGAACTCAGGTCTGACTGGACGGTGCAGGGATAGTAATACTGGTTGAACTCAGGTCTGACTGGACGGTGCAGGGATAGTAATACTGGTTGAACTCAGGTCTGACTGGACGGTGCAGGGATAGTAATACTGGTTTAACTCAGGTCTGACTGGACGGTGCAGGGATAGTAATACTGGTTGAACTCAGGTCTGGCTGGACGGTGCAGGGATAGTAATACTGGTTGAACTCAGGTCTGGCTGGACGGTGCAGGGATAGTAATACTGGTTGAACTCAGGTCTGGCTGGACGGTGCAGGGATAGTAATACTGGTTGAACTCAGGTCTGACTGGACGGTGCAGGATTAGTAATACTGGTTGAACTCAGGTCTGACTGGACGGTGCAGGGATAGTAATACTGGTTGAACTCAGGTCTGACTTGACGGTTTAGGGATAGTAATACTGGTTGAACTCAGGTCTGATTGGACGGTGCAGGGATAGTAATACTGGTTGAACTCAGGTCTGACTGGACGGTGCAAGGATAGTAATACTGGTTGAACTCAGGTCTGACTGGACGGTGCCGGGATAGTAATACTGGTTGAACTCAGGTCTGACTGGACGGTGCAGGGATAGTAATACTGGTTGAACTCAGGTCTGGCTGGACGGTGCAGGGATAGTAATACTGGTTGAACTCAGGTCTGGCTGGACGGTGCAGGGATAGTAATACTGGTTGAACTCAGGTCTGGCTGGACGGTGCAGGGATAGTAATACTGGTTGAACTCAGGTCTGACTGGACGGTGCAGGGATAGTAATACTGGTTGAACTCAGGTCTGGCTGGACGGTGCAGGGATAGTAATACTGGTTGTACTCAGGTCTGACTGGACGGTGCAGGGATAGTAATACTGGTTGAACTCAGGTCTGAGTGGACGGTGCAGGGATAGTAATACTCGTTGAACTCAGGTCTGGCTGGACGGTGCAGGGACAGTAATACTGGTTGAACTCAGGTCTGACTGGACGGTGCAGGGATAGTAATACTGGTTGAACTCAGGTCTGGCTGGACGGTGCAGGGATAGTAATACTGGTTGAACTCAGGTCTGGCTGGACGGTGCAGGGATAGTAATACTGGTTGAACTCAGGTCTGGCTGGACGGTGCAGGGATAGTAATACTGGTTGAACTCAGGTCTGACTGGACGGTGCAGGGATAGTAATACTGGTTGAACTCAGGTCTGGCTGGACGGTGCAGGGATAGTAATACTGGTTGATCTCAGGTCTGGCTGGACGGTGCAGGGATAGTAATACTGGTTGAACTCAGGTCTGACTGGACGGTGCAGGGATAGTAATACTGGTTGAACTCAGGTCTGGCTGGACGGTGCAGGGATAGTAATACTGGTTGAACTCAGGTCTGGCTGGACGGTGCAGGGATAGTAATACTGGTTGAACTCAGGTCTGGCTGGACGGTGCAGGGATAGTAATACTGGTTGAACTCAGGTCTGGCTGGACGGTGCAGGGACAGTAATACTGGTTGAACTCAGGTCTGACTGGACGGTGCAGGGATAGTAATACTGGTTGAACTCAGGTCTGGCTGGACGGTGCAGGGACAGTAATACTGGTTGAACTCAGGTCTGGCTGGACGGTGCAGGGATAGTAATACTGGTTGAACTCAGGTCTGACTGGACGGTGCAGTGATAGTAATACTGGTTGAACTCAGGTCTGACTGGACGGTGCAGGGATAGTAATACTGGTTGAACTCAGGTCTGACTGGACGGTGCAGGGATAGTAATACTGGTTGAACTCAGGTCTGACTGGATGGTGCAGGGATAGTAATACTGGTTGAACTCAGGTCTGACTGGACGGTGCAGGGATAGTAATACTGGTTGAACTCAGGTCTGACTGGACGGTGCAGGGATAGTAATACTGGTTGAACTCAGGTCTGGCTGGACGGTGCAGGGATAGTAATACTGGTTGAACTCAGGTCTGACTGGACGGTGCAGGATTAGTAATACTGGTTGAACTCAGGTCTGACTGGACGGTGCAGGGATAGTAATACTGGTTGAACTCAGGTCTGACTGGACGGTTTAGGGATAGTAATACTGGTTGAACTCAGGTCTGATTGGACGGTGCAGGGATAGTAATACTGGTTGAACTCAGGTCTGACTGGACGGTGCAAGGATAGTAATACTGGTTGAACTCAGGTCTGACTGGACGGTGCCGGGATAGTAATACTGGTTGAACTCAGGTCTGGCTGGACGGTGCAGGGATAGTAATACTGGTTGAACTCAGGTCTGGCTGGACGGTGCAGGGATAGTAATACTGGTTGAACTCAGGTCTGACTGGACGGTGCAGGGATAGTAATACTGGTTGAACTCAGGTCTGACTGGACGGTGCAGGGATAGTAATACTGGTTGAACTCAGGTCTGACTGGACGGTGCAGGGATAGTAATACTGGTTGAACTCAGGTCTGGCTGGACGGTGCAGGGATAGTAATACTGGTTGAACTCAGGTCTGACTGGACGGTGCAGGGATAGTAATACTGGTTGAACTCAGGTCTGGCTGGACGGTGCAGGGATAGTAATACTGGTTGAACTCAGGTCTGGCTGGACGGTGCAGGGATAGTAATACTGGTTGAACTCAGGTCTGGCTGGACGGTGCAGGGATAGTAATACTGGTTGAACTCAGGTCTGACTGGACGGTGCAGGGATAGTAATACTGGTTGAACTCAGGTCTGACTGGACGGTGCAGGGATAGTAATACTGGTTGAACTCAGGTCTGACTGGACGGTGCAGGATTAGTAATACTGGTTGAACTCAGGTCTGACTGGACGGTGCAGGGATAGTAATACTGGTTGAACTCAGGTCTGACTGGACGGTTTAGGGATAGTAATACTGGTTGAACTCAGGTCTGATTGGACGGTGCAGGGATAGTAATACTGGTTGAACTCAGGTCTGACTGGACGGTGCAAGGATAGTAATACTGGTTGAACTCAGGTCTGACTGGACGGTGCCGGGATAGTAATACTGGTTGAACTCAGGTCTGGCTGGACGGTGCAGGGATAGTAATACTGGTTGAACTCAGGTCTGGCTGGACGGTGCAGGGATAGTAATACTGGTTGAACTCAGGTCTGACTGGACGGTGCAGGGATAGTAATACTGGTTGAACTCAGGTCTGACTGGACGGTGCAGGGATAGTAATACTGGTTGAACTCAGGTCTGACTGGACGGTGCAGGGATAGTAATACTGGTTGAACTCAGGTCTGGCTGGACGGTGCAGGGATAGTAATACTGGTTGAACTCAGGTCTGACTGGACGGTGCAGGGATAGTAATACTGGTTGAACTCAGGTCTGGCTGGACGGTGCAGGGATAGTAATACTGGTTGAACTCAGGTCTGGCTGGACGGTGCAGGGATAGTAATACTGGTTGAACTCAGGTCTGGCTGGACGGTGCAGGGATAGTAATACTGGTTGAACTCAGGTCTGACTGGACGGTGCAGGGATAGTAATACTGGTTGAACTCAGGTCTGACTGGACGGTGCAGGGATAGTAATACTGGTTGAACTCAGGTCTGACTGGACGGTGCAGGGATAGTAATACTGGTTGAACTCAGGTCTGACTGGACGGTGCAGGGATAGTAATACTGGTTGAACTCAGGTCTGGCTGGACGGTGCAGGGATAGTAATACTGGTTGAACTCAGGTCTGACTGGACGGTGCAGGGATAGTAATACTGGTTGAACTCAGGTCTGACTGGACGGTGCAGGGATAGTAATGCTGGTTGAACTCAGGTCTGACTGGCCGGTGCAGGGATAGTAATACTGGTTGAACTCAGGTCTGACTGGACGGTGCAGGGATAGTAATACTGGTTGAACTCAGGTCTGGCTGGACGGTGCAGGGACAGTAATACTGGTTGAACTCAGGTCTGACTGGACGGTGCAGGGATAGTAATACTGGTTGAACTCAGGTCTGACTGGACGGTGCAGGGATAGTAATACTGGTTGAACTCAGGTCTGACTGGACGGTGCAGGGATAGTAATGCTGGTTGAACTCAGGTCTGACTGGACGGTGCAGGGATAGTAATACTGGTTGAACTCAGGTCTGACTGGACGGTGCAGGGATAGTAATACTGGTTGAACTCAGGTCTGACTGGACGGTGCAGGGATAGTAATACTGGTTGAACTCAGGTCTGACTGGACGGTGCAGGGATAGTAATACTGGTTGAACTCAGGTCTGGCTGGACGGTGCAGGGATAGTAATACTGGTTGAACTCAGGTCTGGCTGGACGGTGCAGGGATAGTAATACTGGTTGAACTCAGGTCTGGCTGGACGGTGCAGGGGTAGTAATACTGTTTGAACTCAGGTCTGGCTGGACGGTGCAGGGATAGTAATACTGGTTGAACTCAGGTCTGACTGGACGGTGCAGGGTGCGGTGCAGGGTGGATGGGGGCACCCTGCTGTTTTATTAGCGAACCATCGTACCGAACGGACACACACTGGCTCAAGCTGGCAGGCCATTACAGGGTACTTCTAGGGCCTGTAGCTGGCTTGTACTGTGTGTGTGTGTGTGTGTGTGTGTGTGTGTGTGTGTGTGTGTGTGTGTGTGTGTGTGTGTGTGTGTGTGTGTGTGTGTGTGTGTGTGTGTGTGTGTGTGTGTGTGTGTGTGTGTGTGTGTGTGTGTGTGTGTGTGTGTGTGTGTGTGTGCATGTGCCTCTCTCATTGCCCTCCATCACTCAGTCTACAACGCACCCTGTAGACACCACTATGTCTCACGCTGTCAGCCCTGTCGACACCACTATGTCTCATGGTGTCAGCCCTGTAGACACCACTATGTCTCATGGTGTCAGCCCTGTAGACACCACTATGTCTCATGGTGTCAGCCCTGTAGACACCACTAGCCCTGTAGACACCACTATGTCTCATGGTGTCAGCCCTCTTGCTCTGCATCTCTATTGTTCTCCAGTCTCTTGTTTGAGAGAGAAACAGGTTCATTTGTTGCTAGTTGACAGCAGCTCTGTGACTGAGGCTGAGCCAAGCTCTCTACCCAGGGTTAATAGAGAGACTCCAGGTGGCAGACACCACTGGAAAGCCAGGGGAGAGGGTGTTTTTTAGTTTAGCTTTTTTTGTCAGACATCTTGTGTTATTTGGTAAGGAAGGGGGTGGGGGATGGGGGGTGTTACGGTAACACAAGATCCCAAATTTGGTTGGGAGCAAAATAGCCTTGTGTACAAGGGGTGGGGGCATAATTAGAGAACATGCCAAAAGCTTAGAAAGTGAAACATTTTGCTGCTGAGAAAGAAAAAAATGTATGCACATAAAATTATGAAGGGGGAATTCACCTAATAAGCCTAGCTGCCTCAACTATCACATTTCTCCCCACCTCTTTTTATTTTAATGTAATGCATATTTCTACTGGAAGCACCTCTCTCATTAGCATATTCATAACTACTGCTTCCTCCCTTCCTTTAACCCACCCGCTAGTTTCCTGGGAAAAGAAATGACTTCACACTTCGGCGAGCCTGAACGGAAGCGGGGATATGCCCGGAGAGAAAATACCACCGCTCCAGAAAAGAGCAGTTATTCAACAGCAAAGAAAAAAACTGTAGAAGACGTATTGAAACACTAATTCCGCTCCATTCAACCACCTCAATCACCACTTAACATTACATTCATAGTTCTTTCTTTACTATGGATGAATGTGTGAATGGAGTGAGATAATAAAAATGATTATCATGTGATGATAAATTATGATAAACGATGCTTAGGATAGCTTAAACAAAGAACAACACACACATCTACAGTAACGTGTGTCCTGACTTCCTATAATAACCCATAATAATAAGTGTAGCTGGTCTCTGGTTCCAGCACAGTGAAACCTCTGTTAGTGGATAGAACAGATGGTGGGCTGATATTCTATCTGTAAGGCGACACAGAGCCCTGTCCTGAGAGGGACTAAAATCTCCTACACACAAACACACACACACTCACCAACATGAAAAAAACCCTACAGTTTACCATAGAATACTACAGTACTTACTATATAATTCTGTAGTAGACTGTAGTATACTGTAGAATACTATACTACACACTGTAGTATCCCTCGAGTATCCTAACTATAGAATGTTGTAGTATTATTCCCCAAAATACTACAGTCCGCAAAAACACTACACTTTTAACTATAGCAAATACTAATGTATTTATCTTGCATATAGCCTAACCATTCCCCTCCCCCATATCCCAATTTGTGCCACCTATAAGTGAGAAACCGACATGCCAAGTATAGACCATATATTGTGTTCCCTATAAGTAGAACAGAGCAGAAGCGCTGACCTACAGTATGTGTTCACACCCCAGTCCTATCTACCTACAGGTTATGGAAAATTAGCTCTTTTAGTATTTCTCCAGTAGGTTTCCTCAAGGTGAAAGCCTCCACTTCTTTGTGGAAGATAATAAAACAAAAAAACTGCAGTAAATACTACAGTATACTACAGTCTACAAACACACTACACTACTATAGTATATTCTACACCTTTCTTTTAACAGAGTATTTATAATATAGTTAACTCTCTTTAATGAGTCGGACGAGAGGGATTTACTCCAGACACTCGAACAGGCCCTCATCCCCGTCATTCGCAGGAGAAAAAAAACGCAAGAGGTATCGCGGAAAGAGATTGGGGTGCCTTGTGAAGATCCGCCGATGAGTGGCTAATCTGCCTTTGCCATCCGTACTACTGGCCAACGTACAATCGCTGGATGAACTAAAAGCACGTATATCCTACCACCGGGACATTAAAAACTGTAATATCTTATGTTTCACTGAGTTGTGGCTGAACGACGACATGAATAACATACAGCTGGTGGGTTATACACTGTATCAGCAGGATAGAACAACAGCCTCTGGTAAGACAATGTATATTTGTAAACAACAGCTGGGGCACAATATCTAAGGAAGCCTCAAGGTTTTGCTCGCCTGAGGTAGAGTAGCTGTAGACCACACTATCTACCTAGAGAGTTTTCATCTGTATTTTTCATAGCTTTCTACATACCACCACAGACAGATGCTGGCACTAAGACCGCACTCAATGAGCTGTATACCGCCATAAGCAAACAGGAAAATGCTCATACAGAGGCGGCGCTCCTAGTGGCCGGCGACTTTAATGCAGGGAAACTTAAATCCGTTTTACCTCATTTCTGTCAGCATGTCAAATGTGCAACCAGAGGGAAAAAAAACTCTAGACCACCTTTACTCCACACACAGAGACGCATACAAAGCTCTCCCTCGCCCTCCATTTGGCAAATCTGACCATAATTCTATCTTCCTGATTCCTGCTTACAAGCAAAAATGTAAGCAGGAAGCACCAGTGACTCAGTCAATAAAAAAGTGTTCAGATGAAGCAGATGCTAAACTACAGGACTGTTTTGATAGCACAGACTGGAATATATTCTGGAATTTTCTGACTACACCACATGTCACTGGCTTCATCAATAAGTGCATTGATGACGTTGTCCCCACACTGACCGTACGTACATACCCCAAACAGAAGCCATGGATTACAGACAACATCCGCACTGAGCTAAAGAGTATAGGTGCTGCTTTCAAGGAGCGGGACTCTAACCCGGAAGCTTGTAAGAAATCCCTCTATGCCCTCCGACGAACCATCAAACAGGCAAAGCATCGATACAGGACTAAGATCGAATCGTACTACACCAGTTCCGACACTCGACAGATGTGGCAGGGCTTGCAATCTAAATACTATAGTATTCACTGTAGTGTTTTTGCAGACTTTAGTGAATACTACAGTAAAGTCTGCAAAAACAATACAGTGAATACTATAGTAGTTTACCATAGTATACTATAGTATTTTACCATAGTATAGCATAGTATTTTACCATAGTATATAATAGTATTTTTTCATGTGGGCACACACACATGCACGTACGCATGCATGCACACAGAAATACACGCTTACACAAACACATGCGCACACATCAAAACACACACACTCTCACACACACACACACCTTACACACACACACACACACACACACACACACACACACACACACACACACACACACACACACACACACACACACACACACACACACACACACACACACACACACACACACACACACTAAAGCACAGTTGGTTAAGTGGGAACCCAACACCAGATTTTACTGTAATGTAATACCTTATTAGTACACTTGGTTAAGCCTCAACTTCACGTGAGCGTGTGGACAGGCACGCATGGGCATGAAGTGGGACGTGGTTCGGGCGGTAGAGGCACACACACAGCACACACACACGTGATGGAAAAGTGACATATGAGGACCCTGCTACCTCTTAATGGAACATCTGTCCATTTCAACAGAAGGAGCCCAGAAGGCCAGAAGTGTATCCATGAGCTACAGTATATTATGAGGTTATAGTAGCACAAGGTTAGCTTCAAACTGAATCAGAGACAGACGCCACAGACAGGGGAAGGTGAAATTAGCCCTGTCCTGAAAGGGACTAATATCTATCAGACAGGGGAAGGGGAAATTAGCCCTGTCCTGAGAGGGACTAATATCTATCAGACAGGGGAAGGGGAAATTAGCCCTGTCCTGAGAGGGACTAATATCTATCAGACAGGGGAAGGGGAAATTAGCCCTGTCCTGAGAGGGACTAATATCTATCAGACAGGGGAAGGGGAAATTAGCCCTGTCCTGAGAGGGACTAATATCTATCAGACAGGGGAAGGGGAAATTAGCCCTGTCCTGAGAGGGACTAATATCTATCAGACAGGGGAAGTGGTAATTAGCCCTGTCCTGAGAGGGACTAATATCTATCAGACAGGGGAAGGGGAAATTAGCCCTGTCCTGAAAGGGACTAATATCTATCAGACAGGGGAAGGGGAAATTAGCCCTGTCCTGCGAGGGACTAATATTTATCAGACAGGGGAAGGTGAAATTAGCCCTGTCCTGAGAGGGACTAATATCTATCAGACAGGGGAAGGGGAAATTAGCCCTGTCCTGAGAGGGACTAATATCTATCAGACAGGGGAAGGGGAAATTAGCCCTGTCCTGAGAGGGACTAATATCTATCAGACAGGGGAAGGGGAAATTAGCCCTGTCCTGAGAGGGACTAATATCTATCAGACAGGGGAAGGGGAAATTAGCCCTGTCCTGAGAGGGACTAATATCTATCAGACAGGGGAAGGGGAAATTAGCCCTGTCCTGAGAGGGACTAATATCTATCAGGCGGGGAAGGGAAAAACTATTGCACACCCCCCCAATGTATGACCATATTAAAGACACATATTTCCCTCAGATTACACACATCCACAAAGAATTCTAAAACAATCCCGATTTTGATAAACTCCCATATCTACTGGGTGAAATACCACAGTGTGACATCACAGCAGCAAGATTTGTGACCTGTTGCCACAAGAAAAGGTCAACCAGTGAAGAACAAACACCATTGTAAATACAACCCATATTTATGCTTATTTATTTTCACTTTTGTACATTAACTATTTGTACATCGTTACAACACTGTATATATACATAATATGACATTTGTAATGTCTTTGTTCTTTTGAAACTTCTGTATGTGAAATGTTAACTGTAAATCTTTATTGTTTATTTCACTTTTGTATATTATCTACCTCACTTGCTTTGGCAATGTTAACATATGTTTCCCATGCCAATAAAGCCCCTTGAATTGAATTGACAGAGACAGAGAGAGCGTGGAAGAGAAAGAGAGAGAGAGAGCGAGAGAGAGAGAGAGAAAGAGAGAGAGAGAGAGAGAGAGAGAGAGAGAGAGAGAGAGAGAGAGAATGAGAAAAGAGACTGAGAGGGGGAGAGAGGGAGGAGTGTGACAGGGAGATAGAGACTGAAGGAGTGTGACAGGGAGATAGAGACTGAAGGAGTGTGACAGGGAGATAGAGACTGAAGGAGTGTGACAGGGAGATAGAGACTGAAGGAGTGTGACAGGGAGATAGAGACTGAAGGAGTGTGACAGGGAGATAGAGACTGAAGAGTGTGACAGGGAGATAGAGACTGAAGGAGTGTGACAGGGAGATAGAGACTGAAGGAGTGTGACAGGGAGATAAAGACTGAAGGAGTGTGAGAGAACATGTGAGTGAGACAGAAGGATGGAGAGAGAGGGAGGCCTATAAAGAGAGAGATTAACAGAAGCCCTCTCTTTCACTGCTGTGCTCTACCTAACACACAGTAACACTGACACACTTTCAGCCTAGTGTGCTAGGAGCGCTCTCCTCCCTGATCTCTTTCCCTCCTCTCCCTCCATCCCCCGTCTCCCTCGTTCCTTATCTCCCTGAGGTTCCTCTGTATAATATCTGAACCCATCCACTCCTCTAAACTGTGTGGTTAGTAGCACTTTTCTCTATCACTCTCTCTTCTCTCAGTAAGATGTCTGATACTCAGAAAACTCCAGGTGATGTTGGGTCTGGATTATAGGTGCTGGGGTATTCCCCGGTACTGGATGAACTGTAAATACAGAAATACACACACAACACACACACACACACACACACACACACACACACACACACACACACACACACACACACACACACACACACACACAAACACACACACACACACACACACACACACACACACACACACACACACACACACACACACACACACACACACACACACACACACACACACACACACACACACAAACACACAGGTGCCATCTCCAAGGGCGGCTTGTGTAAATCTGCATTATTTTGGCACTGATAGGCAGACGGACAGACGGACAGACGGGGGCACCAGAGGGGAACGGACAAGAGACGTGGAGTCTGGTTACTGATAAGTGAGGGGCCACACTTCGGGATGTGGGGGTGGCAGGGCTGAAGGGTGTGATGGTAGTAATGGCCTACTGTTGGTCACATCACATCCAGAATAACACAGCAAAGCTTTAGGATTACATACTACATAAAATAAAGAGGGGATATAGTTCAGACAACGTTACAGCACAAAGGCCTTTTTCAGGACCAGTAGCAACACCTGTCTAATTCCCATCACATCCAGTCACTGTGAACAGAAACACAGATTCCATACGGAACAGAGTCAGAAATATCAGTCCTGGGACGGGATTCATAAAGCGTCTCAGAATAGGAGTGGTGATTTAGGGTAGGATAATGTTGGCTTTTTACATTATGAATGGACAGGGAAAGACTTGATCCTAGATCAGCACTCCTCTGAGATACTTTACAAATACTGTCCCTGCAGTCATTCTAACCAGTCATTCATAACAGTCCAGCAGTTAGTTAGTTAGTCAGTCAGTCAGTCAGTCAGTCAGTCAGTCAGTCAGTCAGTCAGTCAGTCAGTCAGTCAGTCAGTCAGTCAGTCAGTCAGTCAGTCAGTCAGTCAGTCAGTCAGTCAGTCAGTCAGTCAGTTAGTAACATATCATGGTAGCTGGCTTGGCCCTGAGTGACTATGGTAACCACAGAGGCTCTGATAAGGCCTGATAGGTTGAGTGACTATGGTAACCACAGAGGCTCTGATAAGGCCTGATAGGTTGAGTGACTATGGTAACCACAGAGGCTCTGATAAGGCCTGATAGGTTGAGTGACTATGGTAACCACAGAGGCTCTGATAAGGCCTGATAGGTTGAGTGACTATGGTAACCACAGAGGCTCTGATAAGGCCTGATAGGTTGAGTGACTATGGTAACCACAGAGGCTCTGATAAGGCCTGATAGGTTGAGTGACTGTGGTAACCACAGAGGCTCTGATAAGGCCTGATAGGTTGAGTGACTATGGTAACCACAGAGGCTCTGATAAGGCCTGATAGGTTGAGTGACTATGGTAACCACAGAGGCTCTGATAAGGCCTGATAGGTTGAGTGACTGATGGTAACCACAGAGGCTCTGATAAGGCCTGATAGGTTGAGTGACTATGGTAACCACAGAGGCTCTGATAAGGCCTGATAGGACCTTTATGTAGGAGTGACAGTTTTACACTGCTGTTAAAAGACGTACTGTGTCATGCTAATGCCTTTCCAATTTCCAGAGGCTGGCTTTGTTGTTTCTACATTCAGAATCCTTATCGTCTCCTCCTCCACTCCTAGTCTGTCTAGATGGAGGGATGGAGGGAGGGGAAGGACTGTCCCCATCGTGGCCTTTCAGCTTGGTCTTATCAGGACAGGAGCAGGGGGTCTCTGTGACCTGTGGAGCGAAACGACTTGTGCCCTATCCTGCCCTGACTTCACGACCCCCTCTCTCTCACACACACACACACACACACACACACACACACACCACACACACACACACACACACACACACACACACACACACACACACACACACAGACACACACACACACACACACACACACACACACACACACACACACACACACAGACACACCCCACACACACACACACACACACACACACACACACACACACACACACACACACACACACACACACACACACACACACACACACACCACACACACACACACACACACACACACACACACAGACACACCCCACACACACACACACACACACACGACACACCCCACACACACACACACACACACACACACACACACACACACACACACACACACACACACACACACACGCGCGCGCCCGCCCACACACACACACACACACACACATCACACACACACACACACACACCCCCAAACACACACCTCTCACACAACACACACACACACACAGACACACCCCAAACACACACCTCTCTCACACGCACACGCACGCACACACACACACACACACACACACACACACACACACACACACACACACACACACACACACACACACACACACACCACACACACACACACACACACACACACACTTATTCCTTACAACCTCTTTGTGTGTGATCTCTCCCCTATTCTCACTCAAACCTCCCCCTCCTCTAGCTCAGTCCTCACACACTCCAGCAGGTCACACCTCAGTGACAGTGTTAGCGTGGGGGGTGAGGTGTGTGTGTGGATTCATGTCTCAGATGTCATCTGGGGATCAACAACATTCAACCCTGCTTTATATTATTCATACTGGTACCTGTATGTTCCAGACTCCCCAGTCTATTCCCCACGGTCACAACGAAAAAGAAATCACATAGGCCTTTATGTTGTAACTGGAAGATTCATGTCAGAGGTAGACAAACACACTGACACGCTGAACTAACAAGCTGAAGAGTTGCTCTACAGTGTGTCTAGCTTGTTCTCATTTCCAACAGCCATCCGTAGAATCTAGCTTGTACAATATTTCACAATGCAACAACAATTCACCTGATACACAATATACCAACATTGTGTGTTATGTGTGTCTGAATAGATCACCGTGGGAGCATGTTAGAGTTGTGCAGACATTATCTTTGCCATAGATTCATTTTTGTCCCAGTATTGAATGTTCACATTTTGCCCTTTTCACTTTCACTATACACACCACCTACAATATATAAATAACTGAATTCAGCTTACACACACTACACCACTTGGTGTTTAACCCCTGTGTAGTACATTAACCTTGTGTTAACACTGAATAAACGTTCTAGTTTCCCCATTTGGCTCCAGCCCAGAGAAGGTGTTACCTCTTGTCGATTGGGCCATATGCACCTCTAAATCCTATGATAATCACCCTGCCGCGCTCCGCTGATCCATCTAACTCTGATGAAACACAGTGGAACAGACACACAATGTATGCTGATAAAACCAGGCATAGAAAACCATGTTCTGGGAGAGAATTATCCTAGCAGCAAAGCATTATAGTAGTATTTATAACCCACCAGTTAAAATCATCTCAATCACTGGGGTGACAGATTGAATTGATTGAATTGACATATTAGACAACCACAATACTAATCCACGCACCAATTCAAATGCAGTGGCATTAAACACATTACACACTAATTATATCTTTAACAAAAGAGCATAGCTAAATACCACCAGTTCACATAATAATGGTCAGTCTTGTCCTAAAACAGAATTACAACCATATTGAAATCATATTACAATCATATTACAACCATATTGAAATCATATTACAACCATATTACAACAATATTACAACCATATTACAATCATATTACAACCATATTACAACCATATTACAACCATATGAAATCATATTAGAACCATATTAGAACCATATTACAACCATATTAAAACCATATAACAAATATATATAAACCATATTACAACCATATTAAAACCACATTACAACCATATTAAAACCATATTGAAACCATATTAAAACCACATTACAACCATATTAAAACCATATTAAAACCATATTGAAACCATATTAAAACCACATTACAACCATATTAAAACCATATTAAAACAATATTAAAACCATATTACAACCACATGATTTGACACATGGACTGTTTTCCCCATTGTTTTCCCACCTCGTCTCCAGAGGAGACCAGAGGAGAGAAAAGGAGTCACCTCACCTTCCTCTGCTGCATACGGTAGTCGATTTAAACCTGCACTGCTGTTGTCTGGTTAGGACCATAATGATGTGTTAATGAGTAGCTCCTTCTGTTTGTCTGTGGATGTGGGGCTAGTACAGGGATAGGGTTAGGGTTAGTACAGGGATAGGGTTAGTACAGGGTTAGGGTTAGGGTTAGTACAGGGATAGGGTTAGGGTTAGTACAGGGATAGGGTTAGTACAGGGTTAGGGTTAGGGTTAGTACAGGGACAGGGTTAGTACAGGGATAGGGTTAGTACAGGGTTAGGGTTAGTACAGGGATAGGGTTAGGGTTAGTACAGGGATAGGGTTAGTACAGGGTTAGGGTTAGTACAGGGTTAGGGTTAGTACAGGGATAGGGTTAGTGTTAGTATAGGGATAGGGTTAGTACAGGGTTAGGGTTAGGGTTAGTACAGGGATAGGGTTATTACAGGGATAGGGTTAGTACAGGGTTAGGGTTAGTACAGGGATAGGGTTAGGGTTAGTACAGGAATAGGGTTAGGGTTAGGGTTAGTAGAGGGTTAGGGTTAGTAGAGGGTTAGGGTTAGTACAGGGTTAGGGTTAGTACAGGGTTAGGGTTAGTACAAGGATAGGGTTAGTACTGGGTTATGGTTAGGGTTAGTAGAGGGTTAGGGTTAGTACAGGGTTAGGGTTAGTACAGGGTTATGGTTAGAGTTAGTAGAGGGTTAGGGTTAGTACAGGGATAGGGTTAGGGTTAGTACAGGGATAGTGTTAGGGTTTGTACAGGGATAGGGTTAGGGTTTGTACAGGGATAGGGTTAGGGTTAGTAGAGGGTTAGGGTTAGGGTTAGTAGAGGGTTAGGTTTAGGGTTAGTAGAGGGTTAGGGTTAGGGTTAGTAGAGGGTTAGGGTTAGTACAGGGATAGGGTTAGTACAGGGATAGGGATAGGGTTAGGGTTAGTACAGGGATAGGGTTAGGGTTAGGGTTAGTACAGGGATAGGGTTAGTACAGGGATAGAGTTAGGGTTAGTACAGGGATAAGGATAGGGTTAGGGTTAGTACAGGGATAGGGATAGGGTTAGGGTTAGTACAGGGATCGGGTTAGTGTTAAGGGATAGGGTTAGGGTTAGTACAGGGATCGGGTTAGTGTTAGTACAGGGTTAGTACAGGGATAGGGTTAGGGTTAGTACAGGGATAGGGTTAGGGTTAGTACAGGGATAGGGTTAGTACAGGGATAGGGATAGGGTTAGTACAGGGATAGGGTTAGGGTTAGTACAGGGATAGGGTTAGTACAGGGATAGGGTTAGGGTTAGTACAGGGATAGGGATAGGGTTAGGGTTAGTACAGGGATAGGGTTAGTGTTAGTACAGGGTTAGTGCAGGGATAGGGTTAGAGTTAGTACAGGGATAGGGTTAGGGTTAGTACAGGGATAGGGATAGGGTTAGGGTTAGTACAGGGATAGGGTTAGGGTTAGTACAGTGATAGGGTTAGGGTTAGTACAGGGATAGGGATAGGGTTAGTACAGGGATAGGGTTAGGGTTAGTACAGGGATAGGGATAGGGTTAGTACAGGGATAGGGTTAGGGTTAGTACAGGGATAGGGATAGGGTTAGGGTTAGTACAGGGATAGGGATAGGGTTAGTACAGGGATAGGGATAGGGTTAGTACAGGGATAGGGTTAGGGTTAGTACAGGGTTAAGGTTAGAGGGATAGGGTTAGGGTTAGTACAGGGATAGGGTTAGGGTTAGGGTTAGTACAGGGATAGGGTTAGTACAGGGATAGGGTTAGGGTTAGTACAGGGATAAGGATAGGGTTAGGGTTAGTACAGGGATAGGGTTAGTGTTAGTACAGGGTTAGTACAGGGATAGGGTTAGGGTTAGTACAGGGATAGGGTTAGGGTTAGTACAGGGATAGGGATAGGGTTAGTACAGGGATAGGGTTAGGGTTAGTACAGGGATAGGGTTAGGGTTAGTACAGGGATAGGGATAGGGTTAGTACAGGGATAGGGTTAGGGTTAGTACAGGGATAGGGTTAGGGTTAGGGTTAGTACAGGGATAGGGTTAGGGTTAGTACAGGGATAGGGATAGGGTTAGGGTTAGTACAGGGATAGGGTTAGTGTTAGTACAGGGTTAGTACAGGGATAGGGTTAGGGTTAGTACAGGGATAGGGATAGGGTTAGTACAGGGATAGGGTTAGGGTTAGTACAGGGATAGGGATAGGGTTAGTACAGGGATATGGTTAGGGTTAGTACAGGGATAGGGTTAGTACAGGGATAGGGTTAGGGTTAGTACAGGGATAGGGATAGGGTTAGGGTTAGTACAGGGATAGGGTTAGTGTTAGTACAGGGTTAGTGCAGGGATAGGGTTAGAGTTAGTACAGGGATAGGGTTAGGGTTAGTACAGCGATAGGGATAGGGTTAGTACAGGGATAGGGATAGGGTTAGTACAGGGATAGGGTTAGGGTTAGTACAGGGATAGGGATAGGGTTAGTACAGGGATAGGGTTAGGGTTAGTACAGGGATAGGGATAGGGTTAGGGTTAGTACAGGGATAGGGATAGGGTTAGTACAGGGATAGGGATAGGGTTAGTACAGGGATAGGGTTAGGGTTAGTACGGGGATAGGGATAGGGTTAGTACAGGGATAGGGATAGGGATAGGGTTAGGGTTAGTACGGCCTGGTCCCAGATGGATAGACAGACAGCTACATATGCTTCCTTGTCCCTGTGTTTCTGCTCAATGTTCAAAGTCCCCAAGCCAAGCTGTTGCAAGTCAAGGAGTCATTTGTGTGCATACCATGCCATGCATTTACTAACTAACTACCCCCCAACACTCACACACACACACACACTGAGACACACACACAGAGACACACACACGTATTCATGCATGCATGCACGTGCACACACACATGGGCACACACACACATGCACACACATGCACACACATGCACACACACATACACACACCAGACACAGTCACAACACAATGGCAGACTAGTCACAACGCACACCTTAGTTGTTATTAGTGTAAAGATATGGGCTAGAACGGCCAGAGAGGATGTGTTAATAACAGTTTCTCCCTTCACCGCCTCTCTTTCTCATTCCTTTTCCCACTAAGACGTCTTCAAAAATACAGCTAGTATTTGCAGTGAGATGACAGAGATAAAGGTGGCTGATAAAAACATATTTTGAAGAGTACCTCACCATGGGTCAAGTCTGAGAGGGAGGTTTGACACAGATTAAAAGGTCCCCACACACACACACACACACACACACACACACACACACACACACACACACACACACACACACACACACACACACACACACACACACACACACACACACACACACACACACACACACACACACAGTCCTCCAGCGTGTATGGGGATAAAAACAGAGGGGGAAAAACATAATTTCATCATCAACTCTCTCAGACAGAGGAGGATGAAGAGGAGAGATGGGTGATGAAGAGGAGAGATGGGGGGATGGAGAGGAGAGATGGAGAGATAAAGAGGAGAGATGGAGGATGAAGAGGAGAGATGGAGAGATGGAGGATGAAGAGGAGAGATGGAGGATGAAGAGGAGAGATGAGGAGGAGAGATGGAGGATGAAGAGGAGAGATAGAGGATGGAGAGGAGAGATAGAGGATGGAGAGGAGAGATAGAGGATGGAGAGGAGAGATGGAGGATGAAGAGGAGAGATGGAGGATGAAGAGGAGAGATGGAGGATGAAGAGGAGAGATAGAGGATGGAGAGGAGAGATAGAGGATGAAGAGGAGAGATGGAGGATGAAGAGGAGAGATGGAGGATGAAGAGGAGAGATGGAGGATGAAGAGGAGAGATGGGGGGATGAGAAGTCAATACAACTCATCCTCTGTCTCTCTTGTTGTCCTGTACCACTTGAGACTGAGACTCGTAACATAAACACAACACATCAAAAAGAGTGAACCTATGTTATCTTCTCAGTACCAGACCACTACTAACTTAGGGTCTTCTCAGTACCAGACCACTACTAACTTAGGGTATTCTCAGTACCAGACCACTACTAACTTAGGGTCTTCTCAGTACCAGACCACTACTAACTTAGGGTCTTCTCAGTACAAGACCACTACTAACTTAGGGTCTTCTCAGTACCAGACCACTACTAACTTAGGGTCTTCTCAGTACCAGACCACTACTAACTTAGGGTCTTCTCAGTACCAGACCACTACTAACTTAGGGTCTTCTCAGTACAAGACCACTACTAACTTAGGGTCTTCTCAGTACCAGACCACTACTAACTTAGGGTCTTCTCAGTACCAGACCACTACTAACTTAGGGTCTTCTCAGTACCAGACCACTGCTAACTTAGGGTCTTCTCAGTACCAGACCACTACTAACTTAGGGTCTTCTCAGTACCAGACCACTACTAACTTAGGGTATTCTCAGTACTAGACCACTACTAACTTAGGGTCTTCTCAGTACCAGACCACTACTAACTTAGGGTCTTCTCAGTACCAGACCACTACTAACTTAGGGTCTTCTCAGTACCAGACCACTACTAACTTAGGGTCTTCTCAGTACCAGACCACTACTAACTTAGGGTCTTCTAAGTACCAGACCACTACTAACTTAGGGTCTTCTCAGTACCAGACCACTACTAACTTAGGATCTTCTCAGTACCAGACCACTACTAACTTAGGGTCTTCTCAGTACCAGACCACTACTAACTTAGGGTCTTCTCAGTACCAGACCACTACTAACTTAGGGTCTTCTAAGTACCAGACCACTACTAACTTAGGGTCTTCTCAGTACCAGACCACTACTAACTTAGGGTCTTCTCAGTACCAGACCACTACTAACTTAGGGTCTTCTCAGTACCAGACCACTACTAACTTAGGGTCTTCTCAGTACCAGACCACTACTAACTTAGGGTCTTCTCAGTACCAGACCACTACTAACTTAGGGTCTTCTCAGTACCAGACCACTACTAACTTAGGGTCTTCTCAGTACCAGACCACTACTAACTTAGGGTCTTCTCAGTACCAGACCACTACTAACTTAGGGTCTTCTCAGTACCAGACCACTGCTAACTTAGGGTCTTCTCAGTACCAGACCACTACTAACTTAGGGTCTTCTCAGTACCAGACCACTACTAACTTAGGGTCTTCTCAGTACCAGACCACTACTAACTTAGGGTCTTCTCAGTACCAGACCACTACTAACTTAGGGTCTTCTCAGTACCAGACCACTGCTAACTTAGGGTCTTCTCAGTACCAGACCACTGCTAACTTAGGGTCTTAGCATAACTTGCCACTTCAATGCAAATCTCCCATTATAATCAACATATAGTATTGTCTATCTCAAGTTAGCAGAAAAACATCTAATTGGGCCTTTTCAAATAGTGTTGCCATGGAAACATCCAATATGCTCCACGGGTCCTTCATACACACTGCAGTCTGCAGTCTTGTATAACAGATCAACATGGGAAGGATATATGACAAGGGCTCTACAGAGGTCAGCTGTTCTCTCTCATTCCCTGGTTTGGCTGAGAGGTAAACAGATAAAGTCAGCAGCTACAGGCCAGTTGTATTCCAGCACAGCAGAACATTAGAACCGTCCACACGGGAGACATGGGGTGCCTCCCAAACGGCAACAGCGTCTCTACTTTCTAAAGTGGCTGAAGAAATGTGGCATGCCGCCCCGGGTCCTCTCCAAATGCTAACGCTGCACCATCAAGAGCGTCTTGACCTGCATCACGGCCTGGAACGGGAATTGCTCCGCCCACGACCCAAGGCCCTCTAGCGGGTGGTAGAGACGGCCCAGTACATCACTGGGGCTGTGTTCCCACCCATCAGGACACGTACTTGAAACAGTGCCTGAGGATCGCCCGCAGCATCATGAAGGACCCCACACACCCCAGCCACAAGCTGTTCTTTACATTGCCATCGGGCAGACGGTATCGGAGCATGAGGTCTGATACCAACAGGCTCAGAGACAGTTTCTATCTATAAGCCATCAGACTGATGAACACTTGAACTGGACTGACCACCTGCACTGCTGCTGCTACCAGACTCTTATTATACTGCAACATTTATACACTTGTGTATGTGTATGTGTGTCCGTGCGTGTGTGTCTGTGCGTGTGTGCGTGTCGCTGCATGTGTGTGTGTGTTCAAAGCCAGTGGTTACACTCAAGCCAGCAGACTGACAAGTGTTGCCTGTCATGTACCCGTCCCAGTAAATGTGCTTGTCTCTCCGTTTCAGAAATCACCAGAGAGAAGCCTGCTGTATTTGTCAGGCTGATCTAGCTGCTGGTGGACACCAGATCAATCAAACGGCATGTTTTCCATTCCTCACCTTTGTTCTTGGGCGTCACATTTATTGAGCCAGGGACATCATTCACAGAACTGCTCTGGCAGGGGAAGATGGATGATTACATTTGTGGCTGACAGTTTGGGAGATGGAGAACGCAGCAGGGTTCCCAGGTAGAAGAAGAGTAGGTTTAGGTGTAGATTAGTACACACACACACACACACATGCAGACAGGGAGGGAGGGAGGCAGAAAGGGGGGGAGGCAGAAAGGGAAGGAGACAGGGAGGCAGTGAGGCAGGGAGGGAGACAGGGAGCCAGTGAGGGAGAAAGGGAGGCAGTGAGGTAGGGAGGGAGACAGGGAGGCAGTGAGATAGGGAGGGAGATAGGGAGGCAGGGAAGAGGCAGTGAGACAGAGAGGCAGTGAGGAAAGGAGGGAGACAGGGAGGCAGTGAAGAGGCAGTGAGACAGGGAGGCAGTGAAGAAAGGAGGGAGACAGGGAGGCAGTGAAGAGGCAGTGAGACAGGGAGGCAGTGAGGAAAGGAGGGAGACAGGGAGGCAGTGAGGAAAGGAGGGAGACAGGGAGGCAGTGAGGAAAGGAGGGAGACAGGGAGGCAGTGAGGAAAGGAGGGAGACAGGGAGGCAGTGAGGAGGCAGTTAGGCAGGGAGGCAGTGAGGAAAGGAGGGAGACAGGGAGGCAGTGAGGAGGCAGTTAGGCAGGGAGGCAGTGAGGAAAGGAGGGAGACAGGGAGGAAGTGAGGAAAGGAGGGAGACTGGGAGGCAGTGAGGAGGCAGTTAGGCAGGGAGGCAGTGCCTATTTAGCAAGGCAAGTCAGTTAATTAAGAACAAATTCTTATTTTACAATGACAGCCTACCCAGGCCAAACCCTTCCCTAACCTGGACGACGCTGGGCCAACTGTGCACCGCCCTATGGAAATGTGCTTGCACATATTCTCTCTCTATCTCTCTCTCTGTCTCTGTCTCTCTGTCTCTGTCTCTCTTTCTCTCTCTCAGAAACCCACTGTTGATTGTGATGAGGTAATGCTCCAGCCAGGTTGTGTGACCATATGTGACTGTCTGACCACAGCTTCCCCTGCTCTGTTTGATCCTCTGTGAGCACCGTAGGAGGTGCAGAGGTAGAGTGGCCCCTCCATGCTGTTGACCAGACTGGGCATGTGGCAGAGCATCTGTCCCTATAAGGTGACGATATCGAGGGACTGGCCTGAACTCGTTGGGAGCTAGTTAGTCCCTCGCGCTATTCGGTCAGTTACTGTCAGTTCAACAGTCAGTTACTGTCAGTTCATCAGTCAGTTACTGTCAGTTCAACAGTCAGTTACTGTCAGTTCAACAGCTCGTTACTGTCAGTTCGTCAGTCAGTTACTGTCAGTTCATCAGTCAGTTACTGTCAGTTCGACAGTCAGTTACTGTCAGTTCATCAGTCAGTTACTGTCAGTTCATCAGTCAGTTACTGTCAGTCAGTCAGTTACTGTCAGTTCGACAGTCAGTTACTATCAGTTCATCAGTCAGTTACTGTCAGTTCATCAGTCAGTTACTGTCAGTTTGACAGTCAGTTACTGTCAGTTCATCAGTCAGTTACTGTCAGTTCATCAGTCAGTTACTGTCAGTTCGTCAGTCAGTTACTATCAGTCAGTCAGTTACTGTCAGTTCATCAGTCAGTCAGTTACTGTCAGTTCATCAGTCAGTTACTATCAGTTCATCAGTCAGTTACTATCAGTTCATCAGTCAGTTACTATCAGTTCGTCAGTCAGTTACTGTCAGTTCGTCAGTCAGTCAGTTACTGTCAGTTCATCAGTCAGTTACTATCAGTCAGTCAGTTACTATCAGTTCATGAGTCAGTTACTGTCAGTTTGTCAGTCAGTTACTGTCAGTTCGACAGTCAGTTACTGTCAGTTCATCAGTCAGTTACTGTCAGTTTGTCAGTCAGTTACTGTCAGTTCGACAGTCAGTTACTGTCAGTTCGTTAGTCAGTCAGTTACTGTCAGTTCATCAGTCAGTCAGTTACTGTCAGTTCATCAGTCAGTTACTGTCAGTTCGTCAGTCAGTTACTATCAGTCAGTCAGTCAGTCAGTCAGTCAGCCTGTCAGTCAGTTACTATCAGTCAGTCAGTTACTATCAGTTCGTAGGTCAGTTACTATCAGTCAGTCAGTCAGTTACTATCAGTTCGTAGGTCAGTTACTATCAGTCAGTCAGTCAGTTACTATCAGTTCGTAGGTCAGTTACTATCAGTCAGTCAGTCAGTTACTATCAGTTCGTCGGTCAGTTACTATCAGTTCGTCGGTCAGTGGCGGTTTGGTGGCCACTTTCTTTTCTTCAGAAAACACTTTCCCATTTCTCTGGGAAAACAGGGGTCAAAGAGAGCCTAGATAAACAGCTGAAAACACCTACAACTATCCCAGTGACTCTGCCAGGTCCTCCTGGAGAAGAAGACTGGGATGGTTTTCTCTAGAGAGGAGACATGCCAAGCTGGTGGGACAAAAGACAAGGAATACATTTCCAATGCCGATCCCACTAGGGAGAACCAACAACAAACACTCACACCTCAGTCATGAATAGTCTAGGGCTGGTGAGGCTAGCAGGGTCAGCCAGACAGGAATTGGATTCAAAATGTTAGAATGTGTGAAAATAACAGAGGGGGTGGGTGGAGGATGGACTGTTGAATTAGTCGGGTAAATGACTATTATTCATGTAACATGAAAGATGTAGAATAGTGGCAGAAGTCTGGTGGTATGAGATTCACACCAGTGTATTATCGGAAACAAAGGATGGAGTGGAAAGAGAGAGAGACAGAGCGAGAGAGATAGAGACAAAGACAGAGACAGAGAGAGGTGTGAAAGAGAGAGAGAGAGAGAGAGAGAGAGAGAGAGAGAATGATAAAAGAGAGTGAGAGGGGGAGAGAGGGAGGAGTGTGACAGGGAGATAGAGACTGAAGGAGTGTGACAGGGAGATAGAGACTGAAGGAGTGTGACAGGGAGATAGAGACTGAAGGAGTGTGACAGGGAGATGGAGACTGAAGGAGTGTGACAGGGAGATAGAGACTGAAGGAGTGTGACAGGGAGATAGAGACTGAAGGAGTGTGACAGGGAGATAGAGACTGAAGGAGTGTGACAGGGAGATAGAGACTGAAGGAGTGTGACAGGGAGATAGAGACTGAAGGAGTGTGACAGGGAGATAGAGACTGAAGGAGTGTGACAGGGAGATAGAGACTGAAGGAGTGTGACAGGGAGATAGAGACTGAAGAGTGTGACAGGGAGATAGAGACTGAAGCAGTGTGACAGGGAGATAGAGACTGAAGGAGTGTGACAGGGAGATAGAGACTGAAGGAGTGTGACAGGGAGATAGAGACTGAAGGAGTGTGACAGGGAGATAGAGACTGAAGGAGTGTGACAGGGAGATAGAGACTGAAGGAGTGTGACAGGGAGATAGAGACTGAAGGAGTGTGACAGGGAGATAGAGACTGAAGGAGTGTGACAGGGAGATAGAGACTGAAGAGTGTGACAGGGAGATAGAGACTGAAGGAGTGTGACAGGGAGATAGAGACTGAAGAGTGTGACAGGGAGATAGAGACTGAAGGAGTGTGACAGGGAGATAAAGACTGAAGGAGTGTGAGAGAACATGTGAGTGAGACAGAAGGATGGAGAGAGAGGGAGGCCTATAAAGAGAGAGATTAACAGAAGCCCTCTCTTTCACTGCTGTGCTCTACCTAACACACAGTAACACTGACACACTTTCAGCCTAGTGTGCTAGGAGCGCTCTCCTCCCTGTTCTCTTTCCCTCCTCTCCCTCCATCCCCCGTCTCCCTCGTTCCTTATCTCCCTGAGGTTCCTCTGTATAATATCTGAACCCATCCACTCCTCTAAACTGTGTGGTTAGTAGCACTTTTCTCTATCACTCTCTCAGTAAGATGTCTGATGCTCAGAAAACTCCAGGTGATGTTGGGTCTGGATTATAGGTGCTGGGGTATTCCCTGGTACTGGATGAACTGTAAATACAGAAATCACACACACACACACACACACACACACACACACACACACACACACACACACACACACACACACACACACACACACACACACACACACACACACACACACACACACACACACACACACACACACACACACACACACACACACACACACACACACACACACACACACAGCATTCTCTAATAAATGTCAATCTTGTCACTCTAGCTATCAGCACCAGAATTCCTCCAGTCCTACATCTCTACTCTTCATCTGAGAACAGTGGAGAGGGACTTCACTGTCATTTTTCAGACAGATGCTGCCTGTTTCCTGGGTCGTACTATAGCCTAGAGATGCCCCAAAGGACCCACCGTGGGCCCTGGCCTGCCTGAGTTTGACAAGGCTAATCTTCCTGTTACCCGACGAGGCAGACAAAAGAGACATTCTCGTCCCAATTAAAGCACAGGAGTGTTTAGTAAAATAGCTTAATGAGCTTGCCGATCAGCGCAGCGTGAAAATAGTCATTAGCAACAGCTTTTAGGTAGCGAGGCTAGCCTAGTGTCTGCCGCACACACTCACTCACTCACTCACACACGCGCAGGGCGCTAGCTGCTCTCCTGGTGTAATTATCTTTGAGAGAGAGAGAGAGAGAGGGGGAGACAGACAGAGAGAGCGAGCGAGAGAAGGAGAGAGATCTAGAGAGAGACAGAGGGAGGGAGAGAAAGAGAGAGTGAGAGAGAGAGAGAGTGAGAGAGAGAAACAGAGAAACAGAGAGAGAGAGGGAGAGAGAGAGAGAGAGAAAGAGAGTGAGCAAGAGAGACAGAGAGGCATCTTCCCCAATATTTGGAACAAAGGACTGATAACCCCAATCCACAAAAGTGGAGACAAATTTGACTCCAATAACTACCATGGGATATGCGTCAACAGCAACCTTGGGAAAATCCTCTGCATTAACAGCAGACCTGTACATTTCCTCAGTGAAAACAATGTACTGAGCAAATGTCAAATTAGCTTTTTACCAAAGTACCGTAAGACAGACCACGTATTCACCCTGCACACCCTAATTGACAAACAAACAAACCAAAACAAAGGCAAAGTCTTCTCATGTTTTGTTGACTTCAAAAAAGCTTTTGACTGAATTTGGCATGAGGGTCTGCTATACAAATTGATGGAAAGTGGCGTTTGGGGAAAAACATAGGACATTATAAAATCCATGTGCACAAACAACAAGTGTGCGTTTAAAATTGGCACATTTCTTTCCACAGGGCCGTGGGTTGAGACAGGGATGCAGCTTAAGCCCCACCCTCTTCAACATATATATCAATGAATTGGCGCGGGCACTAGAAAAGTCTGCAGCACCCAGCCTCACCCTACTAGAATCTGAAGTCAAATGTCTACTGTTTGCTGATGATCTGGTGCTTCTGTCACCAACCAAGGATGGCCTACAGCAGCACCTAGATCTTCTGCACAGATTCTGTCAGACCTGGGCCCTGGCAGTATATCTCAGTAAGACAAAAATAATGGTGTTACAAAAAAGGTCCAGTCGCCAGAACAACAAATACAAATTCCATCTAGACACCGTTACCCTAGGACACACAAAAAACTATACATACCTCGGCCTAAACATCAGCGCCACAGGTAACTTCCACAAAGCTGTAAATGATCTGAGAGACAAGGCAAGAAGGGCCTTCTATGCCATCAAAAGGAACAGAAAATTTGACATACCAATTAGGATCTTGCTAAAAATATCTGAATCAGTTATAGAACCCATTGCCCTTTATGGTTGTGAGGTCTGGGGTCCGCTCACCAACCAAGAATTCACAAAACAGGCCAAACACCTTGAAGAATTAGGCAAATATCCCAGTGGCTATATGTGCTGTAATTGCTGCAAAAGGTGGGTCTACAAAGTATTGACTTTGGGGGAGTGAATAGTTATGCACGCTCAAGTTTTCTGTTTTTTTGTCTTATTTCTTGTTTGTTTCACAATAACAAATATTTTGCATTGCAAAATAGTAAAAATGCCAAGGGGGGTGAATACTTTCGCAAGCCACTGTATGTACAGAATCAGTGAGCATAGGCTTGTTGTTGATAAAGGTCGCCGTATGCATGACCCGGTTCTCAAGAGAAGAAAGGCTATGTGCACACCGCTCACAAAACGAGGTAGAAACTGAGCTGCACTTCCTTTTATTTTTTATTTGATTTAACCTTTATTTAACTAGGCAAGTCAGTTAAGAACAAATTCTTATTTACAATGACGGCCTCCCAGTCTCTTCCTAACCTGCTGCCAAATGCATGACCATATTAGAGACACATATTTGCCTCAGATTACACAGACTCACAAAGAATTCTAAAACAAACCCAATTTTGATAAACTCCCATATCTACTGGGTGAAATACCACAGTGTGACATCACAGCAGCAAGATTTGTGACCTGTTACCACAAGAAAAGGTCAACCAGTGAAGAACAAACACCATTGTAAATACAACCCATATTTATGTTTATTTATTTTCCCTTTCGTACTTTAACTATTTGCACATCATTATAACACTGTATATAGACATAATATAACATCTGAAATGTCTTTATTATTTTGGAACTATTATTTTGTGAGTGTAATGTTACCTGTTCAATTCCATTTCACTTGCCTTGGCAATGTAAAGATATGTTTACAATGCCAATAAAGCCCATTGAATTGAATTGAATTGAATTGAGAGAGAGAGAGAGAGAGAGAGAGAGAGAGAGAGAGAGAGAGAGAGAGAGAGAGAGAGAGAGAGAGAGAGAGACTAACCTCCTGCCAAATGTATGACCATTTTAGAGACACATATTTCCCTCAGATTACACAGATCCACAAAGAATTCCAAAACAAAGGTCAACCAGTGAAGAACAAACACCACATTAAATACAACCCATATTTATGTTTTATTTATTTTCCCTTTTGTACTTTAACTATTTGCACATAATATGACATTTGAAATGTCTTTATTATTTTGTGAGTGTAATGTTTACTGTTATTTGTATTGTTTATTTCACTTTTGTTTATTATTTACTTCACTTGCATTGGCAATGTTAACATACAGTATGTTTCCCATGCCAATAAAGCACTTCAATTGAATTGAAATGTAATTGAAATTGAAATGTAATTGAATTGAGTGTCACACCTTGACAACCATGTTCCTCCACCATGTACAGTAGCCTACAGCCATGTTCCTCCACCATGTACAGTAACCTACAGCCATATTCCTCCACCATGTACAGTAACAAACAGCCATATTCCTCCACCATGTACAGTAACAAACAGCCATATTCCTCCACCATGTACAGTAGCCTACAGCCATGTTCCTCCACCATGTACAGTAGCCTACAGCCATGTTCCTCCACCATGTACAGTAACCTACAGCCATGTTCCTCCACCATGTACAGTAGCCTACAACCAATATGTTCCTCCACCATGTACAGTAGCCTACAGCCATATTCCTCCACCATGTACAGTAGCCTACAACCATGTTCCTCCACCATGTACAGTAGCCTACAACCAATATGTTCCTCCACCATGTACAGTAGCCTACAGCCATATTCCTCCACCATGTACAGTAGCCTACAACCAATATGTTCCTCCACCATGTACAGTAGCCTACAGTCATGTTCCTCCACCATGTACAGTAACCTACAGCCATGTTCCTCCACCATGTACAGTAGCCTACAACCAATATGTTCCTCCACCATGTACAGTAGCCTACAGCCATGTTCCTCCACCATGTACAGTAACCTACAGCCATGTTCCTCCACCATGTACAGTAGCCTACAGCCAATATGTTCCTCCACCATGTACAGTAACCCACAGCCATGTTCCTCCACCATGTACAGTAGCCTACAGCCATGTTCCTCCACCATGTACAGTAGCCTACAGCCATGTTCCTCCACCATGTACAGTAACCCACAGCCATGTTCCTCCACCATGTACAGTAACCTACAGCCATGTTCCTCCACCATGTACAGTAGCCTACAGCCAATATGTTCCTCCACCATGTACAGTAACCTACAGCCATGTTCCTCCACCATGTACAGTAGCCTACAGCCATGTTCCTCCACCATGTACAGTAGCCTACAGTCATGGTCCTCCACCATGTACAGTAGCCTACAGCCATGTTCCTCCACCATGTACAGTAGCCTACAGCCATGTTCCTCCACCATGTACAGTAGCCTACAGTCATGTTCCTCCACCATGTACAGTAACCCACAGCCATGTTCCTCCACCATGTACAGTAACCCACAACCATGTTCCTCCACCATGTACAGTAGCCTACAGCCATGTTCCTCCACCATGTACAGTAGCCTACAGCCATGTTCCTCCACCATGTACAGTAGCCTACAGCAGTACGAGTCATAGAAATGACCATCTTGTGTTCGGGGTTTTTTGCCAGTCTCTGTGTTTTTTATATGCAGGAAGCATAAATTGTACAAATGTAAACTTACAAATAATTGTTCAAGTTAGAACCCATGTATATTAGTTAATATACAGTACAGCAACAACTACATAAATATATGTTAAGGTCCATTATCTGCTACCTGCATTTTAAAACTACAACATTTTCTCTCAGCCTCATCACAAAGTGTGTAGAATAGCAGGAAATTTGCTTTTAAAATACATTTTCTCTCAGCCTCATCTCAAAGTGTGAGGAATAGCAGGAAATTTGCTTTTAAACTACATTTTCTCTCAGCCTCATCACAAAGTGTGTAGAATAGCAGGAAATTTGCTTTTAAAATACATTTTCTCTCAGCCTCATCTCAAAGTGTGAGGAATAGCAGGAAATTTGCTTTTAAACTACATTTTCTCTCAGCCTCTTCCCAAAGTGTGTAGAATAGCAGGAAATTAGCTTTAAAACTACAAAATGTTCTCTCAGCCTCATGGCAGAATGTGAACAAAAGCATGAGATGAGCTATAATTATATATTTTTTTACATCTCCGCCTCATGGGGAAAAAAGTGTAGATTTGCAGAAAAGTAGCTTTAAAACGGCAACATTTTCTCTTAGCATCATGACAAAATGTGTAGAATAAAACTGGGGTAGTCCGGCCCTGGGAATGAGTTGGTTTGGACAGCTGGTAACCCAAGGTTACTCTTTCTATCCATTAGTGGTTTTGTCTCATGTGCTGTTCTGGGTCTCTGCTGACACAAGCAGACATGAAAACTGAACGAGGAGGGTGGAGCCAAATGCTTCCTCAGGCATATAGTTGTGGCAGACTGTATCTAACTTAGAGGACAAAAACACTGGATACCTGCTACTCAACTGATATTCAGCACCACACCACAATAACATTCACACCCAGGTGGTTCCTTCTGTTCCTATTTTATCAACCCATCGAGAGCTTGGAACTATACAGTTCTATAAGGTTAGAACGATTCTGGCAGAATTGACTTTGCAGTTCCCAACTTTCATTGGTTTGAATGGAGTCAGTTATTTTTTATCTTGAATTCTTTTGAACTTAACAGTATGCATTGGGGTATTTAGAGTACTGTATAGGTAGAGAACATTGAACAGAACAAGGCTGGGTCAATAACTCCATTCTGTAAAAAATGACGATAGAACTGTAGCAGTAGTTCCAAACCCTTGACATTCCATTCAAGCACAATCAAAGAAATGAATCATGCATTCACTAAATTGCTAATTTCCCATTAAAACAATGAACCAGATGTAAAAACAATACAAGCCATTAGACATTTTTGTTGTTGTGATTAGACAAAAGGAAAAGGGTCCAACTCTTAATGCCCCGACACTCATTAGTGGTCTCTAACAGAGACTCTGTTTGATTATAAAGGTTTTATAAAGGAAAGAGAAACCACACTGCCACAAACAACACAAATATCACACTGCCACAAACAGGCAGCGATATTTCATATGTTGTGCTTTGATGTACTCAGTATCCCATCCTCCCATGGAAACAGCATGCAGGGAAAGATGAGTTGCAGTGAGAGCATCATGAACCCCTCTGAAGCCAGCAGAGGACAATTATAGAACTTGTTCTTTACATCTTCTGCTGCTGTGGAGAAATAACTAACTGTCCCTTCTGTGTCTTTTCTCTCTCTCTCTCTCTCTCTCCCTTCTCTCTCTCCCTCTCTCTCTCCCTTCTCTCTCTCCCTTCTCTCTTCTCTCTCTCTCTCTTCTCTATCTCCCTTCTCTATTCTCTCTCCCTTCTCTATTCTCTCTCCCTTCTCTATTCTCTCTCCCTTCTCTATTCTCTCTATTCTCTCTCCCTTCTCTCTTCTCTCTCCCTTCTCTCTTCTCTCTCCCTTCTCTCTCTCCCTTCTCTATTCTCTCTCCCTTCTCTCTTCTCTCTCTCACTTCTCTATTCTCTCTCCCTTCTCTCTTCTCTCTCACACTTCTCTCATCTCTCTCCCTTCTCTCTCTCCCTTCTCTCATCTCTCTCCCTTCTCTCTCTCCCTTCTCTCTTCTCTCTCCCTTCTCTATTCTCTCTCCCTTCTCTCTCTCCCTTCTCTCTCTCCCTTCTCTTCTCTCTCTCCCTTCTCTATTCTCTCTCCCTTCTCTGTTCTCTCTCCCTTCTCTCATCTCTCTCCCTTCTCTCTCTCCCTTCTCTCTCTCCCTTCTCTCTCTCCCTTCTCTCTTCTCTCTCCCTTCTCTCTCTCCCTTCTCTATTCTCTCTCCCTTCTCTCTTCTCTCTCTCCCTTCTCTCTTCTCTCTCCCTTCTCTCTCATCCTTCTCTCTTCTCTCTCTCCCTTCTCTATTCTCTCTCCCTTCTCTGTTCTCTTTCTTCTCTCTCCCTTCTCTGTTCTCTCTCTTCTCTCTCCCATCTCTATTCTCTCTCTTCTCTCTCCCTTCTCTATTCTCTCTCCCTTCTCTGTTCTCTTTCTTCTCTCTCCCTTCTCTGTTCTCTCTCTTCTCTCTCCCATCTCTATTCTCTCTCTTCTCTCTCCCTTCTCTATTCTCTCTCCCTTCTCTCTTCTCTCTCTCACTACTCTCTTCTCTCTCCCTTCTCTCTTCTCTCTCCCTTCTCTCTCTCCCTTCTCTCTCTCCCTTCTCTCTTCTCTCTCCCTTCTCTCATCTCTCTCCCTTCTCTCTCTCCCTTCTCTCTCTCCCTTCTCTCTCTCCCTTCTCTCTTCTCTCTCCCTTCTCTCTCTCCCTTCTCTATTCTCTCTCCCTTCTCTCTTCTCTCTCCCTTCTCTCTTCTCTCTCTCCCTTCTCTCTCTCCCTTCTCTATTCTCTCTCCCTTCTCTCTTCTCTCTCTCCCTTCTCTCTTCTCTCTCCCTTCTCTCTCATCCTTCTCTCTTCTCTCTCTCCCTTCTCTATTCTCTCTCCCTTCTCTGTTCTCTTTCTTCTCTCTCCCTTCTCTGTTCTCTCTCTTCTCTCTCCCATCTCTATTCTCTCTCTTCTCTCTCCCTTCTCTATTCTCTCTCCCTTCTCTCTTCTCTCTCTCACTTCTCTCTTCTCTCTCCCTTCTCTCTCTCTCTTCTCTCTCTCCCTTCTCTCTTCTCTCTCCCTTCTCTCTCTCCCTTCTCTCTTCTCTCTCCCTTCTCTCCCTCCCTTCTCTATTCTCTCTCTCCCTTTTCTCTTTGAAGAGAATACTGCATATTCTGCCTGCCTGACTAACTGTCTCCCTGCTTAGAAGAAATGGTCTCATTTTCTCTCTCCTTTGCTTGCCTTCTAATCTAAAAGTATCCTCTCTTTCTTTCTCTTTCTCTCTCTCACACTCTCTCCTTCTTTTCTGAAAACACCCTCACATGTTCCCACCAAATCTCATTCCTATCTTCCAGTGTGAAAAACATTTCACATCTTCAACAGTGTCAAGTCTGTCTTACCTGTGCAATCTCATACAGCAGCTTGTAGTGTTCCTCCCGTTTCTGTAAAGTGCACAAATTGCAGCCCATTCTAGTTGTCGTGGAGATGACAGGCGGCTGCAGTGCGCGGTGGGTCCCCCAGGGTAGATATGCGGAGGATCACACAGGGGGCTCTGCCTGAAAACCCGGCTCCGTTTTTCATCAGGGTATCCTTAGAAAGACACTCTTCTCTCACCCTCACACACACAGCGGTACCACAGTACACACACACTCCGATACACCAATGCTAAGCTCCACGCTCCAGGATCCAGCAAAGTGTGTTGTGTTGGGAGTCCTCTCAGAGTGTGTGTGTTGTGTGTTGTGTTTGTCAGTAGAAGAAGCAATCAGCTTCTCTCTCTCTCCTCTCTATCTCTTTCTTTCACACACTCTCTCTCATTCCCCCTCGTCTCCCTCTCTCTCTGTCACTATGAGCACACATTCATACACACGCTGGGCTTGTAGAGACACACCCCTCTCTCTGTCAGGCTTGCTGCACATCACTACACCTACTGTGGTTTATGAATAATAATCAAGCTCATTGGCTGTTCTGTTAGGGGAGGAGTAAGAGGGAGGGGGATGTTCTCAAAGCTCTGATACAATACTGAGCTGGTACTGTGCTTAATGTGTGTGTGAGAGTGTGTATGTGTATGTGTGTGTGGGGGGGGGGGGGGGGGGGGGGGTCTCTGGGTGTGTATGTGTCTGCATTTGTGTGTATGTGTGTGCGTTTACTTACATATACAGAATAGTACATCTAAACAAAGCCATGAAAAACCTCAACCTCCTTTATTGGACATTCAATGTATTTTACCCAATTGAACTGTTACAAAACACAATACATTGACATCTGGATTTCGAACACGGATCAATCTAATTCTAATTCAATCAGATAGCCTTTTCAAAGTGAAAAGTGATAGAAGAGAAGTGGCATTTTGTGAAGTGAAATAGATTTCCAGTCGGCCAGTGATTGTAACTAAACAGATCCTCTTAGAGCTGGTAGACAAGGGCACCCTGATTGACACAGGAAGAGACACAGACGGAGGGTATTGATTGGATCAAATTAGCTTCCACTCCAACTGCCCTCGCACTGCAGGAGGGAGGGAGGGAGGGAGGGAGGGAGGGAGGAGGGAGGGAGGGAGGGAGGGAGGGAGGGAGGGAGGGAGGGAGGGAGAAAGTGAAATTGGGGAGAGAGAGAGAGAGAGAGAGAGAGAGAGTGAGAGAGAGAGAGAGAGAGAGAGGAAGTGGGGAGAGACAGGGAGGGAGAGAGAAAGAGAAAGTGGGGAGAGAGAGAGATTGGGAGGGAGAGTGAACGTGGGGAGAGAGAAAGAGAGAGCGAGAGGAAGTGAGGAGAGGGAGGGAGAGAGAGGGGGGGGAGAGAGAGAGAGGGAGGGAGGTAGAGAGAAAGAGAAAGTGGGGAGAGAGAGGGGGGAGGGAGAGTGAAAGTGGGGAGAGAAAGAGAGAGAAAGAGAAAGTGGGAGAGAGAGAGGGAGGGAGAGTGAAAGTGGGAGAGAGAGAGAGAGAGAGAAAGAGAAAGTGGGGAGAGAGAGAGGGGGAGGGAGAGTGAAAGTGGGGAGAGAGAGAGAGCAAGAGAAAGTGGGGAGAGAGAGAGGGGGAGGGAGAGAGAAAGTGGGGAGAGAGAGAGATAGAGAGAGAGAGACCAAGGGGAGTGATAGAGAGAGACTAATCTGATGTTCAGTTATACCCCCAGTCTGGAGAGAGACCAAACATCTGTTTCACACCATGTTCAGTAAAGGCAGCAGCATCACAGTGACTTTTAAAATGCCCCAGTCCCACCCTTATCCCCCAGGGTGGACGCAGTCAAGGGTATCAGATCACAGGACAGCTCCTATACAGATAACACTGTCCCCATCCGGTGAGGTCACCAACTGACTGACTGACTGACCAACTGTCTCCACTGACCTCTGAAGGTGACTCCTCACTCATCCCGGGTAACATCACTCTCACTAACTAACGACCTTCAGGGTCAGTTTCCTGGACACTGATTAAGCCTATCTCTGGCCATAAAGCCAATTTCAATGAAGATTATCCATTGAGCATGCTTTTTAGTCTGGGACGATAGGCTTCATCTGTGTCCGGGAAACAGGCCTCTAGGGTCCACCCCTCCTAGTGTGTTCTATCTGAATGGCACTGAATGGGATACGCATGGGACAGGACAGATGCCTGGGCGAGAGTAAATCAAATCAATCAAATCAAATGAAATAGTATTTGTCACATGCTTCGTAAACAACAGGTGTAGGCTGACAGTGAAATGCTTCCTGACGGGCCTTCCCAACAAAGCAGAGAAAAAAAAGAACTATTATAACAAATATAGTAACACGAGGATTAAATCCACAATGAGTAACAATTATTTGGCTATATACACAGGGCACCATTACAGAGTTGACGTGCTGGCAGCCAGAGGTTGAAAAAGTATTCAATGGTCATACTTGAGTAAAAGTAAAGATACCTTAATATAAAACGACTCAGGTAAAAGTGAAAGTAACCCATTAAAATACTACTTGAGTATAAGTCTAAAAGTATCTGGTTTTAAAATGTACTTAAGTACAGTGGTGGAAAAAGTACTCAATCGTCATACTTGAGTAAAAGTAAATGCTATGCATCTAATTCCTTTATAGTAAGCAAACCAGACGGCACAATTTCCTTATTATTATTATTATTATTTGACAGCTAGGGGCACATTCCAACACTCTGACATCATTTACAAACAAAGCATTTGTGTTTAGTGAGTCTGTCAGATCAGAGGCAGTAAGGAGGACCAGGGACGTTCTCTTGATAAGTGTGTGAATTGGACCATTTTCCTGTACTGGTAAGCGTTCAGAATGTAACGACAACTTTTGGGTGTCAGGGAAAATGAATGGAGTAAAATGTACATTATGTTCTTTAGGAATGTAGTGAAGAAAAAAGTAAAAGTTGTCAAAAATATAAATAGTAAAGTACAGACACCCCAAAAAACAACTTAAGTACTTTACACCATTGTGTGCTGGGGTACGAGGTAATTCACTTAGCTATGTACAGTACCAGTCAAAAGTTTGGACACACCTACTTATTTTTTATTTTTTTTACTATTTTCTACATGGTAGAATAATAGTGAAGACATCAAAACTATTAAATAACACATATGGAATCATGTAGTAACCAAAAAAGTGTTAAATGAATATAAATATATTTTATATTTTAGATCCTTCAAAGTAGCCACCCTTTGCCTTGATGACAGATTTGCACACTCTTGGCATTCTCTCAACCAGCTTCATAAGGTAGTCACCTGGAATGCATTTCAATTAACTTGTGTGCCTTGTTAAAAGTTAATTTCCTTCTTAATGCTTTCGAGCAAATCAATTGTGTTGTGACAAGGTAGGGGTGGTATACAGATGATAGCCCTATTTGGTAAAAGACCAAGTCCATATTATGTCAAGAACAGCTCAAATAAACAAAGACAAACAACAGTCCAACATTATTTTAAGACATGAAGGTCAGTCAATGCGGAACATTTGAAGAACTTTTAAAGTTTCTTCAAGTTCAGTCGCAAAAACCATCAAGCACTATGATGAAACTGGCTCTCATGAGGACCGCCACAGGAAAGGAAGACCCACAGTTACCTCTGCTGCAGAGGATAAATTCATTAGAGTTACCAGCCTCAGATTGCAGCCCAAATAAATGCTTCACAGAGTTCAAGTAACAGACATGTCTCAACATCAACTGTTCAGAGGAGACTACGCGAATCAGGCATTCATGGTCAAATTGCTGCAAAGAAACCACTACTAAAGGACACCAATAAGAAGAAGAGACTTGCTTGGGCCAAAAAACATGAGCAAGGGACATTAGACCAGTGGAAATCTGTCCTTTGGTCTGATGAGTCCAAATTTGAGATTTTTGGTTCCAACCGCTGTGTCTTTGTGAGACGCAGAGTAGGTGAACAGAGGATCTCTGCATGTGTGGTTCCCACCATGAAGCATGGACGAGGAGGTGTGATGGAGTGGGGGGGCTTTTCTGGTGACACTGTCTGTGATTTATTTAAATTCAAGGCACACTTAACCAGCATGGCTACCACAGCATTCTGCAGCGATACGCCATCCCATCTGGTTTGCACTTAGTTGGATTATCATTTGTTTTTCAACAGGACAATGACCCAACACACCTCCAGGCTGTGTAAGCGCTATTTGACCAAGAAGGAGAGTGATGGAGTGCTGCTTCAGATGACCTGGCCTCCACAATCACCCGATCTCAACCCAAATGAGATGGTTTGGGATGAGTTGGACAGCAGAGTGAAGAAAAAGCAGCCAACAAGTGCTCAGCATATGTGAGAACTCATTCAAGACTGTTGGAAAAGCATTCCAGGTGATGCTGGTTGAGAGAATGCCAAGAGCGTGCAAAGCTGTCATCATGTCATTTACAAAATAGCCCCCAACACTCTACTCAGGAAACTGGATGTAGTCTATCACAGTGCCATCCATTTTGTCACCAAAGTGCCATATACTACCCACCACTGCGACCTGTATGCTCTCGTTGGCTGGGCCTCACTACATATCCGTCGCCAAACCCACTGGCTCCAGGTCATCTATAAGTCTTTGCTAGGTAAAGCTCCGCCTTATCTCAACTCACTGGTCACCAAAACACCCACCCGTAGCATGCGCTCCAGCAGGTATATGCACTGGTCATCCCCAAAGCCAACACTTCCTTTGGTCGCCTTTACTTCCAGATCTCTGCTGCCAATGACTGGAACGAATTGCAAAAATCTCTGAAGCTGGAGTCTTATATCTCCCTCTCTAATTTTAAGCATTAGCTGTCAGAGCAGCTTACCGATCACTGTACCTGTACACAGCCAATCTGTAAATAGCACACCCAACTACCTCATCCCCATATTATTACTTACCCTCTTGCTCTTTTGGACCCCAGTATCTCTACTTGCACATCATCATCTGCACATCTATCACTCCAGTATTAATGCTAAATTGTCATTATTTTCACCTCTAGGGCCTATTTATTTCCTACCTCCCTACTCTTCTACATTTGCACACACTGTACATAGATTTTTCTTTTTTCTTTTCTTTTGTGTTATTGACTGTACATTTGTTTATGTGTAACTCTGTGTTGTTGTTTTTGTCGCACTGCTTTGCTTTATCTTGGCCAAGTCATAGTTGTAAATGAGAACGTGTTCTCAACTGGCCTACCTGGTTAAATAAAGGTGAAATAAAAACATAAATAAAAAAGGCAAAGGGTGGCTACTTTGAATAATCTAAACTCTAAAATATATTATGATTTGTTTAACACTTTTTTGGTTACTACATGATTCCATATGTGTTATTTCATAGTTTTGATGTCTTCACCATTGTTCTACAATGTATAAAATAGTACAAATAAAGAAAAACCCTTGAATGAGTAGGTGTGTCCAAACTTTTGACTGGTACTGTACATATAGGTAGGGATAAATTGACTAGGCAACAGGATAGATAATAAACAGTAGCAGCAGCATAAGTGATAAGTCAAAAGAGTCCGGGTAGCTATTGGTTAACTACTTAACTGTCTTATGGCTTGGTGGTAGAAGCTTTTCAGGGTCCTGTTGGTTCCAGACTTTCTACATCGGTACCGCTTGCCGTGCGGAAGCAGAGAGAACAGTCTATGACTTGGGGGGCTGGAGTTTATGACAAAAGGAGGATAAAGCAGATGGAATCAGATATAGTAGCAGGAAAACTACAGTACTGTATTGATAAGGACACAGGACACCATGAGGTTATCAGGAAGCAGGAAAACTACAGTACTGTATTGATAAGGACACAGGACACCATGAGGTTATCAGGAAGCAGGACAACTACAGTTCTGTATTGATAAGGACACAGGACACCATGAGGTTATCAGGAAGCAGGACAACTACAGTTCTGTATTGATAAGGACACAGGACACCATGAGGTTATCAGGAAGCAGGACAACTACAGTTCTGTATTGATAAGGACACAGGACACCATGATGTTAGCTTCAGGAAGCAGGACAGCTACAGTACTGTATTGATAAGAAGACGGGACAACAACCTACTCTAACCTGTACCTACTCTACTAACCTGTATCTACTCTAACCTGCCTCTAACCTGTACGTACAGGTTATAGTAGGTACAGATTAGAGTAGGTACAGGTTAGAGTAGGTACAGGTTAGAGACAGGTTAGAGTAGGTACAGGTTGGAGTAGATACAGATTAGAGTAGGTACAGGTTAGAGTAGGTTCAGATTAGAGTAGGTACAGGTTAGAGACAGGTTCGAGTAGGTACAGGTTGGAGACAGGTTTGAGTAGGTACAGGTTAGAGTAGGTACAGGTTAGAGACAGGTTAGAGCAGGTATAGGTTAGAGTAGGTACAGGTTAGAGACAGGTTCGAGTAGGTACAGGTTAGAGACAGGTTAGAGTAGGTACAGGTTAGAGTAGGTACAGGTTAAAGACAGGTTAGAGTAGGTTCAGGTTAGAGTAGGTACAGGTTAAAGACAGGTTAGAGTAGGTACAGGTTAGAGACAGGTTCGAGTAGGTACAGGTTAGAGTCGGTACAGGTTAGATACAGGTTAGAGCAGGTACAGGTTAGAGACAGGTTAGAGTAGGTACAGGTTAGAGTAGGTACAGGTTAAAGACAGGTTAGAGTAGGTACAGGTTAGAGTAGGTACAGGTTACAGTAGGTACAGGTTAGAGACAGGTTAGAGCAGGTAGAGGTTAGAGTAGGTACAGGTTAGAGACAGGTTCGAGTAGGTACAGGTTAGAGACAGGTTAGAGTAGGTACAGGTTAGAGTAGGTACAGGTTAGAGACAGGTTAGAGTAGGTACAGGTTAGAGTAGGTATAATCAAATCAATCAAATCATATAAAAGTGTATTTGTCACGTGCGCCGAATACAACAGGTGTAGACCTTACAGTGAAATGCTTACTTACAGGTTCTAACCAATAGTGCAAAAAAGGTATTAGGTGAACAATAGGTAAGTAAAGAAATAAAACAACAGTAAAAAGACAGGCTATATACATTAGCGAGGCTATAAAAGTAGCGAGGCTACATACAGACATCGGTTAGTACAGGTTATAGACAGGTTAGAGCAGGCACAGGTTAAAGTAGATACAGGTTAGAGTAGATACAGGTTAGAGCAGGTACAGGTAAGAGTAGGTACAGGTTAGAGTAGATATTGGTTAGAGACAGGTTAGAGTAGGTACAGGTTACAGTAGGTACAGGTTAGAGTAGGTACAGGTTAGAGTAGGTACAGGTTAGAGTAGGTACAGGTTAGAGTAGGTACAGGTTAGAGCAGGTACAGGTTACAGTAGGTACAGGTTAGAGTAGGTACAGGTTAGAGCAGGTACAGGTTACAGTAGGTACAGGTTAGAGTAGGTACAGGTTAGTGTAGGTACAGGTTAGAGACAGGTTAGGTATGTACAGGTTAGTGTAGATACAGGTTAGAGCAGGTACAGGTTAGAGTAGGTACAGGTTAGAGTAGATACAGGTTAGAGCAGGTACAGGTTAGAGTAGGTACAGGTTAGAGCAGGTACAGGTTAGAGACAGGTTAGGTATGTACAGGTTAGTGTAGATACAGGTTAGAGCAGGTACAGGTTCGAGTAGGTACAGGTTAAAGACAGGTTAGAGTAGGTACAGGTTAGAGCAGGTACAGGTTAGAGCAGGTACAGGTTACAGTAGGTACTGGTTAGAGTAGGTACAGGTTAGAGTAGGTACAGGTTAGAGATAGGTTAGGTATGTACAGGTTAGTGTAGATACAGGTTAGAGCAGGTACAGGTTAGAGTAGGTACAGGTTAGAGTAGATACAGGTTAGAGTAGGTACAGGTTAGAGTAGATACAGGTTAGAGCAGGTACAGGTTAGAGTAGGTACAGGTTAGAGTAGATACAGGTTAGAGCAGGTACAGGTTACAGGAGGTACAGGTTAAAGTAGGTACAGGTTAGTGTAGATACAGGTTAGAGCAGGTACAGGTTAGAGTAGGTACAGGTTAGAGTAGATACAGGTTAGAGCAGGTACAGGTTAGAGTAGGTACAGGTTAGAGTAGATACAGTTTAGAGCAGGTACAGGTTACAGTAGGTACAGGTTAGAGTAGGTACAGGTTAGTGTAGATACAGGTTAGAGCAGGTACAGGTTAGAGTAGGTACAGGTTAGAGTAGATACAGGTTAGAGCAGGTACAGGTTACAGTAGGTACAGGTTAGAGTAGGTACAGGTTAGAGCAGGTACAGGTTAGAGTAGGTACAGGTTAGAGTAGGTACAGGTTATAGTAGGTACAGGTTAGAGTAGGTACAGGTTACAGTAGGTACAGGTTAGAGTAGGTACAGGTTACAGTAGGTACAGGTTAGAGTAGGTACAGGTTAGAGTAGGTACAGGTTACAGTAGGTACATGTTACAGTAGGTACAGGTTAGAGCAGGTACAGGTTAGAGTAGGTACAGGTTAGAGACAGGTTAGGTATGTACAGGTTAGTGTAGATACAGGTTAGAGCAGGTACAGGTTAGAGTAGGTACAGGTTAGAGTAGATACAGGTTAGAGTAGATACAGGTTAGAGTAGATACAGGTTAGAGCAGGTACAGGTTAGAGTAGGTACAGGTTAGAGTAGATACAGATTAGAGCAGGTACAGGTTACAGTAGGTACAGGTTAGAGTAGGTACAGGTTAGTGTAGATACAGGTTAGAGCAGGTACAGGTTAGAGTAGGTACAGGTTAGAGTAGATATAGGTTAGAGCAGGTACAGGTTAGAGTAGGTACAGGTTAGAGTAGGTACAGGTTAGAGCAGGTACAGGTTAGAGTAGGTACAGGTTAGAGTAGGTACAGGTTATAGTAGGTACAGGTTAGAGTAGGTACAGGTTACAGTAGGTACAGGTTAGAGTAGGTACAGGTTACAGTAGGTACAGGTTAGAGTAGGTACAGGTTAGAGTAGCTACAGGTTAGAGCAGGTACAGGTTAGAGTAGGTACAGGTTAGAGTAGGTACAGGTTAGAGCAGGTACAGGTTAGAGTAGGTACAGGTTAGAGTAGATACAGGTTAGAGTAGGTACAGGTTAGAGTAGGTACAGGTTAGAGCAGGTCAGGTTAGAGTAGGTACAGGTTAGAGCAGGTACAGGTTAGAGTAGGTACAGGTAAGAGTAGATACAGGTTAGAGTAGGTACAGGTAAGAGTAGGTACAGGTTAGAGTAGGTACAGGTTAGAGCAGGTACAGGTAAGAGTAGGTACAGGTTAGAGCAGGTACAGGTTAGAGTAGGTACAGGTTAGAGTAGGTACAGGTTAGAGCAGGTACAGGTTAGAGTAGGTACAGGTTAGAGTAGGTACAGGTTAGAGTAGGTACAGGTTAGAGCAGGTACAGGTAAGAGTAGGTACAGGTTAGAGTAGGTACAGGTAAGAGCAGGTACAGGTAAGAGTAGGTACAGGTAAGAGTAGGTACAGGTTAGAGTAGGTACAGGTTAGAGTAGGTACAGGTTAGAGTAGGTACAGGGTAGAGCAGGTACAGGTAAGAGTAGGTACAGGTTAGAGCAGGTACAGGTTCGAGTAGGTACAGGTTAAAGACAGGTTAGAGTAGGTACAGGTTAGAGCAGGTACAGGTTAGAGCAGGTACAGGTTACAGTAGGTACAGGTTAGAGCAGGTACAGGTTAGAGTAGGTACAGGTTAGAGACAGGTTAGGTATGTACAGGTTAGTGTAGATACAGGTTAGAGCAGGTACAGGTTAGAGCAGGTACAGGTTACAGTAGGTACAGGTTAGAGCAGGTACAGGTTAGAGTAGGTACAGGTTAGAGTAGATACAGGTTAGAGTAGATACAGGTTAGAGTAGATACAGGTTAGAGCAGGTACAGGTTAGAGTAGGTACAGGTTAGAGTAGATACAGGTTAGAGCAGGTACAGGTTACAGTAGGTACAGGTTAGAGTAGGTACAGGTTAGTGTAGATACAGGTTAGAGCAGGTACAGGTTAGAGTAGGTACAGGTTAGAGTAGGTACAGGTTAGAGCAGGTACAGGTTAGAGTAGGTACAGGTTAGAGTAGGTACAGGTTAGAGCAGGTACAGGTTAGAGTAGGTACAGGTTAGAGTAGGTACAGGTTATAGTAGGTACAGGTTAGAGTAGGTACAGGTTACAGTAGGTACAGGTTAGAGTAGGTACAGGTTAGAGTAGGTACAGGTTAGAGCAGGTACAGGTTAGAGTAGGTACAGGTTAGAGTAGATACAGGTTAGAGTAGGTACAGGTTAGAGTAGGTACAGGTTAGAGCAGGTCAGGTTAGAGTAGGTACAGGTTAGAGCAGGTACAGGTTAGAGTAGGTACAGGTTAGAGCAGGTACAGGTTAGAGTAGGTACAGGTAAGAGTAGATACAGGTTAGAGTAGGTACAGGTAAGAGTAGGTACAGGTTAGAGTAGGTACAGGTTAGAGCAGGTACAGGTAAGAGTAGGTACAGGTTAGAGCAGGTACAGGTTAGAGTAGGTACAGGTTAGAGTAGGTACAGGTTAGAGTAGGTACAGGTTAGAGTAGGTACAGGTTAGAGTAGGTACAGGGTAGAGCAGGTACAGGTAAGAGTAGGTACAGGTTAGAGCAGGTACAGGTTAGAGTAGATACAGGTTAGAGCAGGTACAGGTTAGAATAGGTACAGGTTAGTGTAGATACAGGTTAGAGCAGGTACAGGTTAGAGTAGGTACAGGTTAGAGTAGATACAGGTTAGAGTAGGTACAGGTTAGAGCAGGTACAGGTTAGAGTAGGTACAGGTTAGAGCAGGTACAGGTTAGAGTAGGTACAGGTAAGAGTAGATACAGGTTAGAGTAGGTACAGGTAAGAGTAGGTACAGGTTAGAGTAGGTACAGTTTAGAGCAGGTACAGGTTAGAGTAGGTACAGGTTAGAGCAGGTCAGGTTAGAGTAGGTACAGGTTAGAGCAGGTACAGGTTAGAGTAGGTACAGGTTAGAGCAGGTACAGGTTAGAGTAGGTACAGGTAAGAGTAGATACAGGTTAGAGTAGGTACAGGTAAGAGTAGGTACAGGTTAGAGTAGGTACAGGTTAGAGCAGGTACAGGTAAGAGTAGGTACAGGTTAGAGCAGGTACAGGTTAGAGTAGGTACAGGTTAGAGTAGGTACAGGTTAGAGTAGGTACAGGTTAGAGTAGGTACAGGTTAGAGTAGGTACAGGGTAGAGCAGGTACAGGTAAGAGTAGGTACAGGTTAGAGCAGGTACAGGTTAGAGTAGATACAGGTTAGAGCAGGTACAGGTTAGAATAGGTACAGGTTAGTGTAGATACAGGTTAGAGCAGGTACAGGTTAGAGTAGGTACAGGTTAGAGTAGATACAGGTTAGAGTAGGTACAGGTTAGAGCAGGTACAGGTTAGAGTAGGTACAGGTTAGAGCAGGTACAGGTTAGAGTAGGTACAGGTAAGAGTAGATACAGGTTAGAGTAGGTACAGGTAAGAGTAGGTACAGGTTAGAGTAGGTACAGTTTAGAGCAGGTACAGGTAAGAGTAGGTACAGGTTAGAGCAGGTACAGGTTAGAGTAGGTACAGGTTAGAGTAGGTACAGGTTAGAGCAGGTACAGGTTAGAGTAGGTACAGGTTAGAGCAGGTACAGGTAAGAGTAGGTACAGGTTAGAGTAGGTACAGGTTAGAGCAGGTACAGGTAAGAGTAGATACAGGTAAGAGTAGGTACAGGTAAGAGTAGGTACAGGTTAGAGTAGGTACAGGTTAGAGTAGATACAGTTTAGAGCAGGTACAGGTTACAGTAGGTACAGGTTAGAGTAGGTACAGGTTAGTGTAGATACAGGTTAGAGCAGGTACAGGTTAGAGTAGGTACAGGTTAGAGTAGATACAGGTTAGAGCAGGTACAGGTTACAGTAGGTACAGGTTAGAGTAGGTACAGGTTAGAGCAGGTACAGGTTAGAGTAGGTACAGGTTAGAGTAGGTACAGGTTATAGTAGGTACAGGTTAGAGTAGGTACAGGTTACAGTAGGTACAGGTTAGAGTAGGTACAGGTTACAGTAGGTACAGGTTAGAGTAGGTACAGGTTAGAGTAGGTACAGGTTACAGTAGGTACATGTTACAGTAGGTACAGGTTAGAGCAGGTACAGGTTAGAGTAGGTACAGGTTAGAGACAGGTTAGGTATGTACAGGTTAGTGTAGATACAGGTTAGAGCAGGTACAGGTTAGAGTAGGTACAGGTTAGAGTAGATACAGGTTAGAGTAGATACAGGTTAGAGTAGATACAGGTTAGAGCAGGTACAGGTTAGAGTAGGTACAGGTTAGAGTAGATACAGATTAGAGCAGGTACAGGTTACAGTAGGTACAGGTTAGAGTAGGTACAGGTTAGTGTAGATACAGGTTAGAGCAGGTACAGGTTAGAGTAGGTACAGGTTAGAGTAGATACAGGTTAGAGCAGGTACAGGTTAGAGTAGGTACAGGTTAGAGTAGGTACAGGTTAGAGCAGGTACAGGTTAGAGTAGGTACAGGTTAGAGTAGGTACAGGTTATAGTAGGTACAGGTTAGAGTAGGTACAGGTTACAGTAGGTACAGGTTAGAGTAGGTACAGGTTACAGTAGGTACAGGTTAGAGTAGGTACAGGTTAGAGTAGATACAGGTTAGAGCAGGTACAGGTTAGAGTAGGTACAGGTTAGAGTAGGTACAGGTTAGAGCAGGTACAGGTTAGAGTAGGTACAGGTTAGAGTAGATACAGGTTAGAGTAGGTACAGGTTAGAGTAGGTACAGGTTAGAGCAGGTCAGGTTAGAGTAGGTACAGGTTAGAGCAGGTACAGGTTAGAGTAGGTACAGGTAAGAGTAGATACAGGTTAGAGTAGGTACAGGTAAGAGTAGGTACAGGTTAGAGTAGGTACAGGTTAGAGCAGGTACAGGTAAGAGTAGGTACAGGTTAGAGCAGGTACAGGTTAGAGTAGGTACAGGTTAGAGTAGGTACAGGTTAGAGCAGGTACAGGTTAGAGTAGGTACAGGTTAGAGTAGGTACAGGTTAGAGTAGGTACAGGTTAGAGCAGGTACAGGTAAGAGTAGGTACAGGTTAGAGTAGGTACAGGTAAGAGCAGGTACAGGTAAGAGTAGGTACAGGTAAGAGTAGGTACAGGTTAGAGTAGGTACAGGTTAGAGTAGGTACAGGTTAGAGTAGGTACAGGGTAGAGCAGGTACAGGTAAGAGTAGGTACAGGTTAGAGCAGGTACAGGTTCGAGTAGGTACAGGTTAAAGACAGGTTAGAGTAGGTACAGGTTAGAGCAGGTACAGGTTAGAGCAGGTACAGGTTACAGTAGGTACAGGTTAGAGCAGGTACAGGTTAGAGTAGGTACAGGTTAGAGACAGGTTAGGTATGTACAGGTTAGTGTAGATACAGGTTAGAGCAGGTACAGGTTAGAGTAGGTACAGGTTAGAGTAGATACAGGTTAGAGTAGATACAGGTTAGAGTAGATACAGGTTAGAGCAGGTACAGGTTAGAGTAGGTACAGGTTAGAGTAGATACAGGTTAGAGCAGGTACAGGTTACAGTAGGTACAGGTTAGAGTAGGTACAGGTTAGTGTAGCACAGGTTAGAGCAGGTACAGGTTAGAGTAGGTACAGGTTAGAGTAGGTACAGGTTAGAGCAGGTACAGGTTAGAGTAGGTACAGGTTAGAGTAGGTACAGGTTAGAGCAGGTACAGGTTAGAGTAGGTACAGGTTAGAGTAGGTACAGGTTATAGTAGGTACAGGTTAGAGTAGGTACAGGTTACAGTAGGTACAGGTTAGAGTAGGTACAGGTTAGAGTAGGTACAGGTTAGAGCAGGTACAGGTTAGAGTAGGTACAGGTTAGAGTAGATACAGGTTAGAGTAGGTACAGGTTAGAGTAGGTACAGGTTAGAGCAGGTCAGGTTAGAGTAGGTACAGGTTAGAGCAGGTACAGGTTAGAGTAGGTACAGGTTAGAGCAGGTACAGGTTAGAGTAGGTACAGGTAAGAGTAGATACAGGTTAGAGTAGGTACAGGTAAGAGTAGGTACAGGTTAGAGTAGGTACAGGTTAGAGCAGGTACAGGTAAGAGTAGGTACAGGTTAGAGCAGGTACAGGTTAGAGTAGGTACAGGTTAGAGTAGGTACAGGTTAGAGTAGGTACAGGTTAGAGTAGGTACAGGTTAGAGTAGGTACAGGGTAGAGCAGGTACAGGTAAGAGTAGGTACAGGTTAGAGCAGGTACAGGTTAGAGTAGATACAGGTTAGAGCAGGTACAGGTTAGAATAGGTACAGGTTAGTGTAGATACAGGTTAGAGCAGGTACAGGTTAGAGTAGGTACAGGTTAGAGTAGATACAGGTTAGAGTAGGTACAGGTTAGAGCAGGTACAGGTTAGAGTAGGTACAGGTTAGAGCAGGTACAGGTTAGAGTAGGTACAGGTAAGAGTAGATACAGGTTAGAGTAGGTACAGGTAAGAGTAGGTACAGGTTAGAGTAGGTACAGTTTAGAGCAGGTACAGGTTAGAGTAGGTACAGGTTAGAGCAGGTCAGGTTAGAGTAGGTACAGGTTAGAGCAGGTACAGGTTAGAGTAGGTACAGGTTAGAGCAGGTACAGGTTAGAGTAGGTACAGGTAAGAGTAGATACAGGTTAGAGTAGGTACAGGTAAGAGTAATTACAGGTTAGAGTAGGTACAGGTTAGAGCAGGTACAGGTAAGAGTAGGTACAGGTTAGAGCAGGTACAGGTTAGAGTAGGTACAGGTTAGAGTAGGTACAGGTTAGAGTAGGTACAGGTTAGAGTAGGTACAGGTTAGAGTAGGTACAGGGTAGAGCAGGTACAGGTAAGAGTAGGTACAGGTTAGAGCAGGTACAGGTTAGAGTAGATACAGGTTAGAGCAGGTACAGGTTAGAATAGGTACAGGTTAGTGTAGATACAGGTTAGAGCAGGTACAGGTTAGAGTAGGTACAGGTTAGAGTAGATACAGGTTAGAGTAGGTACAGGTTAGAGCAGGTACAGGTTAGAGTAGGTACAGGTTAAAGACAGGTTAGAGTAGGTACAGGTTAGAGCAGGTACAGGTTAGAGCAGGTACAGGTTACAGTAGGTACAGGTTAGAGCAGGTACAGGTTAGAGTAGGTACAGGTTAGAGACAGGTTAGGTATGTACAGGTTAGTGTAGATACAGGTTAGAGCAGGTACAGGTTAGAGCAGGTACAGGTTACAGTAGGTACAGGTTAGAGCAGGTACAGGTTAGAGTAGGTACAGGTTAGAGTAGATACAGGTTAGAGTAGATACAGGTTAGAGTAGATACAGGTTAGAGCAGGTACAGGTTAGAGTAGGTACAGGTTAGAGTAGATACAGGTTAGAGCAGGTACAGGTTACAGTAGGTACAGGTTAGAGTAGGTACAGGTTAGTGTAGATACAGGTTAGAGCAGGTACAGGTTAGAGTAGGTACAGGTTAGAGTAGGTACAGGTTAGAGCAGGTACAGGTTAGAGTAGGTACAGGTTAGAGTAGGTACAGGTTAGAGCAGGTACAGGTTAGAGTAGGTACAGGTTAGAGTAGGTACAGGTTATAGTAGGTACAGGTTAGAGTAGGTACAGGTTACAGTAGGTACAGGTTAGAGTAGGTACAGGTTAGAGTAGGTACAGGTTAGAGCAGGTACAGGTTAGAGTAGGTACAGGTTAGAGTAGATACAGGTTAGAGTAGGTACAGGTTAGAGTAGGTACAGGTTAGAGCAGGTCAGGTTAGAGTAGGTACAGGTTAGAGCAGGTACAGGTTAGAGTAGGTACAGGTTAGAGCAGGTACAGGTTAGAGTAGGTACAGGTAAGAGTAGATACAGGTTAGAGTAGGTACAGGTAAGAGTAGGTACAGGTTAGAGTAGGTACAGGTTAGAGCAGGTACAGGTAAGAGTAGGTACAGGTTAGAGCAGGTACAGGTTAGAGTAGGTACAGGTTAGAGTAGGTACAGGTTAGAGTAGGTACAGGTTAGAGTAGGTACAGGTTAGAGTAGGTACAGGGTAGAGCAGGTACAGGTAAGAGTAGGTACAGGTTAGAGCAGGTACAGGTTAGAGTAGATACAGGTTAGAGCAGGTACAGGTTAGAATAGGTACAGGTTAGTGTAGATACAGGTTAGAGCAGGTACAGGTTAGAGTAGGTACAGGTTAGAGTAGATACAGGTTAGAGTAGGTACAGGTTAGAGCAGGTACAGGTTAGAGTAGGTACAGGTTAGAGCAGGTACAGGTTAGAGTAGGTACAGGTAAGAGTAGATACAGGTTAGAGTAGGTACAGGTAAGAGTAGGTACAGGTTAGAGTAGGTACAGTTTAGAGCAGGTACAGGTTAGAGTAGGTACAGGTTAGAGCAGGTCAGGTTAGAGTAGGTACAGGTTAGAGCAGGTACAGGTTAGAGTAGGTACAGGTTAGAGCAGGTACAGGTTAGAGTAGGTACAGGTAAGAGTAGATACAGGTTAGAGTAGGTACAGGTAAGAGTAGGTACAGGTTAGAGTAGGTACAGGTTAGAGCAGGTACAGGTAAGAGTAGGTACAGGTTAGAGCAGGTACAGGTTAGAGTAGGTACAGGTTAGAGTAGGTACAGGTTAGAGTAGGTACAGGTTAGAGTAGGTACAGGTTAGAGTAGGTACAGGGTAGAGCAGGTACAGGTAAGAGTAGGTACAGGTTAGAGCAGGTACAGGTTAGAGTAGATACAGGTTAGAGCAGGTACAGGTTAGAATAGGTACAGGTTAGTGTAGATACAGGTTAGAGCAGGTACAGGTTAGAGTAGGTACAGGTTAGAGTAGATACAGGTTAGAGTAGGTACAGGTTAGAGCAGGTACAGGTTAGAGTAGGTACAGGTTAGAGCAGGTACAGGTTAGAGTAGGTACAGGTAAGAGTAGATACAGGTTAGAGTAGGTACAGGTAAGAGTAGGTACAGGTTAGAGTAGGTACAGTTTAGAGCAGGTACAGGTAAGAGTAGGTACAGGTTAGAGCAGGTACAGGTTAGAGTAGGTACAGGTTAGAGTAGGTACAGGTTAGAGCAGGTACAGGTTAGAGTAGGTACAGGTTAGAGCAGGTACAGGTAAGAGTAGGTACAGGTTAGAGTAGGTACAGGTTAGAGCAGGTACAGGTAAGAGTAGATACAGGTAAGAGTAGGTACAGGTAAGAGTAGGTACAGGTTAGAGTAGGTACAGGTTAGAGTAGATACAGTTTAGAGCAGGTACAGGTTACAGTAGGTACAGGTTAGAGTAGGTACAGGTTAGTGTAGATACAGGTTAGAGCAGGTACAGGTTAGAGTAGGTACAGGTTAGAGTAGATACAGGTTAGAGCAGGTACAGGTTACAGTAGGTACAGGTTAGAGTAGGTACAGGTTAGAGCAGGTACAGGTTAGAGTAGGTACAGGTTAGAGTAGGTACAGGTTATAGTAGGTACAGGTTAGAGTAGGTACAGGTTACAGTAGGTACAGGTTAGAGTAGGTACAGGTTACAGTAGGTACAGGTTAGAGTAGGTACAGGTTAGAGTAGGTACAGGTTACAGTAGGTACATGTTACAGTAGGTACAGGTTAGAGCAGGTACAGGTTAGAGTAGGTACAGGTTAGAGACAGGTTAGGTATGTACAGGTTAGTGTAGATACAGGTTAGAGCAGGTACAGGTTAGAGTAGGTACAGGTTAGAGTAGATACAGGTTAGAGTAGATACAGGTTAGAGTAGATACAGGTTAGAGCAGGTACAGGTTAGAGTAGGTACAGGTTAGAGTAGATACAGATTAGAGCAGGTACAGGTTACAGTAGGTACAGGTTAGAGTAGGTACAGGTTAGTGTAGATACAGGTTAGAGCAGGTACAGGTTAGAGTAGGTACAGGTTAGAGTAGATACAGGTTAGAGCAGGTACAGGTTAGAGTAGGTACAGGTTAGAGTAGGTACAGGTTAGAGCAGGTACAGGTTAGAGTAGGTACAGGTTAGAGTAGGTACAGGTTATAGTAGGTACAGGTTAGAGTAGGTACAGGTTACAGTAGGTACAGGTTAGAGTAGGTACAGGTTACAGTAGGTACAGGTTAGAGTAGGTACAGGTTAGAGTAGATACAGGTTAGAGCAGGTACAGGTTAGAGTAGGTACAGGTTAGAGTAGGTACAGGTTAGAGCAGGTACAGGTTAGAGTAGGTACAGGTTAGAGTAGATACAGGTTAGAGTAGGTACAGGTTAGAGTAGGTACAGGTTAGAGCAGGTCAGGTTAGAGTAGGTACAGGTTAGAGCAGGTACAGGTTAGAGTAGGTACAGGTAAGAGTAGATACAGGTTAGAGTAGGTACAGGTAAGAGTAGGTACAGGTTAGAGTAGGTACAGGTTAGAGCAGGTACAGGTAAGAGTAGGTACAGGTTAGAGCAGGTACAGGTTAGAGTAGGTACAGGTTAGAGTAGGTACAGGTTAGAGCAGGTACAGGTTAGAGTAGGTACAGGTTAGAGTAGGTACAGGTTAGAGTAGGTACAGGTTAGAGCAGGTACAGGTAAGAGTAGGTACAGGTTAGAGTAGGTACAGGTAAGAGCAGGTACAGGTAAGAGTAGGTACAGGTAAGAGTAGGTACAGGTTAGAGTAGGTACAGGTTAGAGTAGGTACAGGTTAGAGTAGGTACAGGGTAGAGCAGGTACAGGTAAGAGTAGGTACAGGTTAGAGCAGGTACAGGTTCGAGTAGGTACAGGTTAAAGACAGGTTAGAGTAGGTACAGGTTAGAGCAGGTACAGGTTAGAGCAGGTACAGGTTACAGTAGGTACAGGTTAGAGCAGGTACAGGTTAGAGTAGGTACAGGTTAGAGACAGGTTAGGTATGTACAGGTTAGTGTAGATACAGGTTAGAGCAGGTACAGGTTAGAGTAGGTACAGGTTAGAGTAGATACAGGTTAGAGTAGATACAGGTTAGAGTAGATACAGGTTAGAGCAGGTACAGGTTAGAGTAGGTACAGGTTAGAGTAGATACAGGTTAGAGCAGGTACAGGTTACAGTAGGTACAGGTTAGAGTAGGTACAGGTTAGTGTAGCACAGGTTAGAGCAGGTACAGGTTAGAGTAGGTACAGGTTAGAGTAGGTACAGGTTAGAGCAGGTACAGGTTAGAGTAGGTACAGGTTAGAGTAGGTACAGGTTAGAGCAGGTACAGGTTAGAGTAGGTACAGGTTAGAGTAGGTACAGGTTATAGTAGGTACAGGTTAGAGTAGGTACAGGTTACAGTAGGTACAGGTTAGAGTAGGTACAGGTTAGAGTAGGTACAGGTTAGAGCAGGTACAGGTTAGAGTAGGTACAGGTTAGAGTAGATACAGGTTAGAGTAGGTACAGGTTAGAGTAGGTACAGGTTAGAGCAGGTCAGGTTAGAGTAGGTACAGGTTAGAGCAGGTACAGGTTAGAGTAGGTACAGGTTAGAGCAGGTACAGGTTAGAGTAGGTACAGGTAAGAGTAGATACAGGTTAGAGTAGGTACAGGTAAGAGTAGGTACAGGTTAGAGTAGGTACAGGTTAGAGCAGGTACAGGTAAGAGTAGGTACAGGTTAGAGCAGGTACAGGTTAGAGTAGGTACAGGTTAGAGTAGGTACAGGTTAGAGTAGGTACAGGTTAGAGTAGGTACAGGTTAGAGTAGGTACAGGGTAGAGCAGGTACAGGTAAGAGTAGGTACAGGTTAGAGCAGGTACAGGTTAGAGTAGATACAGGTTAGAGCAGGTACAGGTTAGAATAGGTACAGGTTAGTGTAGATACAGGTTAGAGCAGGTACAGGTTAGAGTAGGTACAGGTTAGAGTAGATACAGGTTAGAGCAGGTACAGGTTAGAGTAGGTACAGGTTAGAGTAGATACAGGTTAGAGTAGGTACAGGTTAGAGCAGGTACAGGTTAGAGTAGGTACAGGTTAGAGCAGGTACAGGTTAGAGTAGGTACAGGTAAGAGTAGATACAGGTTAGAGTAGGTACAGGTAAGAGTAGGTACAGGTTAGAGTAGGTACAGTTTAGAGCAGGTACAGGTTAGAGTAGGTACAGGTTAGAGCAGGTCAGGTTAGAGTAGGTACAGGTTAGAGCAGGTACAGGTTAGAGTAGGTACAGGTTAGAGCAGGTACAGGTTAGAGTAGGTACAGGTAAGAGTAGATACAGGTTAGAGTAGGTACAGGTAAGAGTAATTACAGGTTAGAGTAGGTACAGGTTAGAGCAGGTACAGGTAAGAGTAGGTACAGGTTAGAGCAGGTACAGGTTAGAGTAGGTACAGGTTAGAGTAGGTACAGGTTAGAGTAGGTACAGGTTAGAGTAGGTACAGGTTAGAGTAGGTACAGGGTAGAGCAGGTACAGGTAAGAGTAGGTACAGGTTAGAGCAGGTACAGGTTAGAGTAGATACAGGTTAGAGCAGGTACAGGTTAGAGTAGGTACAGGTTAGAGCAGGTACAGGTTAGAGTAGGTACAGGTTAGAGCAGGTACAGGTTAGAGTAGGTACAGGTAAGAGTAGATACAGGTTAGAGTAGGTACAGGTAAGAGTAATTACAGGTTAGAGTAGGTACAGGTTAGAGCAGGTACAGGTAAGAGTAGGTACAGGTTAGAGCAGGTACAGGTTAGAGTAGGTACAGGTTAGAGTAGGTACAGGTTAGAGTAGGTACAGGTTAGAGTAGGTACAGGTTAGAGTAGGTACAGGGTAGAGCAGGTACAGGTAAGAGTAGGTACAGGTTAGAGCAGGTACAGGTTAGAGTAGATACAGGTTAGAGCAGGTACAGGTTAGAATAGGTACAGGTTAGTGTAGATACAGGTTAGAGCAGGTACAGGTTAGAGTAGGTACAGGTTAGAGTAGATACAGGTTAGAGTAGGTACAGGTTAGAGCAGGTACAGGTTAGAGTAGGTACAGGTTAGAGCAGGTACAGGTTAGAGTAGGTACAGGTAAGAGTAGATACAGGTTAGAGTAGGTACAGGTAAGAGTAGGTACAGGTTAGAGTAGGTACAGTTTAGAGCAGGTACAGGTAAGAGTAGGTACAGGTTAGAGCAGGTACAGGTTAGAGTAGGTACAGGTTAGAGTAGGTACAGGTTAGAGCAGGTACAGGTTAGAGTAGGTACAGGTTAGAGCAGGTACAGGTAAGAGTAGGTACAGGTTAGAGTAGGTACAGGTTAGAGCAGGTACAGGTAAGAGTAGATACAGGTAAGAGTAGGTACAGGTAAGAGTAGGTACAGGTTCGAGTATGTACAGGTTAGAGCAGGTACAGGTTAGAGTATGTACAGGTTAGAGTAGGTACAGGTTAGAGTAGGTACAGGTTAGAGCAGGTACAGGTAAGAGTAGGTACAGGTTAGAGCAGGTATAGGTTAGAGTAGGTACAGGTTAGAGTAGATACAGGTTAGAGCAGGTACAGGTTAGAGTAGATACAGGTTAGAGCAGGTACAGGTTAGAGTAGGTACAGGTTAGAGTAGGTACAGGTTAGAGCAGGTACAGGTTACAGTAGGTACAGGTTAGAGTAGGTACAGGTTAGAGTAGGTACAGGTTAGAGCAGGTACAGGTTAGAGTAGGTACAGGTTAGAGTAGGTACAGGTTAGAGCAGGTACAGGTAAGAGTAGGTACAGGTTAGAGTAGGTACAGGTAAGAGCAGGTACAGGTAAGAGTAGGTACAGGTAAGAGTAGGTACAGGTTAGAGTAGGTACAGGTTAGAGTAGGTACAGGTTAGAGTAGGTACAGGGTAGAGCAGGTACAGGTAAGAGTAGGTACAGGTTAGAGCAGGTACAGGTTCGAGTAGGTACAGGTTAAAGACAGGTTAGAGTAGGTACAGGTTAGAGCAGGTACAGGTTAGAGCAGGTACAGGTTACAGTAGGTACAGGTTAGAGCAGGTACAGGTTAGAGTAGGTACAGGTTAGAGACAGGTTAGGTATGTACAGGTTAGTGTAGATACAGGTTAGAGCAGGTACAGGTTAGAGTAGGTACAGGTTAGAGTAGATACAGGTTAGAGTAGATACAGGTTAGAGTAGATACAGGTTAGAGCAGGTACAGGTTAGAGTAGGTACAGGTTAGAGTAGATACAGGTTAGAGCAGGTACAGGTTACAGTAGGTACAGGTTAGAGTAGGTACAGGTTAGTGTAGCACAGGTTAGAGCAGGTACAGGTTAGAGTAGGTACAGGTTAGAGTAGGTACAGGTTAGAGCAGGTACAGGTTAGAGTAGGTACAGGTTAGAGTAGGTACAGGTTAGAGCAGGTACAGGTTAGAGTAGGTACAGGTTAGAGTAGGTACAGGTTATAGTAGGTACAGGTTAGAGTAGGTACAGGTTACAGTAGGTACAGGTTAGAGTAGGTACAGGTTAGAGTAGGTACAGGTTAGAGCAGGTACAGGTTAGAGTAGGTACAGGTTAGAGTAGATACAGGTTAGAGTAGGTACAGGTTAGAGTAGGTACAGGTTAGAGCAGGTCAGGTTAGAGTAGGTACAGGTTAGAGCAGGTACAGGTTAGAGTAGGTACAGGTTAGAGCAGGTACAGGTTAGAGTAGGTACAGGTAAGAGTAGATACAGGTTAGAGTAGGTACAGGTAAGAGTAGGTACAGGTTAGAGTAGGTACAGGTTAGAGCAGGTACAGGTAAGAGTAGGTACAGGTTAGAGCAGGTACAGGTTAGAGTAGGTACAGGTTAGAGTAGGTACAGGTTAGAGTAGGTACAGGTTAGAGTAGGTACAGGTTAGAGTAGGTACAGGGTAGAGCAGGTACAGGTAAGAGTAGGTACAGGTTAGAGCAGGTACAGGTTAGAGTAGATACAGGTTAGAGCAGGTACAGGTTAGAATAGGTACAGGTTAGTGTAGATACAGGTTAGAGCAGGTACAGGTTAGAGTAGGTACAGGTTAGAGTAGATACAGGTTAGAGCAGGTACAGGTTAGAGTAGGTACAGGTTAGAGTAGATACAGGTTAGAGTAGGTACAGGTTAGAGCAGGTACAGGTTAGAGTAGGTACAGGTTAGAGCAGGTACAGGTTAGAGTAGGTACAGGTAAGAGTAGATACAGGTTAGAGTAGGTACAGGTAAGAGTAGGTACAGGTTAGAGTAGGTACAGTTTAGAGCAGGTACAGGTTAGAGTAGGTACAGGTTAGAGCAGGTCAGGTTAGAGTAGGTACAGGTTAGAGCAGGTACAGGTTAGAGTAGGTACAGGTTAGAGCAGGTACAGGTTAGAGTAGGTACAGGTAAGAGTAGATACAGGTTAGAGTAGGTACAGGTAAGAGTAATTACAGGTTAGAGTAGGTACAGGTTAGAGCAGGTACAGGTAAGAGTAGGTACAGGTTAGAGCAGGTACAGGTTAGAGTAGGTACAGGTTAGAGTAGGTACAGGTTAGAGTAGGTACAGGTTAGAGTAGGTACAGGTTAGAGTAGGTACAGGGTAGAGCAGGTACAGGTAAGAGTAGGTACAGGTTAGAGCAGGTACAGGTTAGAGTAGATACAGGTTAGAGCAGGTACAGGTTAGAGTAGGTACAGGTTAGAGCAGGTACAGGTTAGAGTAGGTACAGGTTAGAGCAGGTACAGGTTAGAGTAGGTACAGGTAAGAGTAGATACAGGTTAGAGTAGGTACAGGTAAGAGTAATTACAGGTTAGAGTAGGTACAGGTTAGAGCAGGTACAGGTAAGAGTAGGTACAGGTTAGAGCAGGTACAGGTTAGAGTAGGTACAGGTTAGAGTAGGTACAGGTTAGAGTAGGTACAGGTTAGAGTAGGTACAGGTTAGAGTAGGTACAGGGTAGAGCAGGTACAGGTAAGAGTAGGTACAGGTTAGAGCAGGTACAGGTTAGAGTAGATACAGGTTAGAGCAGGTACAGGTTAGAATAGGTACAGGTTAGTGTAGATACAGGTTAGAGCAGGTACAGGTTAGAGTAGGTACAGGTTAGAGTAGATACAGGTTAGAGTAGGTACAGGTTAGAGCAGGTACAGGTTAGAGTAGGTACAGGTTAGAGCAGGTACAGGTTAGAGTAGGTACAGGTAAGAGTAGATACAGGTTAGAGTAGGTACAGGTAAGAGTAGGTACAGGTTAGAGTAGGTACAGTTTAGAGCAGGTACAGGTAAGAGTAGGTACAGGTTAGAGCAGGTACAGGTTAGAGTAGGTACAGGTTAGAGTAGGTACAGGTTAGAGCAGGTACAGGTTAGAGTAGGTACAGGTTAGAGCAGGTACAGGTAAGAGTAGGTACAGGTTAGAGTAGGTACAGGTTAGAGCAGGTACAGGTAAGAGTAGATACAGGTAAGAGTAGGTACAGGTAAGAGTAGGTACAGGTTCGAGTATGTACAGGTTAGAGCAGGTACAGGTTAGAGTATGTACAGGTTAGAGTAGGTACAGGTTAGAGTAGGTACAGGTTAGAGCAGGTACAGGTAAGAGTAGGTACAGGTTAGAGCAGGTATAGGTTAGAGTAGGTACAGGTTAGAGTAGATACAGGTTAGAGCAGGTACAGGTTAGAGTAGATACAGGTTAGAGCAGGTACAGGTTAGAGTAGGTACAGGTTAGAGTAGGTACAGGTTAGAGCAGGTACAGGTTACAGTAGGTACAGGTTAGAGTAGGTACAGGTTAGAGTAGGTACAGGTTAGAGCAGGTACAGGTTACAGTAGGTACAGGTTAGAGTAGGTACAGGTTACAGTAGGTACAGGTTAGAGCAAGAACAGGTAAGTTGGACACAGTCTGCTCAGGTGTGACAGAAAGGTATTTGTGTTTGGAGCTGGAGGTTACAGGTTAAAGGTTAACCAGAAATAACCAAGCTGCAGGGGACATGTGTGTGACTTCAAAGTAAAGCTGACACATTAGAATTACCATAATGTCCTACATAATGCAGTACACATAAATGGGTCACTTTGTTGGCGAGAAATGACACTTGAAAGGAAAAACCTAGTCTTAAATTTCAGAACATCACAAGTCTGAGGTGTGTGGTGGAATTGTAGGTTGGCGAAACAGAGCCCCCGGTAACCTTGACTACAGACATACTGGTGTGAGAGATGGAGAGAGTGCAACTAATCATGAACAATGATCACGCATCCGGCCTGACGCAAGCTGCACACTGCTCTGAAGAATATCAAGTACCACCTCACTTAAAAGAAGTTACCAATCAAAAGTTGGTAAAGTCTCTCTCTCTCTCGCTCTTTCTAGCAATTTTGCCTTGAAGCTCAACCTTACAGTATATGACACTTGTCCTCAGCGGAAAAGACTCATCTCTGTCATGTGCGTTACTGAAATACCTTGAGGACTCTCAGTCCAGCCTTTATGAATGAGACCTGTGTGAAGATCTGAGAAGGTTTTTCACACAACCACCAGAATGTCATTCATGAGTTGGACTGTCATAGTGGTTCAGAAAAACACAATGGTTTCATGTCACCGTCTGCCCTTTCGAAGAGGGTGCTGCTTCGTGCTGCGGTGCGATCGTTATGATGCTTATGCTTATTATTATGCTGACTTGGCTGTGAGTGGTGTGTGAACAACGCACCTCTCACACACCCCTCAATCAGCCGCCATGGTTGTCATACCTACGGTAACAGTATCCATGGTTATGGTCTCCAGGCCATGTACGACGATACAGACAGCTGGGCGTCCCAAAGCCAATGACATTAGAACGGCTGGAGGCTACCGTCTCATTCTCACACATATACACACACACACACACACACACACACACACACACACACACACACACACACACACACACACACACACACACACACACACACACACACACACACACACACACACACACACACACACACACACACACACACAAACACAAACACATAAACACACACACACACCTCTCAATGGCCTTGAATGATACATAATTGAACAGTATTGAATGATTCATGTGAGTAAAACATGATTAGGGTCTATTTCTAGTGTAGAGGTAAGTCAGGGGGCGGAGTAATGACAGTCATAATACCCCCTCTCCATTTTCTTATTCTGGTAATGATGATGTAACAATCCTTTCTTCTGTAATTACGTTGTAGCCTAGCAATTCATTGTTGTATAATTGCATTGTAAGGCCACATTGTCAAAGCGTCATAATGGCCCTCTATCTGTCCGTCTCTCAATCCTCCGCAGTAGAAAACAAAGTGGTTGAACTAGGTAAAAAGTGTCAGGGTGACTTTTTACTGATTTAATTATCACATGATGAGCAGAGTGATGAGAGGAACAAAAGACGGGGGGATGGAGAATGGAACCACAGGAGACAGAAGACTCAAATGAGATCCATTCAATTGTCGACATTTTGGCTGTTCTTCCCCGTAATGAGCGGACTGCAGCGTGTGAGTTAAGCTCATTCATTACAGGAGCTGTTATGGAAAAAGGGGAGCGTTTGTTTATCTGCCTCCACGCTCAGTTAAACCTTTTGAGCAGTGGAGCGACACACACACACACACACACACACACACACACACACACACACACACACACACACACACACACACACACACACACACACACACACACACACACACACACACACACACACACACACACACACACACACACACACACACACACAGACAGCAGTTCACAATGCAAACCTCCGGTGGTGACTATCTGGCTGACGACAGTCTGGAACACACACAGCTGCCCCGCCACGGGCAGTAGAGTGGCTCTAGTCTACAGCCTCATCACAGGTCCAGAAGTCAACCTAATAGGTGTCACACTGACCACAGATCTGACATGTGGTGTATGAAGCTTAACTATCATAACAACGGACTGTTTACTCCCAGACACTAACACGAGGAAGACCAACGTTACATTCTGGTCATATTATTTGAGGCAAGAATGATTAAATCATCATTTACAGTATTGAGTAAGGTTGGCCCTTCATTTCCACATAGTCTGACACTAGACTCTTTGTAAATTCACTCTGGACCAGTTTAACCAAATCGTCACAGTCAGAGAGACAGGAGCTCATCTGCCATGCAGCTGAGCCACACCTTTCACCCAGACCATGTGTGTGTTACAGACGATGTGTGAGTGTAGTGTGTGTCCCAGGACTGTCTGCGTTGTGGCCCGAGGGGGTGCGCACACACACACACACAGCTGGCCCCTGTCCTGTCCCTGATGTGTTAACCCAATACTACTGCTCTAATAAAACTGATTAGAGGGCAATCCTGTAACGGTCGTCGTACGTAGTGGACCAAGGCGCAGCGGGTTGAGTGCTCATAGTGACTTTATTGAACACGTAACAAACAAAACAAGAAAACGATCGAACGAACAGGATTGCAGGCTAAACACACAGCTATGCAACCACAACTTCCCACAGAGGGACAGGTGAAAACAGGGCTACTTAAGTATGACTCTCAATCAGCAACAACGATGTACAGCTGTTCCTGATTGAGAGCCATACCAGGCCAACAAAGAAATACACAACATAGACAGAACATAGAAATACGAAATATAGAACATAACCCAAAAACCCCGGAATACTCTAACCAAACACCCCTCTACATAAACACATATACTAACACACCCCGAACCACATAAAACAAACACCCCCCTGCCACGTCCTGACCAAACTACAATAACAAATAACGCCTTTACTGGTCAGAACGTGACAAATCCCCTGCTGCTGCTGAACCCTGCTGCTCCTGTACCCTGCTGCTGCTGCTGCTGCTGGACCCTGCTGCTCCTGGACCCTGCTGCTGCTCCTGGACCCTGCTGCTGCTGCTGGACCCTGCTGCTCCTGGACCCTGCTGCTCCTGGACCCTGCTGCTGCTGCTGGACCCTGCAGCTCCTGGACCCTGCTGCTGGACCCTGCTGCTCCTGGACCCTGCTGCTTCTGGACCCTGCTGCTGCTGATGGACCCTGCTGCTCCTGCTGGACCCTGCTGCTCCTGCTGGACCCTGCTGCTCCTGCTGGACCCTGCTGCTCCTGCTGGACCCTGCTGCTCCTGGACACTGCTGCTCCTGGATACTGCTGCTCCTGCTGGACCCTGTTGCTGCTGCTGGGGAAATGGCACAAGTAGTCCTCTTCAACTTTCAGCAGTATCTGTGCCAGGACAGCCATTACGTAGCCAGGGATAAGTTCCTCTGATGGTTACCAATCTGTACCATAGCAGGGGGTTGCTGGCTCTCTTTACACCTTTCACTATTATTCTGTCAGCTTGACTCGCTCTTTCTGTAGTTGGATCATTCTCTTTCTGTAGTTGGATCATTCTCTTTCTGCAGTTGGATCATTCTCTTTCTGCAGTTGGATCATTCTCTTTCTGCAGTTGGATCATTCTCTTTCTGCAGTTGGATCATTCTCTTTCTGCAGTTGGATCATTCTCTTTCTGCAGTTGGATCATTCTCTTTCTGTAGTTGGATCATTCTCTTTCTGTAGTTGGATTATTCTCTTTCTGCAGTTGGATCATTCTCTTTCTGCAGTTGGATCATTCTCTTTCTGCAGTTGGATCATTCTCTTTCTGTAGTTGGATTATTCTCTTTCTGTAATTGGATCATTCTCTGTCTGTATTTGCTGCTGTCTCTCTCTCTCTCTCCCTCCCTTTCTCAATTCAATTTCTCTCTCTCTCTCTCCCTCCCTTTCTCAATTCAATTTCTCTCTCTCTCTCTCCCTCCCTTTCTCAATTCAATTTCTCTCTCTCTCTCTCCCTCCCTATCTCAATTCAATCTCTCTCTCTCTCCCTCCCTTTCTCAATTCAATTTCTCTCTCTCTCTCCCTCCCTTTCTCAATTCAATCTCTCTCTCTCCCTCCCTTTCTCAATTCAATCTCTCTCTCTCTCTCTCTCTCTCTCTCTC
>NC_138297.1:63302500-63452500 GCF_965601325.2 Salmo salar
TATCGGTCCATTATGCTGGTGTCTAACAGGATTATAAGGTCCTTTAGCAGATATCCAGGCCAGCTATCAGTCCATTATGCAGGTGTCTAACAGGATTATAAAGACATATAGCAGATATCCAGGCCAGCTGTCGGTCCATTATGCAGGTGTCTAACAGGATTATAAGGTCCTATAGCAGATATCCAGGCCAGCTGTCGGTCCATTATGCTGGTGTCTAACAGGATTATAAGGTCCTATAGCAGATATCCAGGCCAGCTATCACCCCATTATGCAGGTGTCTAACAGGATTATAAGGTCATATTGCAGATATCCAGGCCAGCTATCAGTCCATTATGCAGGTGTCTAACAGGATTATAAGGTCATATAGCAGATATCCAGGCCAGCTGTTGGTCCATTATGCAGGTGTCTAACAGGATTATAAGGTCATATAGCAGATATCCAGGCCAGCTATCAGTCCATTATGCAGGTGTCTAACAGGATTATAAGGTCATATAGCAGATATTCAGGCCAGCTGTTGGTCCATTATGCAGGTGTCTAACAGGATTATAAGGTCCTATAGCAGATATCCAGACCAGCTATCAGTCCATTACGCAGGTGTCTAACAGGATTATAAGGTCATATAGCAGATATCCAGGCCAGCTGTTGGTCCATTATGCAGGTGTCTAACAGGATTATAAGGTCATATAGCAGATATCCAGGCCAGGTATCAGTCCATTATGCAGGTGTCTAACAGGATTATAAGGTCATATAGCAGATATCCAGGCCAGCTATCAGTCCATTATGCAGGTGTCTAACAGGATTATAAGGTCATATAGCAGATATCCAGGCCAGCTGTTGGTCCATTATGCAGGTGTCTAACAGGATTATAAGGTCATATAGCAGATATCCAGGCCAGCTATCAGTCCATTATGCAGGTGTCTAACAGGATTATAAGGTCATATAGCAGATATCCAGGCCAGCTATCAGTCCATTATGCAGGTGTCTAACAGGATTATAAGGTCCTATAGCAGATATCCAGACCAGCTATCAGTCCATTATGCAGGTGTCTAACAGGATTATAAGGTTATATAGCAGATATCCAGGCCAGCTGTTGGTCCATTATGCAGGTGTCTAACAGGATTATAAGGTCATATAGCAGATATCCAGGCCAGCTATCAGTCCATTATGCAGGTGTCTAACAGGATTATACGGTCATATAGCAGATATCCAGGCCAGCTATCAGTCCATTATGCAGGTGTCTAACAGGATTATAAGGTCATATAGCAGATATCCAGGCCAGCTGTTGGTCCATTATGCAGGTGTCTAACAGGATTATAAGGTCATATAGCAGATATCCAGGCCAGCTATCAGTCCATTATGCAGGTGTCTAACAGGATTATAAGGTCATATAGCAGATATCCAGGCCAGCTGTTGGTCCATTATGCAGGTGTCTAACAGGATTATAAGGTCCTATAGCAGATATGCAGACCAGCTATCAGTCCATTATGCAGGTGTCTAACAGGATTATAAGGTCATATAGCAGATATCCAGGCCAGCTGTTGGTCCATTATGCAGGTGTCTAACAGGATTATAAGGTCATATAGCAGATATCCAGGCCAGCTATCAGTCCATTATGTAGGTGTCTAACAGGATTATAAGGTCATATAGCCGATATCCAGGCCAGCTATCAGTCCATTATGCAGGTGTCTAACAGGATTATAAGGTCATATAGCAGATATCCAGGCCAGCTGTTGGTCCATTATGCAGGTGTCTAACAGGATTATAAGGTCATATAGCAGATATCCAGGCCAGCTATCAGTCCATTATGCAGGTGTCTAACAGGATTATACAGTCATATAGCAGATATCCAGGCCAGCTATCAGTCCATTATGCAAGTGTCTAACAGGATTATAAGGTCATATAGCAGATATCCAGGCCAGCTGTTGGTCCATTATGCAGGTGTCTAACAGGATTATAAGGTCATATAGCAGATATCCAGGCCAGCTATCAGTCCATTATGCAGGTGTCTAACAGGATTATAAGGTCATATAGCAGATATCCAGGCCAGCTGTTGGTCCATTATGCAGGTGTCTAACAGGATTATAAGGTCCTATAGCAGATATCCAGACCAGCTATCAGTCCATTATGCAGGTGTCTAACAGGATTATAAGGTCATATAGCAGATATCCAGGCCAGCTGTTGGTCCATTATGCAGGTGTTTAACAGGATTATAAGGTCATATAGCAGATATCCAGGCCAGCTATCAGTCCATTATGCAGGTGTCTAACAGGATTATAAGGTCATATAGCAGATATCCAGGCCAGCTGTTGGTCCATTATGCAGGTGTCTAACAGGATTATAAGGTCATATAGCAGATATCCAGGCCAGCTATCAGTCCATTATGCAGGTGTCTAACAGGATTATAAGGTCCTTTAGCAGATATCCAGGCCAGCTGTTGGTCCATTATGCAGGTGTCTAACAGGATTATAAAGTCATATAGCAGATATCCAGGCCAGCTATCAGTCCATTATGCAGGTGTCTAACAGGATTATAAAGTCCTTTAGCAGATATCCAGGCCAGCTGTTGGTCCATTATGCAGGTGTCTAACAGGATTATAAGGTCCTATAGCAGATATCCAGACCAGCTATCAGTCCATTATGCAGGTGTCTAACAGGATTATAAGGTCATATAGCAGATATCCAGGCCAGCTGTTGGTCCATTATGCAGGTGTCTAACAGGATTATAAGGTCATATAGCAGATATCCAGGCCAGCTATCAGTCCATTATGCAGGTGTCTAACAGGATTATAAGGTCATATAGCAGATATCCAGGCCAGCTGTTGGTCCATTATGCAGGTGTCTAACAGGATTATAAGGTCCTATAGCAGATATCCAGGCCATCTATCGGTCCATTATGCAGGTGTCTAACAGGATTATAAGGTCCTATAGCAGATATCCAGGCCAGCTATCAGTCCATTACGCAGCTGTCTAACAGGATTATAAGGTCCTATAGCAGATATCCAGGCCAGCTATCAGTCCATTATGCAAATGTCTAACAGGATTATAAGGTCATATAGCAGATATCCAGACCAGCTGTTGGTCCATTATGCAGGTGTCTAACAGGATTATAAAGTCATATAGCAGATATCCAGGCCAGCTATCAGTCCATTATGCAGGTGTCTAACAGGATTATAAGGTCATATAGCAGATATCCAGGCCAGCTATCAGTCCATTATGCAGGTGTCTAACAGGATTATAAGGTCATATAGCAGATATCCAGGCCAGCTATCAGTCCATTATGCAGGTGTCTAACAGGATTACAAGGTCATATAGCAGATATCCAGGCCAGCTATCAGTCCATTATGCAGCTGTCTAACAGGATTATAAGGTCCTATAGCAGATATCCAGGCCAGCTATCAGTCCATTATGCAGGTGTCTAACAGGATTATAAGGTCATATAGCAGGTATCCAGGCCAGCTATCAGTCCATTATGCAGCTGTCTAACAGGATTATAAAGTCCTATAGCAGATATCCAGGCCAGCTATCGGTCCATTATGCTGGTGTCTAACAGGATTATAAGGTCCTTTAGCAGATATCCAGGCCAGCTATCAGTCCATTATGCAGGTGTCTAACAGGATTATAAAGACATATAGCAGATATCCAGGCCAGCTGTCGGTCCATTATGCAGGTGTCTAACAGGATTATAAAGTCCTATAGCAGATATCCAGGCCAGCTATCAGTCCATTATGCAGGTGTCTAACAGGATTATAAGGTCATATTGCAGATATCCAGGCCAGCTATCAGTCCATTATGCAGGTGTCTAACAGGATTATAAGGTCATATAGCAGATATCCAGGCCAGCTGTTGGTCCATTATGCAGGTGTCTAACAGGATTATAAGGTCATATAGCAGATATCCAGGCCAGCTATCAGTCCATTATGCAGGTGTCTAACAGGATTATAAGGTCATATAGCAGATATCCATGCCAGCTGTTGGTCCATTATGCAGGTGTCTAACAGGATTATAAGGTCCTATAGCAGATATCCAGACCAGCTATTAGTCCATTATGCAGGTGTCCAACAGGATTATAAGGTCATATAGCAGATATCCAGGCCAGCTGTTGGTCCATTATGCAGGTGTCTAACAGGATTATAAGGTCATATAGCGGATATCCAGGCCAGCTATCAGTCCATTATGCAGCTGTCTAACAGGATTATAAAGTCCTATAGCAGATATCCAGGCCAGCTATCGGTCCATTATGCTGGTGTCTAACAGGATTATAAGGTCCTTTAGCAGATATCCAGGCCAGCTATCAGTCCATTATGCAGGTGTCTAACAGGATTATAAAGACATATAGCAGATATCCAGGCCAGCTGTCGGTCCATTATGCAGGTGTCTAACAGGATTATAAGGTCCTATAGCAGATATCCAGGCCAGCTGTCGGTCCATTATGCTGGTGTCTAACAGGATTATAAAGTCCTATAGCAGATATCCAGGCCAGCTATCACCCCATTATGCAGGTGTCTAACAGGATTATAAGGTCATATTGCAGATATCCAGGCCAGCTATCAGTCCATTATGCAGGTGTCTAACAGGATTATAAGGTCATATAGCAGATATCCAGGCCAGCTGTTGGTCCATTATGCAGGTGTCTAACAGGATTATAAGGTCATATAGCAGATATCCAGGCCAGCTATCAGTCCATTATGCAGGTGTCTAACAGGATTATAAGGTCATATAGCAGATATTCAGGCCAGCTGTTGGTCCATTATGCAGGTGTCTAACAGGATTATAAGGTCCTATAGCAGATATCCAGACCAGCTATCAGTCCATTACGCAGGTGTCTAACAGGATTATAAGGTCATATAGCAGATATCCAGGCCAGCTGTTGGTCCATTATGCAGGTGTATAACAGGATTATAAGGTCATATAGCAGATATCCAGGCCAGGTATCAGTCCATTATGCAGGTGTCTAACAGGATTATAAGGTCATATAGCAGATATCCAGGCCAGCTATCAGTCCATTATGCAGGTGTCTAACAGGATTATAAGGTCATATAGCAGATATCCAGGCCAGCTGTTGGTCCATTATGCAGGTGTCTAACAGGATTATAAGGTCATATAGCAGATATCCAGGCCAGCTATCAGTCCATTATGCAGGTGTCTAACAGGATTATAAGGTCATATAGCAGATATCCAGGCCAGCTATCAGTCCATTATGCAGGTGTCTAACAGGATTATAAGGTCCTATAGCAGATATCCAGACCAGCTATCAGTCCATTATGCAGGTGTCTAACAGGATTATAAGGTTATATAGCAGATATCCAGGCCAGCTGTTGGTCCATTATGCAGGTGTCTAACAGGATTATAAGGTCATATAGCAGATATCCAGGCCAGCTATCAGTCCATTATGCAGGTGTCTAACAGGATTATACGGTCATATAGCAGATATCCAGGCCAGCTATCAGTCCATTATGCAGGTGTCTAACAGGATTATAAGGTCATATAGCAGATATCCAGGCCAGCTGTTGGTCCATTATGCAGGTGTCTAACAGGATTATAAGGTCATATAGCAGATATCCAGGCCAGCTATCAGTCCATTATGCAGGTGTCTAACAGGATTATAAGGTCATATAGCAGATATCCAGGCCAGCTGTTGGTCCATTATGCAGGTGTCTAACAGGATTATAAGGTCCTATAGCAGATATGCAGACCAGCTATCAGTCCATTATGCAGGTGTCTAACAGGATTATAAGGTCATATAGCAGATATCCAGGCCAGCTGTTGGTCCATTATGCAGGTGTCTAACAGGATTATAAGGTCATATAGCAGATATCCAGGCCAGCTATCAGTCCATTATGTAGGTGTCTAACAGGATTATAAGGTCATATAGCCGATATCCAGGCCAGCTATCAGTCCATTATGCAGGTGTCTAACAGGATTATAAGGTCATATAGCAGATATCCAGGCCAGCTGTTGGTCCATTATGCAGGTGTCTAACAGGATTATAAGGTCATATAGCAGATATCCAGGCCAGCTATCAGTCCATTATGCAGGTGTCTAACAGGATTATACAGTCATATAGCAGATATCCAGGCCAGCTATCAGTCCATTATGCAAGTGTCTAACAGGATTATAAGGTCATATAGCAGATATCCAGGCCAGCTGTTGGTCCATTATGCAGGTGTCTAACAGGATTATAAGGTCATATAGCAGATATCCAGGCCAGCTATCAGTCCATTATGCAGGTGTCTAACAGGATTATAAGGTCATATAGCAGATATCCAGGCCAGCTGTTGGTCCATTATGCAGGTGTCTAACAGGATTATAAGGTCATATAGCAGATATCCAGGCCAGCTATCAGTCCATTATGCAGGTGTCTAACAGGATTATAAGATCCTTTAGCAGATATCCAGGCCAGCTGTTGGTCCATTATGCAGGTGTCTAACAGGATTATAAAGTCATATAGCAGATATCCAGGCCAGCTATCAGTCCATTATGCAGGTGTCTAACAGGATTATAAAGTCCTTTAGCAGATATCCAGGCCAGCTGTTGGTCCATTATGCAGGTGTCTAACAGGATTATAAGGTCCTATAGCAGATATCCAGACCAGCTATCAGTCCATTATGCAGGTGTCTAACAGGATTATAAGGTCATATAGCAGATATCCAGGCCAGCTGTTGGTCCATTATGCAGGTGTCTAACAGGATTATAAGGTCATATAGCAGATATCCAGGCCAGCTATCAGTCCATTATGCAGGTGTCTAACAGGATTATAAGGTCATATAGCAGATATCCAGGCCAGCTATCAGTCCATTATGCAGGTGTCTAACAGGATTCTAAGGTCATATAGCAGATATCCAGGCCAGCTGTTGGTCCATTATGCAGATGTCTAACAGGATTATAAGGTCATATAGCAGATATCCAGGCCAGCTATCAGTCCATTATGCAGGTGTCTAACAGGATTATAAGGTCCTTTAGCAGATATCCAGGCCAGCTGTTGGTCCATTATGCAGGTGTCAAACAGGATTATAAGGTCCTATAGCAGATATCCAGACCAGCTATCAGTCCATTATGCAGGTGTCTAACAGGATTATAAGGTCATATAGCAGATATCCAGGCCAGCTGTTTGTCCATTATGCAGGTGTCTAACAGGATTATAAGGTCATATAGCAGATATCCAGGCCAGCTATCAGTCCATTATGCAGGTGTCTAACAGGATTATAAGGTCATATAGCAGATATCCAGGCCAGCTATCAGTTCATTATGCAGGTGTCTAACAGGATTATAAGGTCCTATAGCAGATATCCAGGCCAGCTATCAGTCCATTATGCAGGTGTCTAACAGGATTATACGGTCATATAGCAGATATCCAGGCCAGCTATCAGTCCATTATGCAGGTGTCTAACAGGATTATAAGGTCATATAGCAGATATCCAGGCCAGCTGTTGGTCCATTATGCAGGTGTCTAACAGGATTATAAGGTCATATAGCAGATATCCAGGCCAGCTATCAGTCCATTATGCAGGTGTCTAACAGGATTATACGGTCATATAGCAGATATCCAGGCCAGCTATCAGTCCATTATGCAGGTGTCTAACAGGATTATAAGGTCATATAGCAGATATCCAGGCCAGCTGTTGGTCCATTATGCAGGTGTCTAACAGGATTATAAGGTCATATAGCAGATATCCAGGCCAGCTATCAGTCCATTATGCAGGTGTCTAACAGGATTATACGGTCATATAGCAGATATCCAGGCCAGCTGTTGGTCCATTATGCAGGTGTCTAACAGGATTATAAGGTCATATAGCAGATATCCAGGCCAGCTGTTGGTCCATTATGCAGGTGTCTAACAGGATTATAAGGTCCTATAGCAGATATGCAGACCAGCTATCAGTCCATTATGCAGGTGTCTAACAGGATTATAAGGTCATATAGCAGATATCCAGGCCAGCTGTTGGTCCATTATGCAGGTGTCTAACAGGATTATAAGGTCATATAGCAGATATCCAGGCCAGCTATCAGTCCATTATGTAGGTGTCTAACAGGATTATAAGGTCATATAGCCGATATCCAGGCCAGCTATCAGTCCATTATGCAGGTGTCTAACAGGATTATAAGGTCATATAGCAGATATCCAGGCCAGCTGTTGGTCCATTATGCAGGTGTCTAACAGGATTATAAGGTCATATAGCAGATATCCAGGCCAGCTATCAGTCCATTATGCAGGTGTCTAACAGGATTATACAGTCATATAGCAGATATCCAGGCCAGCTATCAGTCCATTATGCAAGTGTCTAACAGGATTATAAGGTCATATAGCAGATATCCAGGCCAGCTGTTGGTCCATTATGCAGGTGTCTAACAGGATTATAAGGTCATATAGCAGATATCCAGGCCAGCTATCAGTCCATTATGCAGGTGTCTAACAGGATTATAAGGTCATATAGCAGATATCCAGGCCAGCTGTTGGTCCATTATGCAGGTGTCTAACAGGATTATAAGGTCATATAGCAGATATCCAGGCCAGCTATCAGTCCATTATGCAGGTGTCTAACAGGATTATAAGGTCCTTTAGCAGATATCCAGGCCAGCTGTTGGTCCATTATGCAGGTGTCTAACAGGATTATAAAGTCATATAGCAGATATCCAGGCCAGCTATCAGTCCATTATGCAGGTGTCTAACAGGATTATAAAGTCCTTTAGCAGATATCCAGGCCAGCTGTTGGTCCATTATGCAGGTGTCTAACAGGATTATAAGGTCCTATAGCAGATATCCAGACCAGCTATCAGTCCATTATGCAGGTGTCTAACAGGATTATAAGGTCATATAGCAGATATCCAGGCCAGCTGTTGGTCCATTATGCAGGTGTCTAACAGGATTATAAGGTCATATAGCAGATATCCAGGCCAGCTATCAGTCCATTATGCAGGTGTCTAACAGGATTATAAGGTCATATAGCAGATATCCAGGCCAGCTATCAGTCCATTATGCAGGTGTCTAACAGGATTCTAAGGTCATATAGCAGATATCCAGGCCAGCTGTTGGTCCATTATGCAGATGTCTAACAGGATTATAAGGTCATATAGCAGATATCCAGGCCAGCTATCAGTCCATTATGCAGGTGTCTAACAGGATTATAAGGTCCTTTAGCAGATATCCAGGCCAGCTGTTGGTCCATTATGCAGGTGTCAAACAGGATTATAAGGTCCTATAGCAGATATCCAGACCAGCTATCAGTCCATTATGCAGGTGTCTAACAGGATTATAAGGTCATATAGCAGATATCCAGGCCAGCTGTTTGTCCATTATGCAGGTGTCTAACAGGATTATAAGGTCATATAGCAGATATCCAGGCCAGCTATCAGTCCATTATGCAGGTGTCTAACAGGATTATAAGGTCATATAGCAGATATCCAGGCCAGCTATCAGTTCATTATGCAGGTGTCTAACAGGATTATAAGGTCCTATAGCAGATATCCAGGCCAGCTATCAGTCCATTATGCAGGTGTCTAACAGGATTATACGGTCATATAGCAGATATCCAGGCCAGCTATCAGTCCATTATGCAGGTGTCTAACAGGATTATAAGGTCATATAGCAGATATCCAGGCCAGCTGTTGGTCCATTATGCAGGTGTCTAACAGGATTATAAGGTCCTATAGCAGATATCCAGACCAGCTATCAGTCCATTATGCAGGTGTCTAACAGGATTATAAGGTCATATAGCAGATATCCAGGCCAGCTGTTGGTCCATTATGCAGGTGTTTAACAGGATTATAAGGTCATATAGCAGATATCCAGGCCAGCTATCAGTCCATTATGCAGGTGTCTAACAGGATTATAAGGTCATATAGCAAATAGCCAGGCCAGCTATCAGTCCATTATGCAGGTGTCTAACAGGATTATAAGGTCATATAGCAGATATCCAGGCCAGCTGTTGGTCCATTATGCAGGTGTCTAACAGGATTATAAGGTCATATAGCAGATATCCAGGCCAGCTATCAGTCCATTATGCAGGTGTCTAACAGGATTATAAGGTCATATAGCAGATATCCAGGCCAGCTATCAGTCCATTATGCAGGTGTCTAACAGGATTATAAGGTCATATAGCAGATATCCAGGCCAGCTGTTGGTCCATTATGCAGGTGTCTAACAGGATTATAAGGTCATATAGCAGATATCCAGGCCAGCTATCAGTCCATTATGTAGGTGTCTAACAGGATTATAAGGTCATATAGCCGATATCCAGGCCAGCTATCAGTCCATTATGCAGGTGTCTAACAGGATTATAAGGTCATATAGCAGATATCCAGGCCAGCTGTTGGTCCATTATGCAGGTGTCTAACAGGATTATAAGGTCATATAGCAGATATCCAGGCCAGCTATCAGTCCATTATGCAGGTGTCTAACAGGATTATACAGTCATATAGCAGATATCCAGGCCAGCTATCAGTCCATTATGCAGGTGTCTAACAGGATTATAAGGTCATATAGCAGATATCCAGGCCAGCTGTTGGTCCATTATGCAGGTGTCTAACAGGATTATAAGGTCATATAGCAGATATCCAGGCCAGCTATCAGTCCATTATGCAGGTGTCTAACAGGATTATAAGGTCATATAGCAGATATCCAGGCCAGCTGTTGGTCCATTATGCAGGTGTCTAACAGGATTCTAAGGTCATATAGCAGATATCCAGGCCAGCTATCAGTCCATTATGCAGGTGTCTAACAGGATTATAAGGTCCTTTAGCAGATATCCAGGCCAGCTGTTGGTCCATTATGCAGGTGTCTAACAGGATTATAAAGTCATATAGCAGATATCCAGGCCAGCTATCAGTCCATTATGCAGGTGTCTAACAGGATTATAAAGTCCTTTAGCAGATATCCAGGCCAGCTGTTGGTCCATTATGCAGGTGTCTAACAGGATTATAAGGTCCTATAGCAGATATCCAGACCAGCTATCAGTCCATTATGCAGGTGTCTAACAGGATTATAAGGTCATATAGCAGATATCCAGGCCAGCTGTTGGTCCATTATGCAGGTGTCTAACAGGATTATAAGGTCATATAGCAGATATCCAGGCCAGCTATCAGTCCATTATGCAGGTGTCTAACAGGATTATAAGGTCATATAGCAGATATCCAGGCCAGCTGTTGGTCCATTATGCAGGTGTCTAACAGGATTATAAGGTCATATAGCAGATATCCAGGCCAGCTATCAGTCCATTATGCAGGTGTCTAACAGGATTATACAGTCATATAGCAGATATCCAGGCCAGCTATCAGTCCATTATGCAAGTGTCTAACAGGATTATAAGGTCATATAGCAGATATCCAGGCCAGCTGTTGGTCCATTATGCAGGTGTCTAACAGGATTATAAGGTCATATAGCAGATATCCAGGCCAGCTATCAGTCCATTATGCAGGTGTCTAACAGGATTATAAGGTCATATAGCAGATATCCAGGCCAGCTGTTGGTCCATTATGCAGGTGTCTAACAGGATTATAAGGTCATATAGCAGATATCCAGGCCAGCTATCAGTCCATTATGCAGGTGTCTAACAGGATTATAAGGTCCTTTAGCAGATATCCAGGCCAGCTGTTGGTCCATTATGCAGGTGTCTAACAGGATTATAAAGTCATATAGCAGATATCCAGGCCAGCTATCAGTCCATTATGCAGGTGTCTAACAGGATTATAAAGTCCTTTAGCAGATATCCAGGCCAGCTGTTGGTCCATTATGCAGGTGTCTAACAGGATTATAAGGTCCTATAGCAGATATCCAGACCAGCTATCAGTCCATTATGCAGGTGTCTAACAGGATTATAAGGTCATATAGCAGATATCCAGGCCAGCTGTTGGTCCATTATGCAGGTGTCTAACAGGATTATAAGGTCATATAGCAGATATCCAGGCCAGCTATCAGTCCATTATGCAGGTGTCTAACAGGATTATAAGGTCATATAGCAGATATCCAGGCCAGCTATCAGTCCATTATGCAGGTGTCTAACAGGATTCTAAGGTCATATAGCAGATATCCAGGCCAGCTGTTGGTCCATTATGCAGATGTCTAACAGGATTATAAGGTCATATAGCAGATATCCAGGCCAGCTATCAGTCCATTATGCAGGTGTCTAACAGGATTATAAGGTCCTTTAGCAGATATCCAGGCCAGCTGTTGGTCCATTATGCAGGTGTCAAACAGGATTATAAGGTCCTATAGCAGATATCCAGACCAGCTATCAGTCCATTATGCAGGTGTCTAACAGGATTATAAGGTCATATAGCAGATATCCAGGCCAGCTGTTGGTCCATTATGCAGGTGTCTAACAGGATTATAAGGTCATATAGCAGATATCCAGGCCAGCTATCAGTCCATTATGCAGGTGTCTAACAGGATTATAAGGTCATATAGCAGATATCCAGGCCAGCTATCAGTTCATTATGCAGGTGTCTAACAGGATTATAAGGTCCTATAGCAGATATCCAGGCCAGCTATCAGTCCATTATGCAGGTGTCTAACAGGATTATACGGTCATATAGCAGATATCCAGGCCAGCTATCAGTCCATTATGCAGGTGTCTAACAGGATTATAAGGTCATATAGCAGATATCCAGGCCAGCTGTTGGTCCATTATGCAGGTGTCTAACAGGATTATAAGGTCATATAGCAGATATCCAGGCCAGCTATCAGTCCATTATGCAGGTGTCTAACAGGATTATAAGGTCATATAGCAGATATCCAGGCCAGCTGTTGGTCCATTATGCAGGTGTCTAACAGGATTATAAGGTCCTATAGCAGATATCCAGACCAGCTATCAGTCCATTATGCAGGTGTCTAACAGGATTATAAGGTCATATAGCAGATATCCAGGCCAGCTGTTGGTCCATTATGCAGGTGTTTAACAGGATTATAAGGTCATATAGCAGATATCCAGGCCAGCTATCAGTCCATTATGCAGGTGTCTAACAGGATTATAAGGTCATATAGCAAATATCCAGGCCAGCTATCAGTCCATTATGCAGGTGTCTAACAGGATTATAAGGTCATATAGCAGATATCCAGGCCAGCTGTTGGTCCATTATGCAGGTGTCTAACAGGATTATAAGGTCATATAGCAGATATCCAGGCCAGCTATCAGTCCATTATGCAGGTGTCTAACAGGATTATAAGGTCATATAGCAGATATCCAGGCCAGCTATCAGTCCATTATGCAGGTGTCTAACAGGATTATAAGGTCATATAGCAGATATCGAGGCCAGCTGTTGGTCCATTATGCAGTTGTCTAACAGGATTATAAGGTCATATTGCAGATATCCAGGCCAGATATCAGTCCATTATGCAGGTGTCTAACAGGATTATAAGGTCCTATAGCAGATATCCAGGCCAGCTATCAGTCCATTATGCAGGTGTCTAACAGGATTATAAGGGCATATAGCAGGTATCCAGGCCAGCTATCAGTCCATTATGCAGGTGTCTAACAGGATTATAAGGACATATAGCAGATATCCAGGCCAGCTATCAGTCCATTATGCAGGTGTCTAACAGGATTATAAGGTCATATAGCAGATATCCAGGCCAGCTATCAGTCCATTATGCAGGTGTCTAACAGGATTATAAGGTCATATAGCAGATATCCAGGCCAGCTGTTGGTCCATTATGCTGTGTCTAACAGGACTATAAGGTCCTATAGCAGATATCCAGGCCAGCTATCTGTCCATTATGCAGGTGTCTAACAGGATTATAAGGTCCCATAGCAGATATCCAGGCCAGCTGTTGGTCCATTATGCAGGTGTCTAACAGGATTATAAGGTCCTATAGCAGATATCCAGGCCAGCTGTTGGTCCATTATGCAGGTGTCTAACAGGATTATAAGGTCCTATAGCAGATATCCAGGCCAGCTATCAGTCCATTATGTAGGTGTCTAACAGGATTATAAAGTCATATAGCAGATATCCAGGCCAGCTATCAGTCCATTATGCAGGTGTCTAACAGGATTATAAAGTCATATAGCAGATATCCAGGCCAGCTGTTGGTCCATTATGCAGGTGTCTAACAGGATTATAAGGTCCTATAGCAGATATCCAGGCCAGCTGTTGGTCCATTATGCAGGTGTCTAACAGGATTATAAGGTCATATAGCAGATATCCAGGCCAGCTATCAGTCCATTATGCAGGTGACTAACAGGATTATAAGGTCATATAGCAGATATCCAGGCCAGCTATCAGTCCATTATGCAGGTGTCTAACAGGATTATAAGGTCATATAGCAGATATCCAGGCCAGCTATCAGTCCATTATGCAGGTGTCTAACAGGATTATAAGGTCCTATAGCAGATATCCAGGCCAGCTGTTGGTCCATTATGCAGGTGTCTAACAGGATTATAAGGTCATATAGCAGATATCCAGGCCAGCTATCAGTCCATTATGCAGGTGTCTAACAGGATTATAAAGTCATATAGCAGATATCCAGGCCAGCTGTTGGTCCATTATGCAGGTGTCTAACAGGATTATAAGGTCATATAGCAGATATCCAGGCCAGCTATCAGTCCATTATGCAGGTGTCTAACAGGATTATAAGGTCCTATAGCAGATATCCAGGCCAGCTATCAGTCCATTATGCAGGTGTCTAACAGGATTATAAGGTCATATAGCAGATATCCAGGCCAGCTATCAGTCCATTATGCAGGTGTCTAACAGGATTATAAAGTCATATAGCAGATATCCAGGCCAGCTGTTGGTCCATTATGCAGGTGTCTAACAGGATTATAAGGTCATATAGCAGATATCCAGGCCAGCTATCAGTCCATTATGCAGGTGTCTAACAGGATTATAAGGTCCTATAGCAGATATCCAGGCCAGCTATCAGTCCATTATGCAGGTGTCTAACAGGATTATAAGGTCATATAGCAGATATCCAGGCCAGCTATCAGTCCATTATGCAGGTGTCTAACAGCATTATAAGGTCATATAGCAGATATCCAGACCAGCTATCAGTCCATTATGCAGGTGTCTAACAGGATTATAAGGTCATATAGCAGATATCCAGGCCAGCTATCAGTCCATTATGCAGGTGTCTAACAGGATTATAAAGTCATATAGCAGATATCCAGGCCAGCTATCAGTCCATTATGCAGGTGTCTAACAGGATTATAAGGTCCTATAGCAGATATCCAGGCCAGCTATCAGTCCATTATGCAGGTGTCTAACAGGATTATAAGGTCCTATAGCAGATATCCAGGCCAGCTATCAGTCCATTATGCAGGTGTCTAACAGGATTATAAGGTCCTATAGCAGATATCCAGGCCAGCTGTTGGTCCATTATGCAAGTGTCTAACAGGATTATAAGGTCCTATAGCAGATATCCAGGCCAGCTATCAGTCCATTATGCAGCTGTCTAACAGGATTATAAGGTCCTATAGCAGATATCCAGGCCAGCTGTTGGTCCATTATGCAGGTGTCTAACAGGATTATAAGGTCATATAGCAGATATCCAGGCCAGCTATCAGTCCATTATGCAGGTGACTAACAGGATTATAAGGTCCTATAGCAGATATCCAGGCCAGCTATCAGTCCATTATGCAGGTGTCTAACAGGATTATAAGGTCATATAGCAGATATCCAGGCCAGCTGTTGGTCCATTATGCAAGTGTCTAACAGGATTATAAGGTCCTATAGCAGATATCCAGGCCAGCTATCAGTCCATTATGCAGCTGTCTAACAGGATTATAAGGTCCTATAGCAGATATCCAGGCCAGCTGTTGGTCCATTATGCAGGTGTCTAACAGGATTATAAGGTCCTATAGCAGATATCCAGACCAGCTATCAGTCCATTATGCAGGTGTCTAACAGGATTATAAGGTCATATAGCAGATATCCAGGCCAGCTGTTGGTCCATTATGCCAGTGTCTAACAGGATTATAAAGTCATATAGCAGCCTCTAGTAAACCTCGTAGAGGAACTTTACCTGACAGATCAAATTTAGAGACACAAGGACACGTTAGAGCCTCTACCTTATGTATGGTCAGATGGATAAGGACTAAGAGATATTAGACCCTTTTCTTACATTTAACCAGGCAAATCAGTTAAGAACAAATTTGTACTTACAATGACAGCCTACTCCGGCCAAACCCAGACGACGCTGGGCCAATTGTGCGCCGCCCTATGGGACTCCCAATCACGGTCGGATGTGATACAGCCTGGATTCAAACCAGGTACTATAGCGACACCTCTTGCACTGAGTTGTAGTGCCTTAGACCGCTGCGCCACTCAGGCACCCATAGATGGATACGGAGTAAGAGATATTGGACCCTCCACCTTATGGATGGATAGATGGATACGGTGTAAAAGATGAATGGATCTCTCTTCATTTTGTCTCCTTCTGTCTCCTTCTGTCTCTCCCTGGCTTCCTTCTTTTACTTTGGTCTTTCACGTCCGGCCTTAACCTTATGGATGGATACAGACCAGCACCTCTCCTTTTGTCCTCCTCTCCTTCTGTTTCTTTCTGTTTGTCATTGCTTTGTCTTTTCACTAGTGTCTGTACTTCAACCCAGCCTTGTGTGATCTCTGTTAGCCTCACTAACCCTTTCTGTCCATTTCTTCCTGTTTATGCCTGGTTTCCACTTTTTTCTGCTTCACTTACTCCGGCCTTGGTTAAGCACAGCCACAGCCGATTCACGTTTATCTCCCCACATCTGTTCTTAGTTATTTAAGCAGCGCGGCCTTAATTGATCTCTATCAGTGTGTCGGCTGGGTTGAAAGGCCTCCTGTGGTGGATTAATGTGTCCTAATCTGGCCCCCCACACACTGTGGAAGCCGGTGCTAGAGGGGGAGCGAGTTGTGCCGGAGAGGCCGGATTTGTCACACCCCTCAGAGCCCGGCGCCAGACTCAGAGAAGCCGCGTGAGGTCTCGCTGCTTGGCTCCAGCTGGAGGTTGTTGCAGCATCCTCTACCCTCTAACTCCTCATTGGCTCGCTTGTTAATGAATAAGTATTTCCTGTCTGCCATAAGGGTGTCTGTTTTACTCCTGATATAAGCCCGGGAGTCCTAAGCCCCATCACTTACTCTGACAATAGCCCTATCTGTCACGACAGGGATGAGATACGTGTTCTGTGCTCTAAAATAGTCTCAATATCTGCTCATGTCTGACCGACAGAGAGCTAATGTTGACTAAGAGTTAACATCTAAAGGGTGACTGAGTTAACTTTACAACTCCCCATCCCTGCTACTAGCGGGGGAGACCAGGCAGAAGACAGACCAGAGAAGGGAGAGCAGATGCCATGGGAGACAGAGCCCATGCATCTTAAGGCACTCGCGGGCAGCATTGATTCTAGCCTGTCTGTGTCCAACTGGCTAGGCAGAGGCTGTCTACAACCCAGTCAATGTAGAACAGAGCTGGCCTCCTGTAGACCAAGCAAAAACAGATCTATTGGACCCATCTGAACATGGGGCAGAAGGGGGAACCCCTATGGTTTCACACACACGCACACAGTGGATCCCCATGGTCCCGTCAGTAGGTCAGAACACAGTGGGTTATGACAGCACTGCTGTCTACTAGTCCCCCAATGACCCATAAAAACTTTACTGTTCCCACAATGACCATCCTGCATTACGGGGACACATCTTAACAAAGGCTAGATTACCTATTCAATATCACTCTGAATCCATTTCACAACAGGTACAATGGTTACTATGTAGGAGCACCGATGGACACGAGCTGGACATGAGCAATGCAGCTAACTCTGGTTCAATCAATAGAAATCAAATAGATGGATGATCAAGGCATACTGTATATTCAGCGATACAGGCGATGAGAGAGAGAGAGAGAGAGAGAGAGAGAGAGAGAGAGAGAGAGAGAGAGAGAGGCAGATAGAGAGGCACAGAGAGAGATAATAGAGTGTGTAGTCTGCTTTACAGCCGAGTCTGAACATCAGGTGAAGGTAACGTGATTATGGGAACCACAAATACAATCAGTGTGTGTTAGTTGGAGTTTACATGAAGCCCATAAAACAATGAGGGGATATTTTAGCTGAAATTGAATTGAGGGATTGTATAACAAGATTTACAGAACACGCTCACACCTAGCCAGGTGGAACTGCTTTCCCTCCAGTGTACTGCATCTCTGTCATCTACACAATATAATGAACCAGAATAGTTAATCATTCTCATTGTGTGTGTGTGTGCGCATGTGTGTGTGTGCGCATGTTTGTGTGCACATGTGTGCGTGCAGGTGTTTACTGTAGTTCATTATATTCTTTCCCAAATTCCATATGTTCTGTTCATCACCTCTCCTTGAGCCTGAGGATAAACCAAAACCTCCACCTCAGCTATCTCCAACAGGGAGAGAACCAAAACCTCCACCTCAGCTATCTCCAACAGGGAGAGAACAGAAACCTCCACCTCAGCCACTCCAACAGGGAGAGAACAGAAACCTCCACCTCAGCTATATCCAACAGGGAGAGAACAGAAACCTCCACCTCAGCTATCTCCAACAGGGAGAGAACAGAAACCTCCACCTCAGCTATCTCCAACAGGGAGAGAACAGAAACCTCCACCTCAGCTATCTCCAACAGGGAGAGAACCAAAACCTCCACCTCAGCTATCTCCAACAGGGAGAGAACAGAAACCTCCACCTCAGCTATCTCCAACAGGGAGAGAACAGAAACCTCCACCTCAGCTATCTCCAACAGGGAGAGAACCAAAACCTCCACCTCAGCTATCTCCAACAGGGAGAGAACAGAAACCTCCACCTCAGCTATCTCCAACAGGGAGAGAACAGAAACCTCCACCTCAGCTATCTCCAACAGGGAGAGAACAGAAACCTCCACCTCAGCTATCTCCAACAGGGAGAGAACAGAAACCTCCACCTCAGCTATCTCCAACAGGGAGAGAACAGAAACCTCCACCTCAGCTAACAGGTGAAACGTTATGAGTCGCTTATAGGTGTTTCAACTTTGCTGTCAAATTTGGTCGGAATACACTGTAAAAAAACACACAAATGTACTTGTTTCAACTAATTATGGTTAACAGCCTTTTTTTGGGTTACTCAACTTTTTGGTCAGTGTTAACTGAACTTAATATTTTTAGTTGGCCCTAACTTAGCTCCAACATGAGAAAGCGTTGCAAAAATTCAGTCAACTTAAAAGTATGTGTTTGCTCAATGTTGATTCAACTAGCAATTATTATTTTTGACATCTTACCAAAAAAAGAAATCTGTGAAACTAGTTACACATACAATGTTTTCAACGTACATATTTGACATACATGACCTCATGTTAAATTTGACAGTAGTTATTATTCAGCATGTGTCATGGTTGTCTGAAGGAGCGGACCAAGGTGCAGCATGGTTGTAGTTCCACATCTTTTTATTTATAGTGAAACGTTGCAATACACAAAATACTAGAAATAACACAACAACACACCGTGACGCAGAGAAAAACAAACACTACTCAGAAGATAATAACCCACAAAACAGGAAGAGAAAAACCCCTACTTAAATATGATCTCCAATCAGAGGCAACGAGGATTAGCTGCCTCCAATTGGAGATCAACCCAAACAACCCCAACATAGAAATAGAAAAACTAGAACTTAAATATAGAAATAGAAAACCCAAAACACCCCCTGTCACGCCCTGACCTACTCTACTATAGAAAATGACATCTTACTAGGGTCAGGACGTGACAGTACACCCCCCCCCCCCCCCCCCAAAGGTGCAGACTCTGAATGCAACAAATCAAAACCCAACAAAACAACCACAAACCCCCCCAACAACAAAACACAAAGGGAGGGTAGGGTGGGCGACTAATGTCTATGGCGGCTCATATGCAGTACCCAGAACCTTCTTATCCAGTGCCTCCCCCCATGGAGGCGGCTCGGGGCGTAACCCCCACTCCACCCACTGATCCCTCTGCTTCTTTACTACGTGGCCGTGGATCATCGTCGAAAAAACCGGACTGTAGATCATTGCTAGAGGCTCCGGACTGAGATCCTTCTCAGTAGGTTCCGGACTGTAGGCCGTCTCAGTAGGTTCCGGATTGAAAAACGTCACCGGAAGCTCTGGACGGGGAACTGTCGCCGGAAGCTCTGGACGGGGAACTGTCGCCGGAAGCTCTGGAATGGGAACGTGCACTGGAATCCTGATGCGTGGTACTGGCATGGGTGGCGCCAGACTGGTAACCCCCACCTCAGGGCGAGTGCAGGGAGCAGGAACAGGACACTCTGGACTGGGCATGCGCACTGGAGGTCTGATGCGTGGGACTGGCCTAGGTGGTGCCAGACTGGTAACACGCACCTCAGGGCGAGTGCGGGAAGGAGGCACAGGACGTACCGGACTATGGAGGCGAACTGGAGATAGGCATGCTGAGCAGGCCTACTCTTTCCTGGCTGAATGACCATCTTCGCCCTACACCGGTGAGGAGATGGCACCGAGCGCACCGGGCTGTGAATGCGTATGGGCGATATATTGCGCATCACACCATAACCCATCACTCGTCCATCCACTCGCTCCTCAGCACGCCCGCTCCGTAGTGCTCTTTCTCCCAGTACCTATCTTCGGAATCTATATAGCACCTCGTAGTAACGTCGCTCCCTCTTTGCTTCTTCAATTTCCTCCTTCGGGCGTCGATACTCCCCAGCCTGCCTCCAAGGTACTTTTCCATCCAAAATTTCTTCCCAAGTCCATTCCTCCAGATGCTCCTTACCATGCTACTTGGTCCTTTTTAGGTGGGTTATTCTGTCACGGTTGTCTGAAGGAGCAGACCAAGGTGCAGCATGGTTGTAGTTCCACATCTTTTTATTTATAGTGAAACGTTGCAATACACAAAACACACCGTGACGCAGAGAGCAACAAACACTACTCAAAAGATAATAACCCACAAAACAGGAAGAGAAAAGACCCTACTTAAATATGATCTCCAATCAGAGGCAACGAGGATCAGCTGCCTCCAATTGGAGATCAACCCAAACAACCCCAACATAGAAATAGAAAAACTAGAACTTAAACATAGAAATAGAAAACATAGAAAACCCAAAACACCCCCTGTCATGCCCTGACCTATTCTACTATAGAAAATGACATCTTACTAGGGTCAGGACGTGACACATGTCCTCACCTGGGATTTGAACTCGCAACCTTTTTATTATTTATATTTTTATTTCACCTTTAATTAACCAGGTAGGCCAGATGAGAACAAGTTCTCATTTACAACTGTGACCTGACCAAGATTAAGCAAAGCAGTGTGACACGAACAACAACACAGAGTTACAGATAAGATAAACAAACGTACAGTCAACAACAAAATAGAAAAATCTGTATACAGTGTGTGCAAATGAAGTAAGGAGGTAAGGCAAAAAATAGGACAATAACGGCGAAGTAATTACAATTTAGCAATTTACACTGGAGTGATATATGTGCAGATGAGGATGTGCAAGTAGAAATAATGGTGTGCAAAAATAGCAGAAAAACTAAAACAAATATGGGGATGAGGTAGGTAGTTTGTTGGATGGGCTATTTACAGATGGGCTGTGTACAGCTGCAGCGATCGGTTAGCTGCTCAGATAGCTGATGTTTAAAGTTAGTGAGGGAGATATAAGTCTCCAACTTCAGTGATTTTTGCAATTCGTTCCAGTCATTGGCAGCAGAGAACTGGAAGGAAAGGTGGCCAAAGGAGGTGTTGGCTTTGGGGCTGACCAGTGAAATATACCTGCTGGAGCGGGTGCTACGGGTGGGTTTTGCTATGGTGACCAGTGAGCTGAGATAAGGCGGAGCTTTACCTAGCAAAGACTTATAGATGACCTGGAGCCAGTGGGTTTGGCGACGAATATGTAGTGAGGACCAGCCAACGAGAGCATATAGGTCGTAGTGGTGGGTAGAATATGGGGCTTTGATGACAAAACGGATGGCACTGTGATAGACTGCATCCAATTTGCTGAGTAGTGTGTTGGAGGCTATTTTGTAAATGACATCGCCGAAGTCGATGATCGGTAGGATAGTCAGTTTTACAAGGGTATATTTGGCAGCATGAGTGAAGGAGGCTTTGTTGCGATATAGGAAGCCGATTCTAGATTTAACTTTGTAGTGAGGACCAGCCAATGAGAGCATATAGGTCGCAGTGGTGGGGAGATGCTTAATGTGAGTCTGGAAGGAGAGTTTACAGTCTAGCCAGACACCTAGGTTTTTATATAAACCTCTTGGTTCATGTCATTTCTATCATCCTGCTACACCACCATGTCTGTATCAATTATCAGTTCATTTGACTATTTTCTCATCATTGATTTGATTACTTATTTAGTAAATGTTTGTTAATCACTATAATAAATAAAATCGTTTTATTCTTGGGTGTACTTTTAACAGAGCTGAGATTTACTCATTGGCACAGACATGGTGGAATGACTGGAATGCTCAAAATGTTGTGATCTAAGAAGTTGTGAGTTCAAAACCCCTGGTGAGGACATGTTGAATACTAATTACTGCATAAGTAAACATGCATTTAATCATGGTTGTTAAATATGTAAGTTGAAAACATTGTATGTTTAAAGCACTGTGTGTGTGTGTAACTAGTTCCACAGTCACTGTCTTTTGTTGGCAAAATGCCAAAATATTATTTTCTTTGAATGAACATATTAGACAAATTAAACAAACATTTTAAGTTCACAGTGTTTTGCCTATGTTTTCTTATGTTGAGCTAAGTTCAGGCCACCAAAAAAAGCTGTCGAGCCAGTTACTTAATAATATTTAGCTGAAATGACAAGATTTTTTGTACAGTGTATTTGTGACGATTGTGTGTAGGAACGGACCAAGGCACAGCATGCGTATCGTTCCACATCTTTATTATATTGTGAAACTTAGCCAAACAAACAATAACCTATAAACAAACTGTGACGACAGCGCTGCAACATGCACTAACTCAAAATAATCTCCCACAAACACAGGTGGGAAAAACAACTACTTAAATATGATCCCCAATTAGAGACAACGATGACCAGCTGCCTCTAATTGGGAATCATACAAAAAAAACAACATAGAAAAAAGAAACTAGAACACAACATAGAAAAAATCAACTAGATAAACCCCCCAGTCACGCCCTGACCTACTCTACCATAGACAATAAGAGCACTCAATGGTCAGGACGTGACAGTATTTGTAAATATTGTATTGTTGAACATTTCTTGTACAATGCTTGTTTTACTTGTGGTAAAATCATTAAGTAAAAAAATAAGATCTATTACATTTAAAAAGTCACCACGGTAAAATAAAGCTTCTGTATCTACTAATGTGGCTGCAAATCTTAGCTGCTCTGTTCAGTGTCAACCAATAGGGCACTTTGTATAGATTGACCTTGTAAATGCGTTAAACAATCTGAGAACGAACGTAAGGTTGTGACATTGGATGTAGCTTGACCTTTAACCCTGGAGCCAGGGGGCAAGAGGGGTCGGATGACCCTGCTCTTTACTATGCTAATGAATGGAAGGTATCTGCTCACTTACAGAACTCTCCCCCCCCACACACACACACACACACACACACACACACACACACACACACACACACACACACACACACACACACACACACACACACACACACACACACACACACACACACACACACACTACTCACTGTCGTTCACTAAGCCCTACACACTGTGGTCCATTCAATTACAACACAACACATCCCCTCAGTGGAATTCCTTTGTGAGTATTTTCTTTGCCGCACAAAATGGGCCTAAAGGACTTTAGTTCACCAGTGAGCGAGCAAGCAAAGAAAGACCAGAAGGTTTTGAAGAGGTAGCAGGAATGTTATTTTAAAGACCTTAAAGAGCATCTCCACCCCTTGTCATCCTCATGTTCATCATCTCCAGCACCATACCGGTGTCTATGTGACAATGACGTGTTTCTATGATGTGTAGTTAAAAAGAAAAGAAGGTGCTAGTTGCCATGGTGCCGTAGTAGCAGCCTAAGCAGAGAGCTCCTGTAAGTGTAAATATGTACACATTGAGTTATTTTTAAGTGTTTTTAATTGCTTTTTGATCACCTGTTTTGTTTTTGATAATGTTGAGCTCTTATTGCATATGGTGGTTTTGACCCACAGATTTTCAGATTGACTAGCAGGTATGTTTTTAGCTAGCTAGCTATCTGGCTAATGTTTTTGTTTACATGATGCATCTAGACACTGTACCAGCTTTTTGTTTCACCTGGTTGCTGGTTCCTGATCTTCTGGACACATCGTTTGAGTCACCTGAAGCTTGAGAGGAATGGGAGATGCAGTAGAGGAATGCAGTGCTGAGGCAGAGGGCTCGTAGTGAGGACGACTGGCTACTACATTGAACTGTGTGTGGTGAGCTTTCTGGTACCCAGAGCTGCTGAGGCATCACCCAAGTGGGTGCCACACATTGAGAAGGAGGAGAAGTCCAGTGGCTACACGACTCAAATCAAATCAAACGTTATTGCTCACATAAACATGGTTAGCAGATGTTAATGCGAGTGTAGCAAAATGCTTATGTTTCTAGTTCCGACAATGCAGTAATTTGTAACAAGTAATCGAACAAATTCACAACGACTACTTTATATACACAAATGTAAAGGGATGAATGAGAAAATGTACATACTGTATACATATATGGATGAGCGATGGCCATGCGGCATAGGCAAGATGCAGTAGACGGTATAGAACACAGTATATAGAGTTGAAGTCATAAGCTTACATACACATTAGCCAAATACATTTAAACTCAGTATTCCACAATTCTTGACATTTTATCCTAGTAAAAAATCCCTGTCTTAGGCCAGTTAGGATCACCACTTTATTTTAAGAATGTGAAATGTCAGAATAATAGTACAGAGAATGATTTATTTCAGCTTTTATTTATTTCATCACATTCCCAGTGGGTCAGAAGTTTACATACACTCAATTAGTATTTGGTAGCATTGCCTTTAAGTTGTTTAACTTGGGTCAAACGTTTCGGGTAGCTTTCCACAAGCTTCCCACAATAAGTTGGGTGAATTTTGTCCCATTCCTCCTGACAGAGCTGGTGTAACTGAGTCAGGTTTGCAGGCCTCCTTGCTCGCACAAGCTTTTTCAGTTCTGCCCACAAATTTTCTGTAGGATTGAGGTCAGGGTTTGTGATGGCCACTCCAATACCTTGACTTTGTTGTCCTTAAGCATTTTGCTACAACTTTGGAAGTACGCTTGGGGTCATTGTCCATTTGGAAGACCCATTTGCGACCAAGCTTTAACTTCCTGACTGATGTCTTGAGATGTTGCTTCAATATTACCCACATCATTTTCCTCCCTCATGATGCCATCTATTTTGTGAAGTTCACCAGTCCCTCCAGCAAAGCACCCGAAAAAACATGATGCTGAAACCCTCGTGCTTCACGGTTGGGATGGAGTTCTTCGGCTTGCAAGCCTCCCCCTTTTCCCTCCAAACATAACGATGGTCATTATGGCCAAACAGTTCTATTTTTGTTTCATCAGACCATAGGACATTTCTCCAAAAAAGTACAATCTTTGTCCCCATGTGCAGTTGCAAACCAAAGTCTGGCTTTTTTATGGCGGTTTTGGAGCAGTGGCTTCTTCCTTGCTGAGCGGCCTTTAAGGTTATGTCGATATAGGTCTCGTTTTACTGTCGATATAGATTCCTCCAGCATCTTCACAAGGTCCTTTGCTGTTGTTCTGGGATTGATTTGCACTTTTCGCACCAAAGTATGTTCATCTCTAGGAGACATTCCTGAGCGGTATGACGGCTGCGTGGTCCCATGGTGTTTATACTTGCGTACTATTGTTTGTACAGATGAACGTAGTACCTTCAGCCATTTGGAAATTGCTCCCAAGGATGAACCAGACTTGTGGAGGTCTGCAATTGTTTTTCTTAGGTCTTGGCTGATTTCTTTTGATTTTCCCATGATGTCAAGCAAAGAGGCACAGAGTTTGAAGGTAGGCCTTGATATACATCCACAGGTACACCTCCAATTGACTCAAATGATGTCAGAACTTCTAAAGCCATGACATAATTTTCTGGAATTTTCCAAACTGTTTAAAAGCACAATCAATTTAGTGTATGTAAACTTCTGACCCATTGGAATTGTGATACAGTGAATTATAAGTGAAATAATCTGTCTGTAAACAATTGTTGGAAAAATGACTTGTGTCAAGCACAAAGTAGATGTCCTAACCGACTTGCCAAAACTGTAGCTTGTTAACAAGAAATTTGTGGAGTGGTTGAAAAACGAGTTTTAATGTCACCAACCTAACTGTATGTAAACTTCCGATTTCAACTGTACATATGAGATGAGTAATGTAGGATATGTAAACATTATTAAAGTGGCGTTATTTAAAGTGACTAGTGATACCTTTATTAAATCCATTTATTGAAGTGGCCAGAGATTTGAGTCTGTATTTTGGCAGCAGCCTCTTTATGTTAGTGATGGCTGTTTAACAGTCTGATGGCCTTGAGTTGGAAGCTGTTTTTCAGTCTCTCGGTCCCAGCTTTGGTGCACCTGTACTGACCTCACCTTCTAGACGATAGCGGGGTGAACAGACATTGGCTCAAGTGGTTGTTGACCTTGATTATCTTTTTGGCCTTCCTGTGACATCGGGTGCTTTAGGTGTCCTGGAGGGCAGGTAGTTTGCCTCTGGTGATGCGTTGTGCAGACCGCACTACCCTCTGGAGAGCCTTGCGGTTGAGGGCGATGCAGTTGCCGTACCAGGCGGTGATACAGCCCGACAGGATGCTCTCGATTGTGCATCTGTAAAAGTTTGTGAGTGTTTTTGGTGACAAGCCAAATTTCTTCAGCCTCCTGAGATTTAAGAGGCGCTGCTGCGCCTTCTTCCCCACGCTGTCTGTGTGGATGGACCATTTCAGTTTGTCCGTGATGTGTACGCCGAGGAACTTACAACTTGCCACCTTCTCCACTACTGTCCCGTCGATGTGGATGGGGGGCTGCTCCCTCTGCTGTTTCCTGAAGTCCACAATCATCTCCTTTGTTTTGTTGACATTGAGTCAGAGGTTATTTTCCTGACACCACACTGCGAGGGCCCTCACCTCCTCCCTGTAGGCTGTCTCATCGTTGTTGGTAATCAAGCCTACCACTGTAGTGTCGTCTGCAAACTTGGTGATTGAGTTGGAGGCGTGCATGGCCACACAGTCATGGGTGAACAGGGAGTACAGGAGAGGGCTGAGAATGCAACCTTATGGGGCCCCAGTGTTGAGGATCAGCGGGGGGAGATGTTGTTTCCTACCTTCACCACCTGGGGGCGGCCCGTAAAAAAGTCCAGGACCCAGTTGCACAGGGCAGGGTCGAGACCCAGTTTGGAGGGTACTATGGTGTTAAACGCTGAGCTGTAGTCAATGAACAGCATTCTTACATAGCTATTCCTCTTGTCCAGATGGGCTCAGGCTGGTTCCCAGAGTAGGCCTCTGCAAGATCGTCACCAAACTCTTCATCTCCCTGACCACCTTCCTCTGATCAAGCCATGAACTGTCCCTCTCCATCTTTGGAGGATGCATGCACTCAAAGACTTGGCCACTAATGGTTAACCTAGCTAGCTACAGCTAGGCAACTCATGATGATGTATTGGTTAACCTAGCTAGATACAGCTAGGCTACTCATGATGATGTATTTGTTAACCTAGCTAGATGCAGCTAGGCTACTTATGATGATGTATTGGTTAACCTAGCTAGCTACAGCTAGGCTACTCATGATGATATATTGGTTAACCTAGCTAGCTACAGCTAGGCTACTCATGATGATGTATTGGTTAACCTAGCTAGCTGCAGCTAGGCTACTCATGATGATTTATTGGTTGAGCTAGCTAGCTACAGCTAGGCTAGTCGTGATGATGTATTGGTTGAGCTATCTAGCTACAGCTAGGCTACTCATGATGATGTATTGGTTGAGCTAGTTAGCTACAGCTAGGCTAATCATGATGATGTATTGGTTGAGCTAGTTAGCTACAGCTAGGCCACTCATGATGATATATTGGTTGTCTGGTTTTTGCTTTTGAAGCGCTTTGAGATTTGTTTATGTTATGAAAAGCACTATAGAAGTTTAATACATTAACAATAATGATTATTATTACCATAAAAAAATGCTTCTGTGTGACATCACAATGTAAGATTAAACATAATAAAAATTGTGATTTTCAAAACCTGCAACGCGTTTCTAGCCAGAGGGAAGGTATTTTCTTGCTCCCCACATCACAGCGAATCTCATAGTGTTTGAAAACTTTTTTTTTAAATGTTTTAACTTTTGATTATGTTTTAATGTTTTAACTTTATTTATTTTTTCTACAAAATGTAGAAATGCATCGCTTTTACACATGTTGACACTAGTATTGTGCTGAAGATATTGAAAATGAGTTTGAAAAGTGGTGGACTTCCCTTTAACAAATTCTGTTTTATTTGTCCACGGGATATGGTTTGGAAATCAGTTTATAGTCACACACAAATCACCTGGTTTACTGTTTACTGCTCTATATGGAACTCTTCAAATTATGATTTAATGTTTTATATTGAACCATCCTGGTCTGTTGAGTTTATGGCCTAAAACCAGCCATGGTTTAATATGCTGCTTACAGCCAGACTGACTGTAAAAGAAGGTGAGTTCAGCCTATAGGTTTTATCTGTACAGGCTGATGTCAACAGAGACACAACAACAGTACCATAAACCATAAACGCTGCCTCCACTGCCAGTTAGCCAGGTCGTCAACCTGATGGGACGCAAATATCAATCAAGTCAAAATGTATTGGTCACATACACATATTTAGCAGATGTTATTGCGGGTGGAGCAAAATGCTTGTGTTCCTAGCTCCAACAGTGCAGCAGTATCTAACAGTGCAGTAGTATCTAAAATAATTCACAACAATACACACAAATTGAAAAGTAAAAGAAGAAATATATAAATATTAGATTGAGCAATGTCGGAGTGGCATTAACTAAAATACAGTAGAAAAGAATACAGTATATACTGTTGTCATGACGTTGGCCTGTGGGTAAGGTTTATGACCCCCCCATAAATACCTTTCTCCCTTCCCCTCTCTTTCTGACCCTACTGAAGGACTTGAATAGCCTGTGTTAAATATAGAGAGTCTGGGAACATCAAACAAATGGGGAAAAGGAACCATATTTTGGTAATAAAACCAGTTGGAAATATGCTTGGGAACGTAATGAGTATGGATGTCAGTTCGGTTGTCATCTGAGACATTATGACTGATGACAGGACGACATAAACTGTACCTGAGAAAGTATACACCCTCTAGTTATCAGAGTAACATGGAATTGTTATGCAATTGAAATGTTTGATATTGAAATTGTTTGTTAGGAGATTAAATGTAATTTTAGCTTCCAAATGAGAGAATTGGGTTTTCATAAGGAAAGTGCCCTGCTTGATCAGTGGCCCACCCCTGTGAAGAGACAGGGGTTATAAACGATGAAACACATCCTTCCCCCTCTCCACTATATAAGCCTTTGACAAAAAGATAACCACATGTTCCAGTACGTGAGGTCTGCAGCCTCTACGTTAGAAGGACACACGTCAAGTACAGAACTAAGCCAAACTCGGCGTGAGCTTTGGTGGCGAATGGTATGAACTTTGAGCTTATTCACTACAGAAGTGATACTTCCTAGCCGTTGAGTTAGCAGCGGCCGCTGTAGACGGGGGCTAGGAAAGGACGGACGACGGATCCAGTCTAACGGACGGACGAAGATACCACCACGTATCCAATGTACCACCAGAGACATTCTTCCGAGTACGGAAGGTCTGTTGGCCAACCCGGCCAGCATCTACGACCAATCTACCGAAGCGCAGCTCAGAGTAAATATTTATTGCATTTTCCTTTTCCAAATGGGCGGTAATTTAGAATGCATAAGATAATGTATTTACAATAGCATAGCTGCTGTTTCTTTGTTCCTAAGTCTTCCCGCTCTTTCATTCAAGCCCAACCCCCTTTCCTTTGTGTAACCAGCCATCATGTATGACATCATTTGTATTCGGTGTAATTCTGTGTGATTAGTTTAGGTATTTAGTAAATAAATAATTAAACCCAATTTTGTATTGCTGATTCAACTTGTTAGCCAGGGTTCGTGAAGATAGCCAAGAATTTACAACTTTCATTATGAGACTGAAAATAAGATAAGGGTTAATATTGACTGCTATCGATGTAAAATATTACAAAGTATTTTAAGAGTTTATTCGGAAGATAACGGCTCTATAAACGTTCTTCCGTGGTGCCCCGACTTTCTAGTTAATTACATTTACATGATTAGCTTAATCAGGTAATATTAATTACAGAGAAAGGATTTTATAGGTTAGCATGTCATATCACTTAATCCGGCATAGCCAAAGACACGACACTGTACATATGAGATGAGTAAAGCAGTATGTAAACATTATTACATTTTTTTAAAAGTGACTAGTGTTCCATTATTAAAGTGGCCAGTGATTCCAAGTCTATGTATAGTCGGAAGGGGCCACAGTGTCTCCCGACCCCTCCTGTCTCAGCCTCCAGTAATTATGCTGCAATAGCTTATGTGTCGGGGGGCAGTCTGTTATATCTGGAGTATTTCTCCTGTCTTATCCGGTGTCCTGTGTGAATTTAAGTAGACTCCCTCTAATTCTCTCTCTTTCTCTCTTTCTCTTTCTCTTCTCTCGGAGGACCTGAGCCCTAGGACCATGCCTCAGGACTACCTGGCCTGATGACTCCTTGCTGTCCCCAGTCCACCTGGTTGTGCTGCTGCTCCAGTTTCAACTGTTCTGCCTGCGGCTATGGAACCCTTACCTGTTCACCAAACGTGCAACCTTGTCCCAGACCTGCTGTTTTCAACTCTCTCTCTCTCTCTACCGCACCTGCTGTCTCTAACTCTGAATGATCAGCTATGAAAAGACAACTGACATTTACTCCTGAGGTGCTGACCTGTTGCACCCTCTACAACCACTGTGATTATTATTTGACCCTGCTGGTCATCTATGAACATTTGAACATCTTGGCCATGTACTGTTATAATCTCCACCCGGCACAGCCAGAAGAGGACTGGCCAACCCTCATAGCCTGGTTCCTCTCTAGGTTTCTTCCTGTGTTCCTGCCTTTCTAGGGAGTTTTTCCTAGCCACCGTGCTTCTACATCTGCATTGCTTGCTGTTTGGGGTTTTAGGCTGGGTTTCTGTATAGCACTTTGCGACATCGGCTGATGTAAAAAAGGGCTTTATAAATACATTTGATTGATTGATATGCATATAGGGCAGCAGCCCTATAAGGTGCAGGGTTGCGTAACCGGGCGGAAGCCGGCTAGTGACTGCCATGGTGTGTGTATTTTTAAAAGCCCACTAACTCCTGACTCTCACCAACCATCTATATGGGGAAGACTAAACATTGGTTTTCTAGTTAAAAAGAGAACCCCATACTCTACACTAGATGATAGAGTGTTTGGGTGCTACTATCGCACTCTCACGCTCTCCCCTTCTCTGGAGGACTCATCGCCGTTGCCGTGGAAACCAGAAACTGATGACAGAGACCTCTCTCTGCACTAGATTCATCTCTGGAATGGCTGCAGTGGCGACAGTGGTGTTACAGCTACTCACAGAGCAGCCATGTGTAGCACCATAACTCACTGTTCTGCTGGCTCCGCAGAAAGACAGAAATGTGTTTATTTAAATAGGTGCTTCTTCATCCACTCAACCAACTGCCAACATGACACAGGACGTGTTTCAGTATCTTCAGGTCTAGTGTCACAAACAGGGTTGGGAGAGAAAGAAAGGACAATGGTTGGTTTAAAGCACTTTTAAAAATGAGTAGAAAAGGAAAGACAGGTGAGTGGCAGGAAGCTTGTTGCGCTAAACAAGAACCCTTGGACAGATCAGCGCAATTTGGTCTTGGCTACTGGTGCATTGACTTCGACCACCTTTTCCTCCTTTGCAGTCAGCTTATTCCCAAACGGATTTGTTCGAAGAGAACATATTGAATTAACTCCAACTAGCACTATAATACAAGTGATGAAGTGACTCTGAAAAGAAGCCAACAGGTCATAGCTTCTTCATTGTTGCCCCCCTCCCTGGTCCAACACAACCTCTGAGATACAAAGAGAGTCATTCCTCTGACGTTGGCATTGGTGGTGACCCCACTAGGCTATCCATCAGTTTACTCCTTGAGGCCATTTTGGGGTCAAAGTATGTCCCTGTGGGGGTTCCCCGGTCAGAGAGAAAAAAACTTTAAAACTGAATAACCTAAACATGTTCCCGAGCACCCAGCATGTGACAGGGTCAGTTAGGGGTTAGCTAATGGTCAGAGTTCACCTCTCAGCCAATGAGAGCATACCGTGAGGCCTCCAGGCGGGACAATGTTATTGGACAGCAGGGCAATAGATGGATACTCATGGGAGTGTACTCTCGGGGGATGTGTTCTTGCCCAGCACACAATGGAGATTAACCTGGAGGAGACCCAGAGGAGAGGCAGTGGTCACAAATCACAAATCAGACATGGTTAGAGGACCACGGACAGACTGCAGCTCTCCTCAGAACAGCACCTTGCTGAAAGGGAGCCAGAGACACGTTTAAGATCCTACTTCCAACAACTATTGCGTCGCAGCCCTCTACAGCCTTTGAGAAGTACAAGAAAACAGATTTCTTTTCACTGAAAAAGAGAAAAACTACACACTTTTTGCCCCCAACAATCTCTATTTCTCACTCCTAAACTCACATCAACATCAGCCTCCAGATGTAACCATGGAGGTGTCCTGAGACAGTAAAGCCCTGGGCTTTGGCTAAAGCCATCAGCCAACAGCCAGCAGCCAGGGGAATGGTTAATACCTGTTGCTTAGTGCTTCATCGCAGGGTCTGATGCTGGGCTCACCCAGGCTCACCCTGCCCACTCTACACATGATTTAGTGTCTGTCTCTGGGCTGGTGGTTGGAGGGTGGCTAGGGCGCGGGGCGCAGGGCTGGAGCTGGGGGTCATTGGAGGTTGTAGGAGTACTGAGCCTACTGGCTTAGAGCCAAAGCAGGGAGAAGTTTATAAAAGGAATACCGGTGGGCACTCACACATCTCAATGGGAGACGGTCTGGCAGCTGATGCAGTTATCCAGCATCATAGTACTATGTACTAGGAGGGGGTTCTCAATGACAAACGATACTCATAGGTCCACAGATATCCTGTTCATAAATAAGTCAATTATCTGATATTAGGCCTCAAGGCAATTATCCCATATACAGTATGCCATTAGAACATCTCTCTTCTTCTCTAATACTAGATACTAGAAGGGATACTATCAACCTACACCCTCATGGCAGTAAAAGCCATCCCTTTCTCCATTTAACCTAAACCTGTAATGAAGCTCATCCAAGGCTATTACAACATGTTGAAGCATCAAAAACATGCCTTTAAAGGTTTTGGACTTCCGACTACAGCAAGCCTAACACGGCTTCAGCCTTTTGTACTACTGGCAGTCCCTTAATGACAGCCCATTATGACCAGTTAACAGACCACTCCAGACCTCCGAGCACGTCTCTGTCCTGATCATCAGTCCCCCTCTTCCATCTCTCCTTGCTCTCCTCCATCTTTGCATTGCTCCAAATACCCGTCCGTGCAAAGCCATCAACCATCACTCCATCCCTCTACCACTACCTCACTCTAACCCAGAGCCATCAACCATCACTCCATCCCTCTACCACTACCTCACTCTAACCCACAGCCATCAACCATCACTCCATCCCTCTACCACTACCTCACTCTAACCCACAGCCATCAACCATCACTCCATCCCTCTACCACTACCTCACTGTAACCCACAGCCATCAACCATCACTCCATCCCTCTACCACTACCTCACTCTAACCCACAGCCATCAACCATCACTCCATCCCTCTACCACTACCTCACTCTAACCCACAGCCATCAACCATCACTCCATCCCTCTACCACTACCTCACTCTAACCCACAGCCATCAACCATCACTCCATCCCTCTACCACTACCTCACTCTAACCCAACCACGGCTGTAATGACAGCCATTGTTCTCATTAAATAGAGAGTGAGGGATGGAGGGAGAAAAAGAGAGTGACAGCGACAGAGAGGGGGGAGAGAGAGAGGGAGAGAGAGGGAGAGGGCTCAAAAGGAAGAACATAAGTGTCAGACATGGAATGTGTGACGCTTCCAGAACATACAAGTGCTCTAACCTCTTATGTAAATAATGATATCACATCTTTGCTGATCTCTGAATACTGACAGGTGTTCCCACTTTAGCTGCTTCATCTACCATCAACAACACTGGGTATTCACATTATATATGAGAAAGATTTGAATGGGCCAGGCATTCTGTATAAGTCAGATTTTAATGGGCCGGGCATTCTGTATAAGTAAGATTTTAATGGGCCGGGCATTCTGTATAAGTAAGATTTGAATGGGCCGGGCATTCTGTATAAGTAAGATTTTAATGGGCCAGGCATTCTGTATAAGTAAGATTTTAATGGGCCGGGCATTCTGTATAAGTAAGATTTTAATGGGCCGGGCATTCTGTATAAGTAAGATTTGAATGGGCCGGGCATTCTGTATAAGTAAGATTTTAATGGGCCAGGCATTCTGTATAAGTAAGATTTTAATGGGCCGGGCATTCTGTATAAGTAAGATTTTAATGGGCCAGGCATTCTGTATAAGTAAGATTTTAATGGGCCAGGCATTCTTTATAAGTAAGATTTTAATGGGCCAGGCATGAATGCAAGTGAGCCTTCCATGGTGTCTTTACCAAGCATGCTATTACCATATTCTAAGAATGCTATATTCCACACGGAAGCTAATCACTTTATCTGAACTGTGGCCACCAGCTGTGCACTCTTATACAATCACAGCAAGGTATGGAAAAATGATCAATTTCACCAGTTATATAATCTAGCAGATTTTACCCCATGTTTCTCTATTAGCTGTAAGTACTCTCACATTTAGATACATTATTGCACAGAGTGAGTGCATTCTAACTTCACGACAAGTGTTGTGGGGAGGACTCTGTAGCTAAGGAAACGGCTTCAACCGCCGGCTGTGAACGCATGTGTATAGCTATACATCCGTTTCTATAGACCATGAACAAAACGCACCATGTTTGGTACATTTCTTATTCATGCTGAATCTTTATGCAAACATGAATGCATTGAAGACATGTGGTTTAGAAATGTAGTACATTGAGTCTATCATATAAGTACAATGAGTCTATCAATGTACAGTAGATAGGAGCTTAGCTAGCACAAACTGTATGGAAAAGTCCCCCATCTGAAAACAGCTGTACTGTTTGTCTGTCAGAGACACAGTGAGACAAATGATAGCAGGTCCTGACAGCATGTGAAGTATACACCATGTTTATCTCCCTCTGTCATGGTCCCCTGCTCCAATGTATGACACTATCCTGGGGGTGGTGTCCTACAACCTACAACCAACCAAGCTATACTATCATCCCTATAACATGAGGGTTTCACTGAACCAGTAGAGTAAGGGATCCTTACAGACATGAAACACATGCTATCAGTCATACTGGTCAAGGTCCCCAGTCAACCAAAACAATGTATTCCATCTCTAGCATGTTTAGAGTCAGGGAGCAGCTTTTTAGCGGCTCAGCAACGGAATACATTGACAACTATAATTATAAAAAAGACAACCTATGATTTGTAGAGATCTTTGGAATGAGACTTTCTTCTATTATGTCCTAAACAGCTTCTAATTGGTGTATTTCTACCCCATGGTGGTCTGATGGTTGACCCTGTGTCTCTGAACAGCATCATGCCGTGGCTCATAAAGTAGGAGTCAATGGAGATCAGCAGAGGACTACTATAAGAACACTGCTGTGGCCCTGAGATAAGTAGATTCCTGTCTCTCCAACAGACCTGGATTCAAATATTATTTGAAATATTTCAAATCCTTGGTCTGCCTGGATTGTTACATGGCCGATGTTTGCACTGCTGCGACTATTCAATTGGTTCTCAATCAAGCCCAGCTAAAGTTTTAGAAATGATTTCAAATAGTATTTAAACCCAGGTCTGCTCTCCAACCAATCCCTCTTCTCTGTTTACAGTAATCAGACCATAGTAATCCCTCTCCTCTGATTACAGTGATCAGACCATAGTTATCCCTCTCCTCTGATTACAGTGATCAGACCATAGTAATCCCTCTCCTCTGATTACAGTGATCAGACCATAGTAATCCCTCTTCTCTGATTACAATGATCAGACCATAGTAATCCCTCTTCTCTGTTTACAGTAATCAGACCATAGTAATCCCTCTCCTCTGATTACAGTGATCAGACCATAGTAATCCCTCTCCTCTGATTACAGTGATCAGACCATAGTAATCCCTCTCCTCTGATTACAGTGATCAGACCATAGTAATCCCTCTTCTCTTCTGTGATCCAACCAGCCGAGGAACAGATGTTGGTGGTAAAGATCCATAATGAACAAACACATGGGGTCCCCTTGTCCTGTCATCACCTACACACATACACACACGCACAAACGCACACACACACACACACACACACACACACACACACACACACACACACACACACACACACACACACACACACACACACACACACACACACACACACACACACACACACACACACACACACACACACACACACCTGTCCCATCACCTCATAGTCACAGAGTCCCATCAGAGTCCCATAGCAGCCATTTGCTCATTGTCCTGTTACGGCCAATAGACCCAGCAGTAATTGACTATTTCACACCAGTGAGGCTGGAGGTGGTCGATGGGGAAAGGGCTGAGAGTGAGTACATCAGTGTCTTGTACCTAGCACATCCATCAATTAAACAGTGCAGAAGTGGAGTTCCTGGCTCTACGTCAAACACCCCCACCTCTCCACTTCACCAACCCTAACTCTACTCACACTGCCCCATTCAGTAGTACCTTTTCAATGTGTGTGGTGTGTGTGTTGTGTGTGTGTGTGTGTGTGTGTGTGTGTGTGTGTGTGTGTGTGTGTGTGTGTGTGTGTGTGTGTGTGCGTGTGTGCGTGTGTGCGTGTGTGTGTGTGCGTGTGTGTGTGTGTGTAGGTTGTGGACAACGCCATCCCTGTACAACCAGCTCATGGGGATTGACTGTATCATATGGCATAAAAAACTAAGTTGCCAGCTCACACACTATTTTTGTGTGGCATAAGATTGATCAATGCATCAATGTACATGCAAAACACAGATATTAAAAACTATTTTTTTTTATCTACCTGCAGTAGAGCATGCTGGGAAATATGTTGAATATAATGATTGGACAAATGTTCCATTTTAGGGTACCACCTCAGTGACAAATCCCTTACATCCTTTTAGGTGGTAATTCCTCATTGTACCTTACAGTGGATATTAAGGGTTGGTTTGTATCCTGGGAAACAGAAACACCTTCACACAATACCGTACCCTTATTACTGTGTAACAGAGAACAATACCGTACCCTTATTACTGTGTAACAGAGAACAATACCGTACCCTTATTACTGTGTAACCCAGGGAACAATACCGTACCCTTATTACTGTGAAACAGAGAACAATACCGTACCCTTATTACTGTGTAACAGAGAACAATACCGTACCCTTATTACTGTGTAACCCAGGGAACAATACCGTACCCTTATTACTGTGAAACAGAGAACAATACCGTACCCTTATTACTGTGTAACAGAGAACAATACCGTACCCTTATTACTGTGTAACCCAGGGAACAATACCGTACCCTTATTACTGTGTAACAGGGAACAATACCGTACCCTTATTACTGTGTAACAGGGAACAATACCGTACCCTTATTACTGTGTAACAGAGAACAATACCGTACCCTTATTACTGTGTAACAGGGAACAATACCGTACCCTTATTACTGTGTAACAGGGAACAATACCGTACCCTTATTACTGTGTAACAGAGAACAATACCGTACCCTTATTACTGTGAAACAGGGAACAATACCGTACCCTTATTACTGTGTAACAGGGAACAATACCGTACCCTTATTACTGTGTAACAGGGAACAATACCGTACCCTTATTACTGTGAAACAGGGAACAATACCGTACCCTTATTACTGTGTAACAGGGAACAATACCGTACCCTTATTACTGTGAAACAGGGAACAATACCGTACCCTTATTACTGTGTAACAGGGAACAATACCGTACCCTTATTACTGTGTAACAGGGAACAATACCATACCCTTATTACTGTGTAACAGGGAACAATACCGTACCCTTATTACTGTGAAACAGGGAACAATACCGTACCCTTATTACTGTGTAACAGGGAACAATACCATACCCTTATTACTGTGTAACAGGGAACAATACCGTACCCTTATTACTGTGTAACCCAGGGAACAATACCGTACCCTTATTACTGTGTAACAGAGAACAATACCGTACCCTTATTACTGTGTAACCCAGGGAACAATACCGTACCCTTATTACTATGTAACGGAGAACAATACCGTACCCTTATTACTGTGTAACAGGGAACAATACCGTACCCTTATTACTGTGTAACAGAGAACAATACCATACCCTTATTACTGTGTAACAGGGAACAATACCGTACCCTTATTACTGTGTAACAGAGAACAATACCGTACCCTTATTACTGTGTAACAGAGAACAATACCGTACCCTTATTACTGTGTAACAGGGAACAATACTGTACCCTTATTACTGTGTAACAGAGAACAATACCGTACCCTTATTACTGTGTAACAGGGAACAATACCGTACCCTTATTACTGTGTAACAGAGAACAATACCGTACCCTTATTACTGTGTAACCCAGGAACAATACCGTACCCTTATTACTGTGTAACCCAGGAAACAATACCGTACCCTTATTACTGTGTAACAGAGAACAATACCGTACCCTTATTACTGTGTAACAGAGAACAATACCGTACCCTTATTACTGTGTAACCCAGGGAACAATACCATACCCTTATTACTGTGTAACCCAGGGAACAATACCATACCCTTATTACTGTGTAACAGGGAACAATACCGTACCCTTATTACTGTGTAACAGAGAACAATACCATACCCTTATTACTGTGTAACAGAGAACAATACCGTACCCTTATTACTGTGTAACCCAGGGAACAATACCATACCCTTATTACTGTGTAACAGAGAACAATACCGTACCCTTATTACTGTGTAACAGGGAACAATACTGTACCCTTATTACTGTGTAACAGGGAACAATACCGTACCCTTATTACTGTGTAACAGAGAACAATACCGTACCCTTATTACTGTGTAACCCAGGGAACAATACCATACCCTTATTACTGTGTAACAGAGAACAATACCGTACCCTTATTACTGTGTAACAGGGAACAATACCGTACCCTTATTACTGTGTAACAGGGAACAATACCGTACCCTTATTACTGTGTAACAGAGAACAATACCGTACCCTTATTACTGTGTAACCCAGGGAACAATACCGTACCCTTATTACTGTGTAACAGGGAACAATACCGTACCCTTATTACTGTGTAACAGGGAACAATACCGTACCCTTATTACTGTGTAACAGAGAACAATACCGTACCCTTATTACTGTGTAACCCAGGGAACAATACCGTACCCTTATTACTGTGTAACAGGGAACAATACCGTACCCTTATTACTGTGTAACAGGCAACAATACCGTACCCTTATTACTGTGTAACAGAGAACAATACTGTACCCTTATTACTGTGTAACAGAGAACAATACCGTACCCTTATTACTGTGTAACAGAGAACAATACTGTACCCTTATTACTGTGTAACAGGGAACAATACCGTACCCTTATTACTGTGTAACAGGGAACAATACCGTACCCTTATTACTGTGTAACAGAGAACAATACCGTACCCTTATTACTGTGTAACAGGGAACAATACCGTACCCTTATTACTGTGTAACAGGGAACAATACCATACCCTTATTACTGTGTAACAGTGAAGCCATCCACAACTATCCAGCCTCATGAATAAATGTGTAATCCCATTCACAGACTACAGACTATGAATCCAACTGTGGTCATCAGACAAGCTCAGTACCAAACCGCCGTGTGTCCTGAGGGGAAACTGTGTCGAATGAAAAAGCCAATAAACTATACTGCCTTTACATCAATTAAAGGGTAGATTACTTCCATGCGTTATCTCTGTGTTAACGATGCACACTACATTTATGAATTTATACATTTTCCAAGAAGTTGTAAAACGCTTTTCTTATCAAAGTGGCTAGTTTTAGTTGGATACAAATGCTGAATCCCAAATTGCAACTTATTCCCTATGGGCCCTGGTCAAACGTAGTGCACCATGTCGGGAATAGGGTGCTATTTGGGATGCATACAAAGAATGTCCATTTATCTTGTTAATGGGCCAGATAAATTATGTAGAGTTGAATTGTAGTGGCAAAATAAATGTAAATTACTGACTCAAATTAGCTGAAATTGAATTCCGCCCCACACTGACAACACACACATGCCCACACACACACACACACACACACACACACACACACACACACACAACCATGCATTGCTTGGATGTGGTCAACGTTCTTGTTAGTAGATTCCCTAATCAAATCAATACTATGCTATGAAGGCCAGTCTGCCTTACCAGTTTATCTAATTGATATCAATGTTGATGGACACAGTACAATTTCACACAACCATACACACATCAGGTTGACGACCTGGCTAGCTGGCAGTGGAGGCAGATAAAACCTTTAGGCTGAACACACACACCAACACACAGACTCTCTCTCTCTCCCTCTCTTTACTCCTCTCTCTCTGTCTCTCTGTCTCTCTCCTCTCTCGCTATCTCCTTCTATCTCTCTCTCACTCTCTCCTATCACTCTCTTCTTCTCTTCTTCTCTCTCTCTCTCTCTCTCTCCTATCTCTCTCTTCTCTCTCGCAATCTCCTATCTCTCTCTCCTCTCTCACTATCTCCTTCTATCTCTCTCTCACTCTCTCTCTCTTCTCTCTCTCTCCTATCACTCTCTTCTCTCTCGCAATCTCCTATCTCTCTCTTGCAATCTCCTATCTCTCTCACTCTCTCTTCTCTCTCGCAATCTCCTATCTCTTCTCTCTCTCTCTCTCTCTTTCTCTCTCGCCTTCTCTTTACTCCTCTCTCTCTCTCTCTTTCTCTCTCGCCTTCTCTTTACTCCTCTCTCTCTCTCTCTGTCTCTCTCCTCTCTCGCAATCTCCTATCTCTCTCGCAATCTCCTCTCTCTGGTGAGGGTCTTCAAATGATGCTGTCCTCCTTTTCAATCTGTACCCAAAGAGGGGTGTTATAAAGTACCCAAAGAGGGGTGTTATAAAGTACCCAAAGAGGGGTGTTATAAAGTACCCAAAGAGGGGTGTAAACAATTAACCTGAACACAATGTTCTATATTTGGAGAAGACAAATGAATCTCCACAAAGAATGTAATTATACAGAGGGAATTATCATGTTTAATGAAGCAGCAGACCACAGTGACCTCAAACTCCTTCACAAACAAAGCACTGCACACTGTGATTAGTAGCTCACCCAAAATGCTCCTTGTATAAAAAATAAATAAATAAAATGGAATATGAATGTGCCTTTCTATAGACCAATCAAACTCATGTCCTTGGTCAACACATCAGACGAATAAAGTGCCACCCAAACCTCAACAAATAATTATTTATCTAAATTAATATGTATTAGACATTGAGGCCAGATGTTGTAAGACTCTTATAACTACAACATAATTCCCCTATTCATTTAATCATTCAAGGAGACCCGGACCCTAAAAAACCCTGAGAGCTTTCCATGTTAATTCTTTAAAGATTTTATAGCTTTCCAATTCATTCTTCCAGGTCAGTTAGTCTAAACCAGTCTTTAGTCTAAACCAGTCTTTAGTCTAAACCAGTTTAAACCAGACTTTAGTCGAAACCAGTTTAAACCAATCTTTAGTCTAAACCAGTCTTTAGACTAAACCAGTCTTTAGTCTAAACCCGCCTTTAATCTAAACCAGTCTAAACCAGTCTTTAATCTAAACCAGTCTTTAGTCCAAACCAATCTTTAGTCTAAACTATTCTTTAATCTAAACCAGTCTAAACCAGTCTTAATCTAAACCAGTCTAAACCAGTCTTTAGTCTAAACTAGTCTAAACCAGTCATTAATCTAAACCAGTATTTAGTCTAAACCAGTCTAAATTGCCTTACCTCCCTAATCTTACTTCATTTGCACACAAATGTCTATTGTGTTATTGACTGTACGTTTGTTTATTCCGTGGGTAACTGTTGTTTGTGTCGCGCCGCTTTGCTTTATCTTGGCCAGGTCGCAGTTGTAAATGAGAACTTGTACTCAACTGGCCAACCTGGTTAAATAAAGGTGAAATAAAAAAAGCTACATTTTTTTATTTTTTTAAAATCAGTCACCATTTTAAAGACAAGACTCTCCTTTATCTAACCACACTGTCCGATTTCAAAAAGGCTTTACAACGAAAGCAAAACATTAGATTATGTCAGGAGAGTACCCAGCCAGAAATAATCAGACACCCATTTTTCAAGCTAGCATATAATGTCACAAAAACCAAAACCACAGCTAAATGCAGCACTAACCTTTGATGATCTTCATCAGATGACACTCCTAGGACATTATGTTATACAATACATGCATGTTTTGTTCAATCAAGTTCATATTTATATCAAAAAACAGCTTTTTACATTAGCATGTGATGTTCAGAACTAGCATTCCCACCGAACACTTCCGGTGAATTTACTAAATTACTCACGATAAACGTTCACAAAAAACATAATTATTTTAAGAATTATAGATACAGAACTCCTTTATGCAATCGCGGTGTCCGATTTTAAAATAGCTTTTTGGTGAAAGCACATTTTGCAATATTCTGAGTAGATAGCTAGCCTGTGATGGCCGGGCTATTTTGACACCCACCAAGTTTGGTACTCACCAAACTCAGATTTACTATAAGAAAAATTTGATTACCTTTGCTGTTCTTCGTCAGAATGCACTCCCAGGACTTCTACTTCAACAACAAATGTTGGTTTGGTTCCAAATAATCCATAGTTATATCCAAATAGCGGCGTTTTGTTTGTGCGTTCAAGACACTATCCGAAGGGTAACGAAGGGTGACGCACGGACGCGTATCGTGACAAATAATTTCAAAATATTCCATTACCGTACTTCGAAGCATGTCAAACGCTGTTTAAAATCAATTTTTATGCAATTTTTCTCGTAAAATAGCGATAATATTCCAACCGGGAGTCGTTGTTTTCGTTCAAAGACTGAAAATGTAAAATGGACTCTTCACGTGCACGCGCGCACCCGTCTCATTGTTCTCAGATCGACCACTATCCAAATGCGCTACTGTTTTTCAGCCATGGACTGCAAAGTCATCATTCAACGTTTTGGCGCCTTCTGAGAGCCTATGGGAGCCTTAGAAAGTGTCACGTTACAGCAGAGATCCTCTGTTTTCAAAAAAGAGGCTAAAGAACGCCAAGAAATGGTCAGAGAGGGCACTTCCTGTTTGGAATCTTCTCAGGTTTTGGCCTGCCATATGAGTTCTGTTACACTCACAGACACCATTCAAACAGTTTTAGAAACTTTAGGGTGTTTTCTATCCAAATCAAACAATTATATGCATATTCTAGTTTCTGGGCAGGAGTAATAAACAGATTAAATCGGGTACGTTTTTTATCCTGCCGTGAAAATACTGCCCCCTATCCATAACAGGTTAACTAGCTAGTGTGAGACAACATTTACATAATAACCTGTTCCACCCTCTTAACTAGCTAGTGTGAGACAACACTTACATAATAACCTGTTCCTCTCTCTTAACTAGCTAGTGTGAGACAACACTTACATAATAACCTGTTCCACCCTCTTAACTAGCTAGTGTGAGACAACACTTACATAATAACCTGTTCCTCCCTCTTAACTAGCTAGTGTAAGACAACACTTACATAATAACCTGTTCCTCCCTTTTAACTAGCTAGTGTGAGACAACACTTACATAATAACCTGTTCCTCCCTCTTAACTAGCTTTAACAAGTATTGACAGCTTCTCTAGTCAAGAAGGATGCACCAAGTCCAGAACAGACTATGGGAGGCACACAGTACTACATAGAGCCATGACTACATGGAACTCTATTCCACATTAGGGAACTGATGCAAGCAGTAGAATCAAATTTCAAAAACAGTGGTGTAATAATGTTATATGATGTACTGTTTTAAAAATGCACCTTATGGTACAACGGGGACTGTAAAGAGACACACACAAAGGTACAGACACACGCACTCTACACACACGTACATTGTAATATTGCTGTATTATACATTTTGTATTGTAGATATGTAGTGGTGTAATAATGTTATATGATGTACTGTTTTATCTTTTGTTGTATATGTAATGTAAGTGTCTTTATGCGTTTGGACCTGAGGAAGAGTAGCTGTAGCCTTGGCAGAACTAATGGGGATCCTAATAAATACCAGTCATTCAGCGAGCGCTCCTTGACCACTCCTCATTCAGAGGACAATATGCTGAGTAAGAACCCACCAGATGTTGGTACTCCCTGAAACAGATTCCCTCTCCTCTCTAAAGACATTTCATCCAGCAGGGGTCAGCTAACAGCCATGTGTTCAGGGTCACCCAGGTGTCAAAGTTTATACGATAATACCCCTATACACACCATCTGCATTTCTGGATTTCTGCTTCCTGCTCAAGGGAATTATGGGAAGGGACTAAGTGATGCCAAAATGTCACATAGTGATAAAGATGATTTCACTATAGCAATATGATAAGATGGAATCTGATCTATGAAAGCAACCTCTAATGTATCAGATAGACCACCTACTGTCCTACAGGGTCCAGTTGAGTTAGAGGGCAGTGTAATGCATCGCTGTCTGACCCTACTACCCTGACACAGACCCCTTGACCTCCTCCGGACGTTCCCACACACAGAGGTGATGACCTTCGTACCCTACTGTAATCCCTCCCAACATGAGAGAAAGTAGAAACATTAAAGGTCAAAGGAATGCATAGAGCTATTTGTGTTTTAGCTCAGTAGTGGAGCTTGCCTTGCTAGTTCATTCAGCCTGTAGTCTTTAGACGTTCCTCTACTGAGACAGAGAATGACGGGAGGAATTTGACCAACAGAGTGAAAGCTTGTGGATTTAATGTTCCATTACACGTGTATTTCTATTCAGTTCATTCAGTTTTTTCTGACAGAACCACGCTCACTATCAAATAGAAGCAATTAGCAGCGCTAACTAACCTGCTTTCACACCACTGCCCAGTGACAGGGGACTGGGCTGGGGGATCTGGCTGAGCTAGTTTGTGTAATGTTCAGGAACAATAGGAATGAGGGGCTACCGCTCCACCACCACATCACAATGTCATCCAGCACAGACTAACCAGGCTGTAGGATCACACAGCCTGTACTGAGTGGAGCTACCGCTCCACCACCACATCACAATGTCATCCAGCACAGACTAACCAGGCTGTAGGATCACACAGCCTGTACTGAGTGGAGCTACCGCTCCACCACCACATCACAATGTCATCCAGCACAGACTAACCAGGCTGTAGGATCACACAGCCTGTACTGAGTGGAGCTACCGCTCCACCACCACATCACAATGTCATCCAGCACAGACTAACCAGGCTGTAGGATCACACAGCCTGTACTGAGTGGAGCTACCGCTCCACCACCACATCACAATGTCATCCAGCACAGACTAACCAGGCTGTAGGATCACACAGCCTGTACTGAGAGGGGCAGCTGCTCATTGGCCTCTTTTGTCTGACCAATATGTGGACTATCTCCAACCCATCCCCACAAACCAACAACAGAGACTACTATCAATACCTGCATGCAGATTGACACACCCAATGATAGAGACTACTATCAATATCTGCATGCAGATTGACACACCCAATGATAGAGACTACTATCAATACCTGCATGCAGATTGACACACCCAATGATAGAGACTACTATCAATACCTGCATGCAGATTGACACACCCAATGATAGAGACTACTATCAATACCTGCATGCAGATTGACACACCCAATGATAGAGACTACTATCAATATCTGCATGCAGATTGACACACCCAATGATAGAGACTACTATCAATACCTGCATGCAGATTGACACACCCAATGATAGAGACTACTATCAATACCTGCATGCAGATTGACACACCCAAACTGTCATTTGCTGGTTTGGATACTTTTCTTTCACATTGTAATTTCCAGAATGATTCCAGCTGCAATAATGGATGAATAAACAGGCCAGCACAGCATTATTTTACTCAGCTTGGCTTTACTCGGGGTGGCTTTACTCGGCTTGGCTTTACTCGGCTTGGCTTTACTCGGCTTGGCTTTCCTCGGCTTGGCTTTACTCGGCTTGGCTTTACTCGGGGTGGCTTTACTCGGCTTGGCTTTACTCGGCTTGGCTTTACTCGGGGTGGCTTTACTCGGCTTGGCTTTACTCGGCTTGGCTTTACTCGGCTTGGCTTTACTCGGGGTGGTTTTACTCGGCTTGGCTTTACTCGGCTTGGCTTTACTCGGCTTGGCTTTACTCGGGGTGGTTTTACTCGGCTTGGCTTTACTCGGCTTGGCTTTACTCGGCTTGGCTTTACTCGGGGTGGTTTTACTCGGCTTGGCTTTACTCGGGGTGGCTTTCCTCGGCTTGGCTTTACTCGGCTTGGCTTTACTCGGGGTGGCTTTACTCGGGGTGGCTTTACTCGGGGTGGCTTTACTCGGCTTGGCTTTACTCGGCTTGGCTTTACTCGGCTTGGCTTTACTCGGCTTGGCTTTACTCGGCTTGGCTTTACTCGGGGTGGCTTTACTCGGCTTGGCTTTACTCGGCTTGGCTTTACTCGGGGTGGCTTTACTCGGCTTGGCTTTACTCGGCTTGGCTTTACTCGGGGTGGCTTTACTCGGCTTGGCTTTACTCGGGGTGGCTTTACTCGGCTTGGCTTTACTCGGCTTGGCTTTACTCGGCTTGGCTTTACTCGGCTTGGCTTTACTCGGCTTGGCTTTACTCAGCTTGGCTTTACTCGGGGTGGCTTTACTCGGGGTGGCTTTACTCAGCTTGGCTTTACTCGGGGTGGCTTTACTCGGCTTGGCTTTACTCAGCTTGGCTTTACTCGGCTTGGCTTTACTCGGGGTGGCTTTACTCGGGGTGGCTTTACTCGGGGTGGCTTTACTCGGCTTGGCTTTACTCGGCTTGGCTTTACTCGGGGTGGCTTTACTCAGCTTGGCTTTACTCAGCTTGGCTTTACTCGGGGTGGCTTTACTCAGCTTGGCTTTACTCAGCTTGGCTTTACTCGGGGTGGCTTTACTCAGCTTGGCTTTACTCGGGGTGGCTTTACTCGGGGTGGCTTTACTCGGGGTGGCAGGTAACCTAGTGGATAGACTGTTGGGCCAGTAACCGAAAGGTTGCTGGATTCAATCCCTGAGCTGACAAAGTAAAAATCTGTTGTTCTGCCCCTGAACAAGGCAGTTAACCCACTGTTCTCCGATAGGCTGTTATTGTAAATAAGAATTTGTTCTTAACTGACTTGCCTAGTTAAATAAAGGTTTAAAAAAAATACTTGGCTTGGCTTGGTTCAGCAGTGTGAAAAGATCATGTCTAATCACCTTCCACTGTCCTCTGCATACATTCACCTCAGCATCCTGTATCAGTCTCCAGTTCAGATGACTCTTCAGGAATAATAACACAAAGATCAGATTAATATTGAACGGTTTACTCTTGCTTTCTCTCTCTCTCTCATTTCTTTCCTCTCTCTCCCCTTTCTCTCTCTCCCCCTCTCCTTCTCTCGCTCATTCATTCTCTCCATCTTTCTCTCTCGCTCTCTTTCTGTCTCTTATGGGAAGGTACTAAGTGATGCCAAAATGTCACATAGTGATAAAGATGATTTCACTATAGCTATACAGTATGATAAGATGGAATCTGATCTATGAAAGCTCTCTCTCTCTCTCTCTCTCTCTCTCTCTCCTCTCTCTCTCTCTCTCTCTCTCTCTCTCTCTCTCTCTCTCTCTCTCTCTCTCTCTCTCTCTCTCTCTCTCTCTCTCTCTCTCTCTCTCTCTCTCTCTCTCTCTCTCTCTCTCTCTCTCTCTCACACTCTACCTTTCACTAGTCTAGATCTAAAATTAAGCATTATGGATCACAGGAACATTTCCTCCTACACATAGAGACAGAGACAGATACAATTACTTACAGTGTGCAGGGCCAATCACCTCCCTGATTTAACATCCATGCAGAACATGGTATATTACCCACACAGCACTGTGTTTCTATACATGGTTATACAATACAACATGGTATATTACCCACACAGCACTGTGTTTCTATACATGGTTATACATTACAACATGGTATATTACCCACACAGCACTGTGTTTCTATACATGGTTATACATTACAACATGGTATATTACCCACACAGCACTGTGTTTCTATACATGGTTATACATTACAACATGGTATATTACCCAAACAGCACTGTGTTTCTATACATGGTTATACATTACAACATGGTATATTACCCACACAGCACTGTGTTTCTATACATGGTTAAACAATACAACATGGTATATTACCCACACAGCACTGTGTTTCTATACATGGTTATACATTACAACATGGTATATTACCCAAACAGCACTGTGTTTCTATACATGGTTATACATTACAACATGGTATATTACCCACACAGCACTGTGTTTCTATACATGGTTAAACAATACAACATGGCATATTACCCAAACAGCACCCACACAGCACTGTGTTTCTATACATGGTTAAACATTACAACATGGTATATTACCCACACAGCACTGTGTTTCTATACATAGTTATACATTACAACATGGTATATTACCCAAACAGGACTGTGTTTCTATACATGGTTATACATTACAACATGGTATATTACCCACACAGCACTGTGTTTCTATACATGGTTATACATTACAACATGGTATATTACCCACACAGCACTGTGTTTCTATACATGGTTATACATTTCAACATGGTATATTACCCAAACAGCACCCACACAGCACTGTGTTTCTATACATGGTTATACATTACAACATGGTATATTACCCACACAGCACTGTGTTTCTATACATGGTTAAACATTACAACATGGTATATTACCCACACAGCACTGTGTTTCTATACATGGTTATACATTACAACATGGTATATTACCCACACAGCACTGTGTTTCTATACATGGTTATACATTACAACATGGTATATTACCCAAACAGCACTGTGCTTCTATACATGGTTATACATTACAACATGGTATATTACCCACACAGCACTGTGTTTCTATACATGGTTATACATTACAACATGGCATATTACCCACACAGCACTGTGTTTCTATACATGGTTATACATTACAACATGGTATATTACCCACACAGCACTGTGTTTCTATACATGGTTATACATTACAACATGGTATATTACCCAAACAGCACTGTGTTTCTATACATGGTTAAACAATACAACATGGTATATTACCCACACAGCACTGTGTTTCTATACATGGTTAAACATTACAACATGGCATATTACCCAAACAGCACTGTGTTTCTATACATGGTTAAACAATACAACATGGCGTATTATCATAACTATTTGAAGATTTTGCAGTTTGGGTAAGTACTACATTGAGGTTGACCTTTATTTCCCATTTCCTTCAGCAAAATATGTTCTTTAACTACAAAACTCATCATGCCATGATCACTATAATCATTAAGGAAATATAGTACATATTAGATGATGGTTAAAACAGAATAATGTCTGAGCGTAAACAATCAGCAGTCTAACAGCTGTGTTCCCCATTGGCCTTGACCCAGCTCTACTAGTCATGTAGTAGAAGCATAGAGAGGTGTTTTACACACACACACACACACACACACACACACACACACACACACACACACACACACACACACACACACACACACACACACACACACACACACACACACACACACACACACACACACACACACACACACACACACACACACACACACACAGTCTGCATAGGAGGAAAACTAAAAGTAAAGTTAGTCTCTTGAGATTTTCTCCGGTGATAGATGGCGACAGGGGAGAACTGTCTGCATCTCATTACCAAACCCCGGCAACGCTAAGACATCTTCTCTTTGATATCTAGCTAGTTTTCCCCAGGTGCCAAATTACTGGGTGAGCCCTGGCAGTACACAGTTAAAACTCATCTCTAGGATCTGTTTTTTGACCTGTCACTTCAAAATAAACCCTTTCTGAAACCAGTCAACCCACAGAGATAGCTGAGAAATAAACCCTTTCTGAACCCAGTCAACCCACAGAGATAGCTGAGAAATAAACCCTTTCTGAACCCAGTCAACCCACAGAGATAGCTGAGAAATAAACCCTTTCTGAACCCAGTCAACCCACAGAGATAGCTGAGAAATAAACCCTTTCTGAACCCATTCAACCCACAGAGATAGCTGAGAAATAAACCCTTTCTGAACCCAGTCAACCCACAGAGATAGCTGAGAAATAAACCCTTTCTGAACCCAGTCAACCCACAGAGATAGCTGAAAAATCAAGTGTTGTGGGATCATTCTCCTGTTCTGTCTCTGGTTGTTGTATTCACTGTCTCGGGCTTGTGGCTGTCTAGACCCCTACTGTTTGTTGCTGTTCCCATCTTCCATGCGACCTGCCCTGTCTGAAATTGCGGGGAGTAACAGTGTAGCCTTCGTTGCGACAATGACAAAGACCAAAGCCGGTGGGAGTACCGTTGAAGACAGTGGTGTCTCTCTATCACAGATGAAGGATCTTTTAAACAAACAGAAATAGTTTTACAAGCAGTTATTACAACAAACAAAAAAATTGCTTCAAGTGTTTTGTCCAAATACTGGTGGAGTCAACTAATAAAATAATAGACCCGACCAGAGAGGTCCAGGACCTGGAGAACAGTTTGCAGTTCTCCCAAGGTCACCCCGATGAGTTTAAACAGGAAAACGGCAAGGTGACAACAATCTGTAAGTCATTGAGAGAGGACATTAGTCAAGAACTTGAGGGGAATGTACATCTTCCTCAACGAGGACTATCCTAAAGATGTGCGCTAGAAGATAAAATAACTTATCCCGGCCATGAAAGCTGCCAGAGCGAGTGGGGCCGTACTTACATTCCCTATGAAAGGCTCATTGTCCACCTTCCCTCCCAAAAGCCTGGAAGGGATGGGAGAGCCAAGCCTATGGGTTCGTAGCTTCAACCCTGCAACACACACACACACTTACTGTACACACAGCAACTGATTAATGGGCTGCTAATGTTTTTTTCTCTTGCTTTGTTTGTTCTTTTCCATATTATGTCTATCTCTGAGAAGCTACCCAGGAAAGGGCTGAAAATAGCCCATATTAATATGTGGAGCTTTAGAAATAAGGTTCATGAAATCAATAACTTGCTAACATCAGATAACATGAATATATTAGCCATTTCTGAGACTCACCTAGATAATTCCTTTGATGATACAGCAGTAGCAATACAAGGATATAACATCTATAGAAGAGACAGGAATGCTTATGGGGGTGGAAGGATCGACACAGAAGATGAGAAGCAGGTACAGGGAGGGAAGGTTTAATAGCTGACGGACATGAAACAGAACAGGAACAGCGTCTGGACGGGAACACATAACAACAATTAATGAGGACACAGGGAACACCACCGAGGAACAGACAGATATACAGGGGGTAATCAACAACGTGAAGGAGTCCAGGTGAGTCCAATGAGCGCTGCTGCGCGTAATGATGTTGACAGGTGCATGTAAAGAAGGGTAGCCTGGTGCCCTCGAGAGCCAGGGAGGGGGAGTGGGAGCAGGCGTGACAGGGGGCGGTGTTGCTATATATATTCAGAGCCATATCCCAGTAAGGCTTAGAAAAGAGCTCATGTCAAATGTTATTGAATTACTGTGGCTGCAGGTTCACCTGCCTCATCTAAAGCCTATTCTTCTGGGGTGTTGCTATAGGCCACCAAGTGTTAACAGTCGGTATTTAAATAATATGTGTGAAACGCTTGATAGTGTATGTGATGTAAACAGAGAGGTCTACTTTCTTGGGGTCCTGAATATTGACTGGTATCCATCAAGCTATCTGCTCAAGAGGAAGCTTCTCACTATAACCAGTGCCTGTAATCTGGTTCAGGTTATTAATCAACCTACAGAAACAAGATCATCCACATGTATTGATCACATTTATACTAATACTATATAACTCTATTCTAATGCTGTATCCATACCCATTGGATGCAGTGATCACAATATAGTGGCAATATCTAGGAGAACCAAGGTTCCAAAAGCTGGGCTAAAATAGTATATAAGAGATCCTACAATTTTTTTTGCTGTGACTCTAATGTGGAATATTTGTTGGTCTGATGTGATTAATAAGGAGCATCCAGACGCTGCACTTCTTCCTATTATTGATAAGCATGCACCTGTTAAGAAACTCAATGTTAGAACTGTTAACTTACATCTAGACGTTCCGCTAGCGGAACACCTGCTCCAATATCCAATGATGGGCGTGGCGCGAAATACAAACTCCTCTAAAATACAAAAACTTCAATTTTTCAAACATATGACTATTTCACAGCATTTTAAAGATAAGACTCTCCTTTATCTAACCACACTGTCCGATTTCAAAAAGGCTTTACAACGAAAGCAAAACATTAGATTATGTCAGCAGAGTACCAAGCCAGAAATAATCAGACACCCATTTTTCAAGCTAGCATATAATGTCACAAAAACCCAGAAGACAGCTAAATGCAGCACTAACCTTTTATGATCTTCATCAGATGACAACCCTAGGACATTATGTTATACAATACATGCATGTTTTGTTCAATCAAGTTCATATTTATATCAAAAACCAGCTTTTTACATTAGCATGTGACGTTCAGAACTAGCATACCCCCCGCAAACTTCCGGGGAATTCGCTAACATTTTACTAAATTACTCACGATAAACGTTCACAAAAAGCATAACAATTATTTTAAGAATTATAGATACAGACCTCCTCTATGCACTCGATATGTCCGATTTTAAAATAGCTTTTTGGTGAAAGCACATTTTGCAATATTCTAAGTACATAGCCCAGGCATCACGGGCTAGCTATTTAGACACCCGGCAAGTTTAGCACTCACCAATATCAGCTTTACTATTATAAAAGTTTCATTACCTTTTGTTGTCTTCGTCAGAATGCACTCCCAGGACTGCTACTTCAATAACAAATGTTGGTTTGGTCCAAAATAATCCATCGTTAAATCCGAATAGCGGCGTTTTGTTCGTGCGTTCCAGACACTATCCGAAATGGTAAAGAAGGGTCGTGCGCATGGCGCAATTCGTGACAAAAAAATTCTAAATATTCCATTACCGTACTTCGAAGCATGTCAACCGCTGTTTAAAATCCATTTTTACGCCATTTTTCTCGTAGAAAAGCGATAATATTCCGACAGGGAATCTCCTTTTCGGCAAACAGAGGAAAAAATCACAAAGGCGGGGGCGGTAGGAGTGGTAACCAGATTAAATCGGGTATGTTTTTTATCCAGCCGTGAAAATACTGCCCCCTAGCCATAACAGCCCCCTAGCCATAAGGCTCCAGTGTCTGTGTTCTTTTGCCCATCTTAATCTTTTATTTTTAGAAGCCCGAATGAAATATGGCTTTTTCTTTGCAACTCTGCCTAGAAGGCCAGAATCCCGGAGTCGCCTCTTCACTGTTGACGTTGAGACTGGTGTTTTTCTGGTACTATTTAATGAAGCTGCCAGTTGAGGACTTCTGAGGCATCTGTTTCTCAAACTATACACTCTAATGTACTTGTCCTCTTGCTCAGTTGTGCACCGGGGCCTCCCACTCCTCTTTCTATTCTAGTTAGAGACAGTTTGCTGTTTTGTGATGAGAGTAGTACACAGCGTTGTAAGAGATCTTCAGTTTCTTGGCAATTTCTCACATGGAATAGCCTTCGTTTCTCAGAAAAAGAATAGACTGACGAGTTTCAGAAGAAAGTTCTTTGTTTCTGGCCATTTTGAGCCTGTAATCGAACTCACAAATGCTGATGCTCCAGATACTCAACTAGTCTAAAAAAGGCCAGTTTTATTGCTTCTTTAATCAGAACTACAGTTTTCAGCTGTGCTAACATAATTGCAAAAGGGTTTTCTAATGATCAATTAGACTTTTAAAATGACAAACTTATATTAGCTAACACAACGTGCTATTGAAACACAGGAGTGATGGTTGCTGATAATGGGCCTCTGTGCGCCTATGTAGAAATTCCATAAAAGATTAGCTGTTTCAGCTACAATAGTCATTTACAACATTAACAATGTCTACACTGTATTTCTGATCAATTTGATGTTATTTTGATAGACAAAAAATGTGCTTTTCTTTAAAAAAACAAGTGACTCCAAACTTTTAAACGGTAGTGTATATATATATATATTTATTTTTTTAATGCAAAATGTAGGGCTCAAAACATGACGGGTCGCCACTGCGTATTCATGCATAAAAAAACAAATAATCAAAGAAAAGCATTGTAAGTTTGAATTTTGTAAAGTTAGTGTGGGACAGTTGGAAAAAATATTGTTATCAATCAATAATGGCAAACATCCTGGCATTGACAACGTAGATGGAAGGCTCTGAGGATGTTAGCTGACTCTATAGTCACTCCTATCTGTCATATCTTTAATCTGAGTCTAGAGGAAGGTGTTTGTCCTCAGGCCTGGAGGGAAGCCAAAGTCATTCCGCTACCAAAGAATGGTAAAGCGGTCTTTACAGGTTCTAACAGCAGACCAATCAGCTTTATGCCAGCTCTTAGCAAACTGTTGGAAAAAATGGTGTTTGATCAAATACAATTCTGTTTCTCTCTAAACAAATTGATAACAGACTTTCAGCATGCTTACAGAGAAGGGCACTCAACATGTACATCGCTGACACAAATGACTGGTGATTGGTTGAAATAAATTGATAATAAGAAGATTGAGGAAGCTGAACAAAACATGTCACCATGCCATTGGATGTAAAGGTTGGTGAAAATGCCTTTAGTTGATGACTGTTTTGCAAATTCAATCAGTTTGCAACGTTGATTCAATGTCCCCACATAGATTCTTTGGGTTGAAATTACGTGGTAACAACGCCTCCTCAAATAATATTATAACTGAGAAGTTGCTTGAATATTAATAGAGGTTCTCATTCAAATGACGCAGAAACAGGATTGTGAAAAGGCACTAGGTTATATGTAGGGCAGAGGAGCTTTGTGTCAGTCTGATGCAATTCACTTTGAAGTCATTCTACAATTCCTACAGTGCTTGCCTCTTTGGGACGAGACATGCATCCTTGTTTTGTATATGACTATTGCATCAGCAGAATCTTCTATTCTTTTAAAAGTGCTTTACCTCTGAAAATGGAATGTAAGACGGCATCAATCAAACGCAACACAATCTCTCAGGTCGTGAACCAGTATAATGAGTGCAGAAAAAAACTGTAAACTCTTGGAACAACATACAGCCATTGGCTGGCTCATCATCAGCATTTTTCACCGACTTCGCATATTTCGATGCCTCTCTCACTACGAGCCAACGCTAGTCATTAAAAATGCATCCGTCTCAATTAGGCGATAACGCTTTAACTCTTCTCCACGCGAGGTGTTCCCATCCCCAATCCATCACGCTCTGTGTGTAACCCGATAACATGCGCCTCGCCTTCTCACAGGTGTTGGGTAGGTAGGTGTGTGGGTGCGGACAGAGGCAGCAGTAGGCTTTGTTGCAGTGGACCAATAGATGGGGGAAGAGAGGTGTAATTCAGTACTCAGGCTATATGAAGTAATGTTGCTAATGACTCTTTTAAACAAGCCATTTGTCTCAGCTGGATTTTGACTGTGACAGAACCTGATATCTTCATTCTATTGAGCCCGAGAGGCAGGCAGCTTGAGAGGCGATGGGAGGAGGGGTGTGGCAGGGTTTCACATGACAAGAAAACAAAACAGCTTCCCAAAACAAACCTCCCTTCAAAACACCAACCTGCACAGAGAGAGACCGAGACATCATCCTGGGCTTCCATTTCACATCACTGAGCCCAATGAAGACAAAACACCTTTCTGAATAATGGAAACTTCCAGAGGTGATATTTTCATCACAGTTGGTAGTCTACTACTGTGATGTACCTCTTCCTCTGACGGCGTTATTATAAACTCTACCCAGCATTCTCCTTCAGAAGTCCTCCTGACAGTGTCCTAGCTTTCTGTCATTCATTAGGTGAGTGAGAGGGAGAGACAGTGAGAGAAAAGAGAGATATTCATTAAGAAACAGAATGGGAGAGAGAGGGGAGGAAAGAAGAGAGAGATAAAGAAAGAAACAGAACGGGAAAGGGGAGGAGAGAGAGAGAGAGAGAGAGAGAGAGAGAGAGAGAGGGGGGGGGGGGAGAGATATGGAGAGATAAGATGACAGCCCCTCCAGGGTCCGGGTCCTGAGTGATGCGTTGTGTTTTCAGGCAAGGCTACGGTGGCGTCGAATTCTCCTTTTATCAGCGTGGCAGCCAATCTGTCAGCCTACTGCTGTACACTCCTGCTAGGTGAGAGGTTGTCAGGCTAGCCCTTAATGAGATAGTTTACTCTGCTGTACACTACTGCTAGGTGAGAGGTTGTCAGGCTAGCCCTTAATGAGATAGTTTACTCTGCTCTACACTACTGCTAGGTGAGAGGTTGTCAGGCTAGCCCTTAATGAGATAGTTTACTCTGCTGTTCACTACTGCTAGGTGAGAGGTTGTCAGGCTAGCCCTTAATGAGATAGTTTACTCTGCTGTGCACTACTGCTAGGTGAGAGGTTGTCAGGCTAGCCCTTAATGAGATAGTTTACTCTGCTGTGCACTACTGCTAGGTGAGAGGTTGTCAGGCTAGCCCTTAATGAGATAGTTTACTCTGCTGTTCACTCCTGCTAGGTGAGAGGTTGTCAGGCTAGCCCTTAATGAGATAGTTTACTCTGCTCTACACTCCTGCTAGGTGAGAGGTTGTCAGGCTAGCCCTTAATGAGATAGTTTACTCTGCTGTACACTCCTGCTAGGTGAGAGGTTGTCAGGCTAGCCCTTAATGAGATAGTTTACTCTGCTGTGCACTACTGCTAGGTGAGAGGTTGTCAGGCTAGCCCTTAATGAGATAGTTTACTCTGCTGTTCACTCCTGCTAGGTGAGAGGTTGTCAGGCTAGCCCTTAATGAGATAGTTTACTCTGCTGTACACTCCTGCTAGGTGAGAGGTTGTCAGGCTAGCCCTTAATGAGATAGTTTACTCTGCTGTACACTCCTGCTAGGTGAGAGGTTGTCAGGCTAGCCCTTAATGAGATAGTTTACTCTGCTGTTCACTCCTGCTAGGTGAGAGGTTGTCAGGCTAGCCCTTAATGAGATAGTTTACTCTGCTGTTCACTACTGCTAGGTGAGAGGTTGTCAGGCTAGCCCTTAATGAGATAGTTTACTCTGCTGTACACTCCTGCTAGGTGAGAGGTTGTCAGGCTAGCCCTTAATGAGATAGTTTACTCTGCTCTACACTCCTGCTAGGTGAGAGGTTGTCAGGCTAGCCCTTAATGAGATAGTTTACTCTGCTGTACACTCCTGCTAGGTGAGAGGTTGTCAGGCTAGCCCTTAATGAGATAGTTTACTCTGCTCTACTATACTCCAAGGCTGAGCGCTACACATGAAGAACGATGGGAACCACTGACAGGGAACGCTCCCTTCACTCTCTCTTCTTACATGGAAGTTTGATTCTTACATGGGAGACCACAGGGGACTGCCAATGCTGCTTCTGATCATTGGAAACATAGGCTACTCAGTGTGCACACTTCAACCATCAGAGACAGGTTTATCACATATGAGATGGTAGACAGTGTAGAATCACAGACAGGTACATCACATATGAGATGGTAGACAGTGTAGAATCACAGACAGGTACATCACATATGAGATGGTAGACAGTGTAGAATCACAGACAGGTTCATCACGTATGAGATGGTGGAAAGTGTAGTTGTAGTCGTGACAAAGGAAGTGGTTATCCACAGTGCTTCAACCAATCACAGTGGAAATTACAGTATTTCTATCTGTCAGGGGTTGTATGGATCATTTCTCTGTAGACCTTCTGACAGAAAACACACTACTACTACAACACTACACCCACTACACTCTGCTGCTGATTCCATTGCCTTCTGGATGGATTCACAGAACTCCTTTTAGGGACACTTTCCTGCTTAGAATACATTTATATTTCAGGCAGGATATTTTTGGACGATTTCAAAGTTGACACACCAAAAACCTGATTTCATGAACCACAGTTGTCATGGGATTTGAATTAAACATTCTCTACATGAAGACGAGACTTTGGTGTTAATCTCTAATTGGACTCAAAGAGGATTTGGTTGCTTCCTGTCGTTGCTTTGCTAGCCAGAGCCCTGGTTAGTTATTTAGGGGAGGAGAAGGGGAAAGGATTCGGTTTGGTGCGATTCCCAAATCAGTCTGGGGGGTCCCTTTGCAGACAGAGTAGAAATATCTGGCAGAATGCTGACAGGCAACAAGAGAGGCTTATAAGGAGGTATCATGGTCACAAAGGCAGAAACAGACTGCTTTACCCCAGTAGTCATTTCAAACATTCACAACAACTGCTGGGAATGGGAATCATTTAAATGCCAGCTGGAACATGCTAAGCATAGAATTATTCTACAATGCAATCCATAGAAGGCTAGCTTGGTCCCACATCTGCTTGTGGTGTACAGACACCTCCTATGGTTGTTATTCAGCACAAACAGATCTGGGGCCAGGCTTATATAGAAGGATACAGCTAACTCCTATGGTTGTTATTCAGCACAAACAGATCTGGGGCCAGGCTTATATAGAAGGATACAGCTAACTCCTATGGTTGTTATTCAGCACAAACAGATCTGGGGCCAGGCTTATATCGAAGGATACAGCTAACTCCTATGGTTGTTATTCAGCACAAACAGATCTGGGGCCAGGCTTATATAGAAGGATACAGCTAACTCCTATGGTTATTATTCAGCACAAACAGATCTGGGGCCAGGCTTATATAGAAGGATACAGCTAACTCCTATGGTTGTTATTCAGCACAAACAGTTCTGAGGCCAGGCTTATATAGAAGGATACAGCTAACTCCTATGGTTATTATTCAGCACAAACAGATCTGGGGCCAGGCTTATATAGAAGGATACAGCTAACTCCTATGGTTATTATTCAGCACAAACAGATCTAGGGCCAGGCTAATATAGAAGGCTATATAATTGGAAAATAAGAATAATTGTTTCCTTTGCTCTACTCACTGTGTCCCTGTCCTGACCCAAGGTTGTGTTTCTCTTAGTCATTAGCATTGAATGACTACCCCTATAGACGACCATCAGTTTGACAAAGTGCCAGGATATGAACCACCTTCTAGCAGAAGGGACTTCTTAAAAAAGCCATTGCTCACAGAGTAAACAGGGCCATAAAGTATCTATAGAAGTGGCAATTACTTCCTGGTCTGACACCAGGGTTGCGTCCCAAATGGCACCCCATTCCCTATGTCAAAAGTAGTGCACTAAATAAGGAATAGGGTGCTATTTGGAACAGCGGGTTCCCTCACTAACAGTGCTAGCTGCAGCTAATACTCTATAGCCTCTGACATATCACATTGGCCCAGGAGATTTAGATTAGAGGGTGTTCGATCTAGTCCACTCTGTACGGCCCTCTTAGATTTAGAGTAGACGCTAGGCTACATTACATCACAGGACTCCACGGGCCTAGGTGAAGTAGCGTTAGCGAGATAGCTACCTTGCCCGGGGTCCCTGCCAAAAGCATGTGATTTATGGCTTAGCGCTAGGCTAATACATGGCGCTTTACATACAGTATGTCCTGCTTTTGACCCATAGCGGATGGAGTTGGACTATTTTATTGCGGCCTCTTCCCTATCCGATGCTGAGAGCCCTATATTATTCATAGCATCCCCCTTTTCTGCTGTAATGATGCTGCTAAATTATGGAAAATGTGTTTTCTATTCAAATTTACAGCACCTTGTTGTGCGCAAATACAAAATGCATTAATGATATATGGATATAGATGTGGGTATTACATAGGATGTAGGATACATTTAGAGGCAAAAAAAGGAGAAGAGAGGTTTTTTAAAGGTAATGAGAGAGGTATGAAATCACCCTGTAGGCTGGCTGCTTTGAGCTCCGTGACTTCAATCTCTCTTCACCCACGGCATCGGATCAAATTATGACAGCTTCTGATCTGGAAACATGGCAAACTGAATATCAAATAGCTAAATGAATAGCATTCCATATACATACCATCTCAGTGTCAAAAACATGAAATACCATGCTGATTATTTGGCCAATATTAAATATGCCTACATGGAAGTAGCCTTCCTTCTTCATTCTCAAAGGGCAGAATTTAGATTTCAGTGGAATACATCCCAGACTGATTACAGATTTAACTATATTGGTTTCTGTAGAGCACTGGTCCTGATTACAATCATGCGAAAGGGAAACTGATATTCCACACGCTGCAATCTGTTTATGCTCTGAAGTGGTCTATTGACAGACCATGTTTGAAGGCCCTTCTATTGGTCTTCATCAGGTCTCCGAGGCTCCTCATTATAATCATAACAACCACAGAAAACAAAAACACCATTGTTCAGAGTGCTTCATCAAAAGACAAATGAAGGAAGTCTATTCTGTTTATCAACGTGATTGTTGATGAGAGGATGGCTCATTTTCTATCCTGTTTAGAATGGGAAAGGGTCAGCCTGACTCCCACAATAACTAGTATCTATCAGTGAAGGTTGCTAAGGGGAGGACGGCTCACAATAATGACTGGAATGGAGCAAATGGAATGGCATCAAACCATATGTTTGATGTACAGTACCAGACAAAAGTTTGGACACACACTCATTTAAGGGTTTTTCTTTATTTTTACAATTTTCTATATTATAGAATAATAGTGAAGACATCAAAACTATGAAATAACACATATGGAATCATGTGTTAAACAAATCTAAATATATTTTAGATTTTAGATTCTTCAAAGTAGCCACCCTTTGCCTTGATGACAGCTTTGCACACTCTTGGCATTCTCTTAACCGGCTTCACCTGGAATGCTTTTCAAACAGTCTTAAAGGAGTTCTCAATTGGGTTGAGGTCGGGTGATTGTGGAGGCCAGGTCATGATGCAACACTCCATCACTCTCCTTCTTGGTCAAATAGCCCTTACACAGCCTGGAGGTGTGTTGGGTCATTGTCCTGTTGAAAAAAAAATGATAGTCCCACTAAGCGCAAACCAGATGGGATGGCGTATTGCTGCAGAATGCTGGTTAAGTGTGCCTTGAATTCTAAATAAATAACTGACGGTGTCACCAGCAAAACACCATCACACCTCCTCCTCTATGCTTCACGGTGTGAACCACACACGTGGAGATCATCCGTTCACCTACTCTGCGTCTCACAAAGACGGTCTCTTCTTATTATTGGTATCCTTTAGTAGTGGTTTCTTTGCAGCAATTTGACCATAAAGACCTAATTGACGCAGTCTCCTCTGAACAGTTGATGTTGCAATTTCTGAGGCTGTTATCTAATGAACTTATCCTCTGCAGCAGAGGTAACTCTGGGTCTTCCTTTCCTGTGGCGGTCCTCATGAGAGCGCTTGATGGTTTTTGAAACTGCACTTGAAGAAACCAGGATTGACTTAATGTCTTAATGTAATGATGGACTGTCATTTCTCTTTGCTTATTTGAGCTCTTCTTGCCATAATATGGACTTGGTCTTTTACCAAATAGGGCTATCATCTGTATACCACCCCTACCTTGTCACAACACAACTGATTGGCTCAAATGCATTAAGAAGGAAATAAATTCCACAAATGTACTTTTAACAAGGTACACCTGTTAACTGAAATGCATTCCAGGTGACTACCTCATGAAGCTGGTTGAGAGAATGGCAAGAGTGTGCAAAGCTGTCATCAAGGCAAAGGGTGGCTACTTTGACACTTTTTTGGTTACTACATGATTGCATATGTGTTATTTTATAGTTTTGATGTCTTCACAATTATTCTACAATGTAGAAAATTGTAAAAAATAAAGAAAAACCCTTGAATGAGTAGGTGTGTCCAAACTTTTGACTGGTACTGTATTTGATAACATTCCACTCACTCCTGTCCAGCCATTACCACGAGCCCGTCCTCCCTAATCACGGAGCCACCAACCTCCTGTGGTATCTATGTATGGTCATAATTCCATAATCCTGGAAAAGCCCCAAAAGCCTGTTACATTACTCTGACGGGCCCCCCAAAATGTTTTACATATCACTGAAGGGCCCCCCATAACCTGTTACATATCACTGACGGGCCCCCCAAAATGTTTTACATATCACTGAAGGGCCCCCCATAACCTGTTACATATCACTGACAGGCCCCCCAAAATGTTTTACATATCACTGAAGGGCCCCCCATAACCTGTTACATATCACTGACGGGCCCCCCATAACCTGTTACATATCACTGACAGGCCCCCCATAACCTGTTACATATCCCTGCCAGCTTAGTGGAGTCTGCCACTAGCACAGTCAGTGTAGTCAGCTCAGCTTCCCCCATTGAGACCGTGTCTGTGCCTCGATCTAGGTTGGGCAAAATTAAAAATGGCGGTGTTCGCTTTAGCAATCTCACTAGTATAAAGACCTCCTCCATTCCTGCCATTATTGAAAGAGATTGTGATACCTCACATCTCAAAATTGGGTTACTTAATGTTAGATCCCTCACTTCCAAGGCAGTTATAGTCAATGAACTAATCACTGATAATAATCTTGATGTGATTGGCCTGACTGAAACATGGCTTAAGCCTGATGAATTTACTGTGTTAAATGAGGCCTCACCCCCAGGTTACATTAGTGACCATACCCCCCGTGCATCCGGCAAAGGCGGAGGTGTTGCTAACATTTACGATAGCAAATTTCAATTTACAAAAAAAAAAACAACAATGACGTTTTCGTCTTTTGAGCTTCTAGTCATGAAATCTATGCAGCCTACTCACTCACTTTTTATAGCTACTGTTTATAGGCCTCCTGGGCCATATGCAGTGTTCCTCACTGAGTTCCCTGAATTCCTATCGGATCTTGTAGTCATAGCAGATAATATTCTAATTTTTGGTGACTTTAACATTCACATGGAAAAGTCCACAGACCCACTCCAAAAGGCTTTCGGAGCCATCATCGACTCAGTGGGTTTTGTCCAACATGTCTCTGGACCTACTCACTGCCACAGTCATACTCTGGACCTAGTTTTGTCCCATGGAATAAATGTTGTGGATCTAAATGTTTTTCCTCATAATCCTGGACTATCGGACCACCATTTTATTACGTTTGCAATTGCAACAAATAATCTGCTCAGACCCCAACCAAGGAGCATTAAAAGTCGTGCTATAAATTCTCAGACAACCCAAAGATTCCTTGATGCCCTTCCAGACTGCCTCCGCCTACCCAAGGACGTCAGAGGACAAAAATCAGTTAACCACCTAACCGAGGAACTCAATTTAACCTTGCGCAATACCCTAGATGCAGTTGCACCCCTAAAAACTAAAAACATCTGTCATAAGAAACTAGCTCCCTGGTATACAGAAAATACACGAGCTCTGAAGCAAGCTTCCAGAAAATTGGAACGGAAATGGCGCCACACCAAACTGGAAGTCTTCCGACTAGCTTGGAAAGACAGTACCGTGCAGTATCGAAGAGCCCTTACTGCTGCTCGATCATCCTATTTTTCCAACTTAATTGAGGAAAATAAGAACAATCCGAAATTTCTTTTTGATACTGTCGCAAAGCTAACTAAAAAGCAGCCTTCGCAAATGGAGGATGGCTTTCACTTCAGCAGTAATAAATTTATGAACTTCTTTGAGGAAAAGATCATGATCATTAGAAAGCAAATTACAAACTCCTCTTTAAATCTGGGTATTCCTCCAAAGCTCCATTGTCCTGAGTCTGCACAACTCTGCCAGGACCTAGGATCAAGGGAGATACTAAAGTGTTTTAGTACTATATCTCTTGACGCAATGATGAAAATAATCATGGCCTCCAAACCCTCAAGCTGCATACTGGACCCTATTCCAACTAAACTACTGAAAGAGCTGCTTCCTGTGCTTGGCCCTCCTATGTTGAACATAATAAACGGCTCTCTATCCACCGGATGTGTACCAAGCTCACTAAAAGTGGCAGTAATAAAGCCTCTCTTGAAAAAGCCGAATCTTGATCCAGAAATTATAAAAAACTATCGGCCTATATCGAATCTTCCATTCCTCTCCAAAATTTTAGAAAAAGCTGTTGCACAGCAACTGACTGCCTTCCTGAAGACAAACAATGTATACGAAACGCTTCAGTCTGGTTTTAGACCCCATCATAGCACTGAGACTGCACTTGTGAAGGTGGTAAATGACCTTTTAATGACGTCAGACCGAGGCTCTGCATCTGTCCTCGTGCTCCTAGATCTTAGTGCCGCTTTTGATACCATCGATCACCACATTCTTTTGGAGAGATTGGAAACCCAAATTGGTCTACATGGACAAGTTCTGGCCTGGTTTAGATCTTATCTGTCGGAAAGATATCAGTTTGTCTCTGTGAATGGTTTGTCCTCTGACAAATCAATTGTAAATTTCGGTGTTCCTCAAGGTTCCGTTTTAGGACCACTATTGTTTTCACTATATATTTTACCTCTTGGGGATGTCATTCGAAAACATAATGTTAAATTTCACTGCTATGCAGACGACACACAGCTGTACATTTCAATGAAACATGGTGAAGCCCCAAAATTGCCCTCGCTAGAAGCCTGTGTTTCAGACATAAAGAAGTGGATGGCTGCAAACTTTCTACTTTTAAACTCGGACAAAACAGAGATGCTTGTTCTAGGTCCCAAGAAACAAAGAGATCTTCTGTTGAATCTGACAATTAATCTGGATGGTTGTACAGTCGTCTCAAATAAAACTGTGAAGGACCTCGGCGTTACTCTGGACCCTGATCTCTCTTTTGAAGAACATATCAAGACTGTTTCAAGGACAGCTTTTTTCCATCTACGTAACATTGCAAAAATCAGAAATTTTCTGTCCAAAAATGACGCAGAAAAATTAATCCATGCTTTTGTTACTTCTAGGCTGGACTACTGCAATGCTCTACTTTCCGGCTACCCGGATAAAGCACTAAATAAACTTCAGTTAGTGCTAAATACGGCTGCTAGAATCCTGACTAGAACCAAAAAATTTGATCATATTACTCCAGTGTTAGCCTCCCTACACTGGCTTCCTGTTAAGGCAAGGGCTGATTTCAAGGTTTTACTGCTAACCTACAAAGCATTACATGGGCTTGCTCCTACCTATCTTTCCGATTTGGTCCTGCCGTACATACCTACACGTACGCTACGGTCACAAGACGCAGGCCTCCTAATTGTCCCTAGAATTTCTAAGCAAACGGCTGGAGGTAGGGCTTTCTCCTATAGAGCTCCATTTTTATGGAATGGTCTGCCTACCAATGTGAGAGACGCAGACTCAGTCTCAACCTTTAAGTCTTTACTGAAGACTTATCTCTTCAGTAGGTCCTATGATTAAGTATAGTCTGGCCCAGGAGTGTGAAGGTGAACGGAAAGGCTGGAGCAACGAACCGCCCTTGCTGTCTCTGCCTTGCCGGTTCCCCTCTTTCCACTGGGATTCTCTGCCTCTAACCCTTTTACAGAGGCTGAGTCACTGGCCTACTGGTGTTCTTCCATGCCGTCCATGGGAGGGGTGCGTCACTTGAGTGGGTTGAGTCACTGACGTGGTCTTCCTGTCTGGGTTGGCGCCCCCCCCCCCCCCCCCCCCCCCCCCTTGGGTTGTGCCATGGCGGAGATCGTTGTGGGCTATACTCGGCCTTGTCTTAGGACGGTAAGTTGGTGGTTGGAGACATCCCTCTAGTGGTGTGGGGGCTGTGCTTTGGCAAAGTGGGTGGGGTTATATCCTGCCTGTTTGGCCCTGTCCGGGGGTATCATCGGATGGGGCCACAGTGTCTTCTGATCCCTCCTGTCTCAGCCTCCAGTATTTATGCTGCAGTAGTTTATGTGTCGGGGGGCTAGGGTCAGTCTGTTACATCTGGAGTATTTCTCTTGTCTTATCCGGTGTCCTGTGTGTATTTAAATATGCTCTCTCTAATTCTCTTTCTCTCTTTCTGTCTTTCTCTCGGAGGACCTGAGCCCTAGGACCATGCCTCAGGACTACCTGGTATGATGACTCCTTGCTGTCCCCAGTCCACCTGGCCGTGCTGCTGCTCCAGTTTCAACTGTTCTGCCTGCGGCTATGGAACCCTGACCTGTTCACCGGACGTGCTTGTTGCACCCTCGACAACTACTATGATTATTATTATTTGACCATGCTGGTCATTTATGAACATTTTAACATTTTAACATTTTGACCATGTTCTGTTTTAATATCCACCCTGCACAGCCAGAAGAGGACTGGCCACCCCTCATAGCCTGGTTCCTCTCTAGGTTTCTTCCTAGGTTTTTGGCCTTTCTAGGGAGTTTTTCCTAGGGAGTTTTTCCTAGCCACCGTGCTTCTTTCACATGCTTTGCTTGCTGTTTGGGGTTTTAGGCTGGGTTTCTGTACAGCACTTTGAGAATATCAGCTGATGTACGAAGGGCTATATAAAAATAAATTTGATTTGATTTGATTTGATTTGATCCCTGACGGGCCCACCATAACCTGTTACATATCCCTGACGGGCCCCCCATAACCTGTTACATATCCCTGACGGGCCCACCATAACCTGTTACATATCCCTGACGGGCCCCCCATAACCTGTTACATATCCCTGACGGGCCCACCATAACCTGTTACATATCCCTGACGGGCCCCCATAACCTGTTACATATCCCTGACGGGCCCCCATAACCTGTTACATATCCCTGACGGGCCCCCCATAACCTGTTACATATCACTGACGGGCCCACCATTAAAGGTTACATATCCCTGACGGGCCACCCATAACCTGTTACGTATCCCTGACGGGCCACCCATAACCTGTTACATATCCCTGACGGGCCCACCATTAAAGGTTACATATCCCTGACGGGCCCCCCATAACCTGTTACATATCACTGACGGGCCCACCATAACCTGTTACATATCCCTGACGGGCCCCCCATAACCTGTTACATATCCCTGACGGGCCCCCCATAACCTGTTACATATCCCTGACGGGCCCCCCATAACCTGTTACATATCCCTGACGGGCCCCCCATAACCTGTTACATATCCCTGACGGGCCCACCATAACCTGTTACATATCCCTGACGGGCCCCCCATAACCTGTTACATATCCCTGACGGGCCCACCATAACCTGTTACATATCCCTGACGGGCCCCCATAACCTGTTACATATCCCTGACGGGCCCCCATAACCTGTTACATATCCCTGACGGGCCCCCCATAACCTGTTACATATCCCTGACGGGCCCACCATAACCTGTTACATATCCCTGACGGGCCCCCATAACCTGTTACATATCCCTGACGGGCCCCCATAACCTGTTACATATCACTGACGGGCCCACCATAACCTGTTACATATCCCTGACGGGCCCCCCATACATATCACTGACGGGCCCATCATAACCTGTTACATATCACTGAAGGGCCCCATAACCTGTTACATATCACTGACGGGCCCATCATAACCTGTTACATATCACTGAAGGGCCCCATAACCTGTTACATATCACTGATGGGCCCACCATAACCTGTTACATATTACTGACGGGCCACCATAACCTGTTACATAGGCTTCCACTGACTGACTGACTGACTCTCTCTCTCTCTCTCTCTCTCTCTCTCTCTCTCTCTCTCTCTCTCTCTCTCTCTCTCTCTCTCTCTCTCTCTCTCTCTCTCTCTCTCTCTCTCTCTCTCTCTCTCTCTCTCATGTAAATGTAGGTAGAATAGACTATTCTCTGTGCTTCATCATAGGTCCAATCAGCCTCCAGCAGTAAGAGCATCACCTCTGTCTACCAGTAACACTGTTTACACATAATAGCCACATTGATTTCTACTTTGCTCCATTCCTGTAATTTGTTTAAGGGGAGAATGTAGAGGGGAAACACGCTGATAATGGAGGTAGAAGAGAGAGAGAAAAGGCCACAGATACATGTGCACACACATACTGTACGCAAGACAGACACACCCACAAAGACAGACACACACCCACAAAGACAGACAGACACACAGACACACAGACACACAGACTCATCAGTAATCTGTGGGCTCCCTGTTCTACTCATCTGCTGATTTCACCACGGTAACAACCTCGCTGTCTCTTTCTCTCTACCTCCGTCGGAAGAAAGGAGAGAGAGAGATGAGCAGCAGGCGACGGGTCGCCACCTCAAGTGATTGAACTAGACAACAGAACCATATTAATCAGGTCTCTACCTCAGAGAGAGGAACAAGTTATTGTCCTCAACAACAGAAAAATATTAATCAGGTCTCTACCTCAGAGAGAGGAACAAGTTATTGTCCTCAACAACAGAACCATATTAATCAGGTCTCTACCTCAGAGGAACAAGTTATTATCCTCAACAACAGAACCATATTAATCAGGTCTCTACCTCAGAGGAACAAGTTATTGTCCTCAACAACAGAACCATATTAATCAGGTCTCTACCTCAGAGGAACAAGTTATTGTCCTCAACAACAGAACCATATTAATCAGGTCTCTACCTCAGAGGAACAAGTTATTGTCCTCAACAACAGAACCATATTAATCAGGTCTCTACCTCAGAGGAACAAGTTATTGTCCTCAACAACAGAACCATATTAATCAGGTCTCTACCTCAGAGGAACAAGTTATTATCCTCAACAACAGAACCATATTAATCAGGTCTCTACCTCAGCAGTCAGAGTAAGATTGATCCACTCCACAGGTACTGCTCTGTAAGGACTGCTACAGGTCCACTCCACAGGTACTGCTCTGTAAGGACTGCTACAGGTCCACTCCACAGGTACTGCTCTGTAAGGACTGCTAAAGGTCCACTCCACAGGTACTGCTCTGTAAGGACTGCTAAAGGTCCACTCCACAGGTACTGCTCTGTAAGGACTGTTAAAGGTCCACTCCACAGGTACTGCTCCGTAAGGACTGCTAAAGGTCCACTCCACAGGTACTGCTCTGTAAGGACTGTTAAAGGTCCACTCCACAGGTACTGCTCCGTAAGGACTGTTAAAGGTCCACTCCACAGGTACTGCTCTATAAGGACTGCTAAAGGTCCACTCCACAGGTACTGCTCTGTAAGGACTGTTAAAGGTCCACTCCACAGGTACTGCTCTGTAAGGACTGCTACAGGTCCACTCCACAGGTACTGCTCTATAAGGACTGCTAAAGGTCCACTCCACAGGTACTGCTCTGTAAGGACTGTTAAAGGTCCACTCCACAGGTACTGCTCTGTAAGGACTGCTAAAGGTCCACTCCACAGGTACTGCTCCGTAAGGACTGCTACAGGTCCACTCCACAGGTACTGCTCTGTAAGGACTGCTACAGGTCCACTCCACAGGTACTGCTCTGTAAGGACTGCTAAAGGTCCACTCCACAGGTACTGCTCTGTAAGGACTGCTACAGGTCCACTCCACAGGTACTGCTCCGTAAGGACTGCTACAGGTCCACTCCACAGGTACTGCTCTATAAGGCCTGCTAAAGGTCCACTCCACAGGTACTGCTCTATAAGGACTGCTAAAGATCCACTCCACAGGTACTGCTCCGTAAGGACTGCTAAAGGTCCACTCCACAGGTACTGCTCTGTAAGGACTGCTAAAGATCCACTCCACAGGTACTGCTCCGTAAGGACTGCTAAAGGTCCACTCCACAGGTACTGCTCTGTAAGGACTGTTAAAGGTCCACTCCACAGGTACTGCTCTATAAGGACTGCTAAAGGTCCACTCCACAGGTACTGCTCTGTAAGGACTGCTACAGGTCCACTCAACAGGTACTGCTCTATAAGGACTGCTACAGGTCCACTCCACAGGTACTGCTCTGTAAGGACTGCTAAAGGTCCACTCCACAGGTACTGCTCTGTAAGGACTGCTAAAGGTCCACTCCACAGGTACTGCTCTATAAGGACTGATAAAGGTCCACTCCACAGGTACTGCTCTGTAAGGACTGCTACAGGTCCACTCCACAGGTACTGCTCTATAAGGACTGCTACAGGTCCACTCCACAGGTACTGCTCTGTAAGGACTGCTAAAGGTCCACTCCACAGGTACTGCTCTATAAGGACTGATAAAGGTCCACTCCACAGGTACTGCTCTATAAGGACTGCTACAGGTCCACTCCACAGGTACTGCTCTGTAAGGACTGCTAAAGGTCCACTCCACAGGTACTGCTCTATAAGGACTGATAAAGGTCCACTCCACAGGTACTGCTCTGTAAGGACTGCTACAGGTCCACTCCACAGGTACTGCTCTGTAAGGACTGCTAAAGGTCCACTCCACAGGTACTGCTCTGTAAGGACTGCTAAAGGTCCACTCCACAGGTACTGCTCTGTAAGGACTGTTAAAGGTCCACTCCACAGGTACTGCTCTGTAAGGACTGCTAAAGGTCCACTCCACAGGTACTGCTCTATAAGGACTGCTACAGGTCCACTCCACAGGTACTGCTCTGTAAGGACTGCTACAGGTCCACTCCACAGGTACTGCTCTATAAGGACTGTTAAAGGTCCACTCCACAGGTACTGCTCTATAAGGACTGCTACAGGTCCACTCCACAGGTACTGCTCTGTAAGGACTGCTACAGGTCCACTCCACAGGTACTGCTCTGTAAGGACTGCTACAGGTCCACTCCACAGGTACTGCTCTGTAAGGACTGCTAAAGGTCCACTCCACAGGTACTGCTCCGTAAGGACTGCTAAAGGTCCACTCGAGAGGTACTGACGCAGATTTCACATTGATTGGCAGTAGGTCTTCATAGATGAGTGGCTGTAACCTGTAAAGTAAAATGAAGGAATGCTGCCCCCTGTCGGCATCATGAAAGTAATACAACAAATAAACCTCTCCAGATTTAGTGACGCTGACATGATACTGACAATCCTGGAGCGTTCATGTGTCTTCTATTTAATGAGTTTACAGCATGATCCTCGTATACATAGCAAGGGAAAACAAATACTATAATAAAATAAACAGCAGCACATCAATATTCTTCAACCCTGATTTCTTGTTGTTATTCTGTTAAAACATTCTGCCATCGTCAGTGCAAGAATCGGGACAAGCCTAAATACCAGGGCATTGTCGAAGCGATATGGCTTTAGCTTGCGCATCTAGAAGACACAATTCTTTATGAATACGAAGCTAATTAACGCTGTGGTATAGGACAGTGTAAGAAAGACTAGCATTCAAAGCTAGAAATCTCTGCAGAGTCGGTTATAGCGATATCCATGTGAGCCGAGGGTGTGTGTACGAATCTGAAGAGATAAAGACACAGAAAAGGAACAAAAACTAAATATCTATTTTCACAGCAGCACCATTACAGAAAAATGAAAAGGATTCTCCAACATACCAATCAAACATAAACACACATTACTTCTAATCTAGTGTCGTCTTGAAATGGCAAACGTGTGGAAACTAAATATCCAAACAGCTGGGTGAGTCAAGGGGAGGAAGGGGCTGTGTAGTTGGTGTCTGAGCTACATACAATCTTATTCTGATCATTCCTTTACAGTTTACTCATTACAAACGTCATACAGTATAGTGTTGATTACAGTCAGTCATTGTCTTGTACATTTCAGTCTAGAATATGTTGGGAAGATTGTACAATATGATTCATCATAAGGCATATTGAAAATCTATTCCTCTTTTGTACCCGTTCAATTCCTTCAGTACCTGTTCAATAAATAAATCAGAAAGGATTTCTTGGATGTCTTACAGTACAGTAACTTTCGTAGATTCTACAGCTAGGCAGGTCATTTCTGAATGGTGGCACGGTGCTCTGTTTTGTTGTGAGAAGACAGACAGACAGTAAGAGGTTGAGGAAAGATTGGAAGTCCATAAGGAGATATAGGAAGTTGATGTGAGAGTTGATTCTGTCAAACCTCCCACAGTCCACCCAGACATGTCCTGGGTCTCTATATCCCCAATCCCACGATGCACAGGGCCAGCAGTAGCATGGTGGCCAGACTGAGAGTGGGTCTCAGGAAAGACGCCTTACCTGGAGGAGGGGAGGGAACACAGTAAAAGGCATACTGTGTAAGACACTGTCTGGACATCAAACACACTCAAAAGTATTTTCCTCCTCAGATCTTTTCCTCTGATGCTCTCCTCCCTTCCCTCTGACGTTTTGAGAAGAAGGTGAGGAGAGAGGAATCTAATAAATAATGAATCGAGGAAAATACTTTTGAGACTCACCCACAAATTGACACGGTCCTTCAATTCCCCAACCAGACACTAACCAGTAGACCCATCTATCCCTTACTTACCCTGAAGCCTGATCTTCCTGATGGGGCCGTCTCCACCCTCATAGCGACCTCTGACCTCCAGCTCGTAGTCCCCTACCTGGGGCATGGGGAAGTCAATGAAGTGCCAGCCCGTCATGTAGATCGGCCCTGTGATATAGCCCGTCTTCCTGAACATCACCTGTAGAGTAGAGCAGAGCAGAGCAGAGCAGAGCAGAGCAGAGGAGAGGAGAGGAGAGGAGAGGAGAGGAGAGGAGAGGAGAGGAGAGGAGAGGAGAGGAGAGGAGAGGAGAGGAGAGGAAAATAGAGGATTTCTTATCTTCTGAGGACACTTATTTCCACAGGCTCAAACTGGATCACACCAGTTGCTGCAAGATTCAAATGAAACAAAGTAAAATGCCTATAAATACCTTATAATATAGTGGGAAGGACTCATTGCCAAACCAGTCGTAGGGGATGTGGTGCCACCACACGTAGAGCCACTTGCCAGAGTAGCTGATGTAACGCCACATTTGGGGAGCCACACTTGGAGCTGCAAAGAATAGAATAGAATATTAATCTCAATGGGATCACCTACAATAGACATGTACTGTATATGGAATGTCAGTGTGGTTTTGGCATCTGGTCTTACGTGCTCTCTTGGTGAACATCTCGCAGTGTTCGCTGGGAGGGCCGACACCGGCTCCGTTGTAGGCTCTGACCTCGATGAGGTAGTGGGAGTCTGGCAGCATGTTCTCCAGCCTGGTCTGGTTCATGGAGGCGGGCACAAAGATACGATTGGCTCCCGGCTCTGTATCGTCATACTTCCTCCAGTACTTCACCTGGTCAGAAAGCCGGGATTGGTCAGAGCAGGTGTCAATCAATTTGAACCAAAACTGGTGATCCAATCAAAATGTTCACCAGTTCCTCACACAGAGACCTATACTTCTTTCACGTCAGGCTGGCAAGGAAGCCACAGTTGAACACAAGGTATTTTATTTGTTATAGTCTCATGAGAAGGGCCATCCCACTGGGCAAAAACCAGTTGAATCAATATCGTTTCCATGTCATTTCACGCAAAAACAACTGATTGTATATCATCAAGGGAATTTCGTATTTTTCTCACCCAACTTTAAACATAAATCCAATGACATGATACTTTTGTTGTTGTTGATTTCACATTGAATTCACGTTAGTTGACAACTCAACCAAATGTAAATCAAAACTAGATGTTGAACTGACGTCTGTGCCCAGTGAGATGTGTTTTTCCTGATCACTTAACCAGACCATCATTCGTAATCTGACCAGGAAAATGTGTCCTTCCCCATAAATCATGGACATCGCTAGACATCCAGGAGATTTACAGAGCTACAGACCTGGTATCCATCTATGTACTGCTGAAGGAGATTTACAGAGCTACAGACCTGGTATCCATCTATGTACTGCTGAAGGAGATTTACAGAGCTACAGACCTGGTATCCATCTATGTACTGCTGAAGGAGATTTACAGAGCTACAGACCTGGTATCCATCTATGTACTCTGCTGAAGGAGATTTACAGAGCTACAGACCTGGTATCCATCTATGTACTGCTGAAGGAGATTTACAGAGCTACAGACCTGGTATCCATCTATGTACTGCTGAAGGAGATTTACAGAGCTACAGACCTGGTATCCATCTATGTACTGCTGAAGGAGATTTACAGAGCTACAGACCTGGTATCCATCTATGTACTGCTGAAGGAGATTTACAGAGCTACAGACCTGGTATCCATCTATGTACTGCTGAAGGAGATTTACAGAGCTACAGACCTGGTATCCATCTATGTACTGCTGAAGGAGATTTACAGAGCTACAGACCTGGTATCCATCTATGTACTGCTGAAGGAGATTTACAGAGCTACAGACCTGGTATCCATCTATGTACTGCTGAAGGAGATTTACAGAGCTACAGACCTGGTATCCATCTATGTACTGCTGAAGGAGATTTACAGAGCTACAGACCTGGTATCCATCTATGTACTGCTGAAGGCCGGTACCAGTGTCCATGACTGGTATCCACCAGACCAGAGCTTCATGGGACGAGACAGGCCTGGAGTAAACATCTGTAGGAGACTCAGAGGGGACTAGTAAAAGAGAGAGAGAGAGAGAGAGAGGGGATTGGGGTAGATCAGATTGAGAGAAACTTGTAAAGGCTGCCTATCATGTAGAAGAGGTTAAAGAACATGTTTACCATGGTTAGGGTTGAGGCTAGGGTTAGGTTTAAGTGCTCCAAAGATAAGTGATAAGTTAAAGTGCTTGATATAATAAACTTAAATATAAAAAAGTCAAAACCAGATTAAATAAATACATTCTTTTTTATTGAACTTCCTCCTCGTATCGGTGGTCCCTCCTGCTCTCTAAATTAGGCCCTCACTAACTCCCACTGTCAATGCTTTATCCTACTCTTTACCATTCATACCAAGTGGAGCTTAAGTTTTGCTATCCACCTGGATTCAGTTGCTCTTCTCTGGCCTATGGTCCAGGAGGCTTTCATCTCCAGACCGGTGATGTTTAGGATTGAGGCTAGGGTTAGGTTTAGGGTTAGGTTTGAGGCTAGGGTTGAGGCTAGGGTTAGATTTAGGGTTAGGTTTGAGGCTAGGGTTAGGGTTGAGGCTGGGGTTAGGGTTGAGGCTGGGGTTAGGGTTGAGGCTAGGGTTAGGGTTAGGGTTAGGTTTAGGGTTAGGTTTGAGGCTAGGGTTAGGGTTGAGTCTAGGGTTAGGTTTAGGGTTGAGGGTTAGGTTTAGGGTTGAGGCTAGGATTAGGTTTAGGGTTAGGTTTGAGGCAAGGATTAGGGTTGAGGCTAGGGTTAGATTTAGGGTTAGGTTTGAGGCTAGGGTTAGAGTTGAGGATAGGGTTAGGGTTAGGTTTAGGGTTGAGGGTTAGGTTTAGGGTTAGGTTTGAGTCTAGGGTTAGAGTTAAGGCTAGGGTTAGGTGTAGGTTTGAGGGTTAGGTATAGGGTTGAGGGTTAGGTTTAGGGTTGAGGGTTAGGTTTAGGGTTGAGGGTTAGGTTTAAGGTTAGGTTTGAGTCTAGGGTTAGAGTTGAGGCTAGGGTTAGGTGTAGGGTTGAGGGTTAGGTATAGGGTTGAGGGTTAGGTTTAGGGTTAGGTTTGAGGCTAGGGTTAGGGTTGAGGCTAGGGTTAGGGTTGAGGCTAGGGTTAGGTTTAGGGTTGAGGTTGAGGCTAGGGTTGAGGGTTTGGTTTAGGGTTGAGGGTTAGGTTTAGGCTTGAGGCTAGGGTTAGGGTTGAGGGTTAGGTTTAGGGTTGAGGGTTAGGTTTAGGGTTGAGGCTAGGGTTGTGTTTAGATTTAAGAGAGTTTCTGTTTATGCTGGTATGAAACCTTGGGTTGCAAGGGCCTATTGCAACTTTCTGCCCTGTTTCTATGTTGTACGTCAGTCCGATCTGGAGAGGGTGAGAGAACATGAAAGGCCGAGAGCTCAGAGGGGTCACCCACGACACTTCAACAACAGGAGGAAGGGTTGATTAAGTGCTGAGAGTGAACAAGTTGAATTTAAAAATAATAAAACATGCAAACTGGATCAATAAATTAATAGATAAATAATGAAATAAGTAAATAATATAGTACACAATTAAAAATCACACCAAGGGATGAAGGGATTAAGGAATTCAGTGCTGCATAAATACGTGCTGTGTTAAAGTGCTTCATATAAGAACGTTAAATAAGAAAGACAAGCAGGACAATAAATCCATTGTTTTTTATTCTACTTCCTCCTGGTGGTGGTATCCCCTCCTGCTCTCCTGATTGGGCCTCACTGACTCCCATGATCAAGGCTATATACTACTCCTTACCATTCACACCAAGTGGAGCCAAGGTCTTCAGTTAGGCTATCCACCTGGATTCAGCTGTTCTTCTCTGGTTTGAGGCTAGGGTTAGGGTTGTGGTTGAGGTTAGGGTTAGGGTTAAACCGGGATGTGGTCATACAGCTAGTACGAACCTCAAAATATTGTGGGGTTAGGGGTTAATATGACCCTCACCATCTCATGGGGTTAGGGGTTAATATGACCCTCACCATCTCATGGGGATAGGGGTTAGTATGACCCTCACCATCTCATGGGGTTAGGGGTTAGTATGACCCTCACCATCTCATGGGGTTAGGGGTTAATATGACCCTCACCATCTCGTGGGGTTAGGGGTTAATATGACCCTCACCATCTCATGGGGTTAGGGGTTAATATGACCCTCACCATCTCGTAGGGTTAGGGGTTAATATGACCCTCACCATCTCATGGGGTTAGGGGTTAATATGACCCTCACCATCTCATGGGGTTAGGGGTTAATATGACCCTCACCATCTCATGGGGTTAGGGGTTAATATGACCCTCACCATCTCATGGGGTTAGGGGTTAATATGACCCTCACCATCTCATGGGGTTAGGGGTTAGTATGACCCTCACCATCTCATGGGGTTAGGGGTTAATATGACCCTCACCATCTCATGGGGTTAGGGGTTAATATGACCCTCACCATCTCGTGGGGTTAGGGGTTAATATGACCCTCACCATCTCATGGGGTTAGGGGTTAGTATGACCCTCACCATCTCATGGGGTTAGGGGTTAGTATGACCCTCACCATCTCATGGGGTTAGGGGTTAGTATGACCCTCACCATCTCGTGGGGTTAGGGGTTAGGGGTTAATATGACCCTCACCATCTCGTGGGGTTAGGGGTTGGTATGATCCTCACTGTCTTGTGGGGTTAGGGGTTAGGGGTTAATATGACCCTCACAATCTCGTGGGGTTAGGGGTTAATATGACCCTCACCATCTCATGGGGTTAGGGGTTAATATGACCCTCACCATCTCGTGGGGTTAGGGGTTGGTATGATCCTCACTGTCTTGTGGGGTTAGGGGTTAGGGGTTAATATGACCCTCACCATCTCGTGGGGTTAGGGGTTAATATGACCCTCACCATCTCATGGGGTTAGGGGTTAATATGACCCTCACCATCTCATGTGGTTAGGGGTTAGTATGATCCTCACCATCTCATGGGGTTAGGGGTTAGTATGACCCTCACCATCTCATGGGGTTAGGGGTTAATATGACCCTCACCATCTCATGGGGTTAGGGGTTGGTATGACCCTCACCATCTCATGGGGTTAGGGGTTAATATGACCCTCACCATCTCATGGGGTTAGGGGTTGGTATGACCCTCACTATCTCATGGGGTTAGGGGTTAATATGACCCTCACCATCTCATGGGGTTAGGGGTTAATATGACCCTCACCATCTCCTGGGGTTAGGGGTTAGTATGACCCTCACCATCTCATGGGGTTAGGGGTTAGTATGATCCTCACCATCTCATGGGGTTAGGGGTTAATATGACCCTCACCATCTCATGGGGTTAGGGGTTAGTATGATCCTCACCATCTCATGGGGTTAGGGGTTAGTATGATCCTCACCATCTCATGGGGTTAGGGGTTAATATGACCCTCACCATCTCGTAGGGTTAGGGGTTAATATGACCCTCACCATCTCATGGGGTTAGGGGTTGGTATGACCCTCACCATCCCATGGGGTTAGGGGTTAATATGACCCTCACCATCTCATGGGGTTAGGGGTTAGTATGATCCTCACCATCTCATGGGGTTAGGGGTTAATATGACCCTCACCATCTCATGGGGTTAGGGGTTAATATGACCCTCACCATCTCATGGGGTTAGGGGTTGGTATGACCCTCACCATCTCATGGGGTTAGGGGTTAGTATGACCCTCACCATCTCATGGGGTTAGGGGTTAATATGACCCTCACCATCTCGTGGGGTTAGGGGTTAGTATGACCCTCACCATCTCATGGGGTTAGGGGTTAATATGACCCTCACCATCTCATGGGGTTAGGGGTTAGTATGACCCTCACCATCTCATGGGGTTAGGGGTTAATATGACCCTCACCATCTCATGGGGTTAGGGGTTAGTATGACCCTCACCATCTCATGGGGTTAGGGGTTAATATGACCCTCACCATCTCGTGGGGTTAGGGGTTAATATGATCCTCACCATCTCATGGGGTTAGGGGTTAATATGACCCTCACCATCTCGTGGGGTTAGGGGTTAATATGATCCTCACCATCTCATGGGGTTAGGGGTTAATATGACCCTCACCATCTCGTGGGGTTAGGGGTTAGTATGATCCTCACCATCTCGTGGGTAGTAGATAGTGGTCGACAGGCTGTAGGGTCCATCTCCTTTGGAGTTAAACGTCTTCACCTTCACCTGGAACTCCCTGACCTGGAAGTCGTTCGACTTGACCCTGAAAGAGGCGTCTCGATGGACGTAGCGTCGTGTCTCTGGGTCTGATATGGTCTCATACCACCAGTCAACATCATCATGAGGTTTGAAGGCCACAACGTAGCCAAACTTCTTACCGTAGAAGTACTGTGGCTGTACGGGCTATGGATGGAAGATGACAGAGGAAGATCACATCCTTGTTATTTACCTAATCATCAAGACCCACAACATACCAAACTGACCAACATTTTGATTAAAAGCTGCTCAAAGAAAAACCACATTAGTAACTTTAGGTAGATTTTGTATGAAACATTATGGCAAAATACAGGTGAGTGTATTTAGACAAAAAGCACATTGCACATCAGAACAGAAACTAAAACAAGAGTTGTACTAAAACAAATAAAAAAATATTGATTAATTGGATCGGGTGGGTTACTAACTGGAGCAAAAGCCTGCGGACCGTGTAGTTCTGCACAACCAGGACTGAAGAACACTGGATCAGAATATGGTTAGAAGGTTTGAAATGTGTCAGAGGGAAGAGAGAAACTCAGACACCTACTGTCCATGTGATGACCAACTCTCCATCTTTACCCCCGTAGCCTCCAACGTTGGTCGGGGCCACCACAGGCACTGAGAGACACAGTGGAGTGGGTTTCCAACAGGTGTTATTAGACACTCATACACAAACGCACACATTTCTTTGCAACAACATGTTAGTGCCCCAGGCTGGTCCCTACCTGCGTCCCAGGTTTTGATCTTCAATGAAGGGATGCTGGCCTCCCCGTCTCCAAACTCATTAGTAGCATAGACCCTGAACTCATACTCCATCCAGGGGTACAGGTCCACAACATCAGCCATCACTGACATGCCATCCAGGGCCGTAGGGGCTGAGAGAGAGATAGAGAGAGAGAAAGAGAGAGAGAGAAAGACAGAGAGCGAGAGGGGGAAGGAAAGGAGGGATAGAGAGAGAGAAAGGGAGGCACAGGAAAGATAAAGAGAGAGAGAGAGAGAGAGAGAGAGAGAGAGAAGTATGTTCAGCATTAAAGGCAACTGTTTTCATGTTGTTGCTGTCAGCGGTAGAGTAATTCCGCCCTCTGGTGGTATACTCCTGTACTTACAGGTGGATGCGTCCTTCCAGTCCACTTCAGTTAGTGCGTAGAAGTCCCTGGTCTGGATGGTGTACCCAAGGATGGGGCTGCCATGGTCGGCCCCTCGGTTCCACACCAACTTCACCGAGGTGTCCCTGATCTCCTCAACCCTCACCCCACCGGGAGGAGCAGGAAGACCTTTGACCTTGAGGTCCGCTGACGCGGTGACGTTGTCCACGACAGTCTGGGCTGTACAGGTGTAGCGTCCCTCGTGTCTTAACTGGACATTCATTATCTTCAGCTCTCCACTGTCCTCACGATCCTGGATGGACAGAGAGACAGGGTTAAACACTTCACACATTGGCACATCACCTGAGAAACAGGTGAGAGAATTGGAATTTCAGTGTACTTCCTGAATATATTGAATTGATATGGGATTGACCCCCAACCCTGCTGGTTTGTGCTATCCCTCCTACCATGATGCGTTCATAGTGCTTCCACTCTAGGTAGAAGTTGATGACCCTGAAATCCAGAGACCAGATGAAGGTGATGTCCAGACTGGGGTCAAAGGAGGCCTGGCACTGCAGATGCACCTCCTCTCCTACCATCACCTGAGTGTCCTCTGGGGCTACTGTGATCTGTGTCGCCTCTGTGTCACACACACACCAACACACACACACACACAGTGGAGAAGACTGTTGACTCACACTGTGCAACATTATGCTGGCTGTACACAGACCCAGCTTTAAAGGACAGTACTCATGTCAATACAGAATCAGAATGGGATCAAAAAACATATGGTTGACTGTCCCCAACGTACCCAATAACTACACATGAACATTCAAGGTAGATCAATATTAGGGCACATTTTAGACAGCTGTGTAAAGCTGTATGGAGAGTTATACCTGTGATGGTGAGAGTCCCTGTGCTGTTGGCCTTCCCTCTGTCATTCTCAGCTAAGCAGGTGTACACCCCCTCATCATTCCTGGTGGCGTTCAGGATCTCCAGACTCCCATCAAACATTATGGAGATACTATGGAGGGAAGGAAACACGTCATTCACAACCATACAGTATTGGATTTTTAGGTTTGACAAGATTCTCCTACAGTTGCCGGGATGAATAACAAACTCAGATGTCAACCAACCAATCAACCAACCAACCAACAAATCAATCAATCAATCAATCACCAACCAACCAACCAACCAACAAATCAATCAATCAATCACCAACCAACCAACCAACCAACAAATTAATCAATCAATCACCAACCAACCAACAAATCAATCAATCAATCACCAACCAACCAACCAACCAACAAATCAATCAATCAATCAATCACCAACCAACCAACAAATCAATCAATCAATCACCAACCAACCAACCAACCAACCAACAAATCAATCAATCAATCAATCACCAACCAACCAACAAATCAATCAATCAATCAGCCAACCAATCAATCAATCACTCAATCAACCAACCAACCAACCAACCAACCAACAAATCAATCAATCAATCAACCAACCAATCAATAAATCACTCAATCAATCAATCAACCAACCAATCAATAAATCACTCAATCAATCAATCAATCAACCAACCAACCAACAAATCAATCAATCAATCAATCACCAACCAACCAACCAACCAACAAATCAATCAATCAATCAGCCAACCAATCAATCAATCAATCAATCAGCCAACCAATCAATCAATCACTCAATCAACCAACCAACCAACCAACCAACCAACAAATCAATCAATCAATCAATCAACCAACCAATCAATAAATCACTCAATCAATCAATCAACCAACCAACCAACCAACCATTTGTATTTGTAGTGCTTTTACATAAAAAAAAAAAAAATCCCACAAAGATGTCCTTATTTACCGTGAGTTGTTGAAGAGCACTTCTTTTCCCTTGGTCCAGGTGAACCTGGGTCTGGGGGCAGCTCTGGGTTTACACTCTATGACCACACGGCCGTTGTTAGCTCCTAGAAGATACTTCTTCACTGGGTTCAACTCAAATGTCGGGGCACAAGCTGGGATGGGGTAGGGAAGTGATTGGATGTAATTATCTATCATTGAAGACTGTGTGTATAACTGACAACTTTGTAGTTGCTATAGTTGATGACTATGTCGTTTTTTATATTCCCAGAATCAAAACGAGAAACACGGTAGTGGTGTGCTCGTTAATGATACATATTGGTTTTCAAAGACGAACCAATCAGGTGCAGTTCAGGGCACAGACTAACCAATCACATGTAGTTTGTGTTACGGACTAACCAATCACACGTAATTTGTGTTATGGACTAACCAATCACACGTAGTTTGTGTTACGGACTAACCAATCACACGTAGTTTGTGTTACGGACTAACCAATCACACGTAGTTTGTGTTACGGACTAACCAATCACAGGTAGTTTGTGTTATACACTCACCAATGACACGTAGCTCAGCGCTGGCGTAGATGATACCCCAGTAGTTCTCAGCGATACACTGGTACATCCCAGAGTCTTCAAACGTCAGACTGGAGAACTTCAGCTCACCTTTACCATACTGGGAAAGAATTAGTACTAGATAAGATGGTGCCCATCTTTCCTATTGAATTAGTACTAGATAAGATGGTGCCAATCTTTCCTATTGAATTAGTACTAGATAAGATGGTGCCAATCTTTCCTATTGAATTAGTACTAGATAAGATGGTGCCAATCTTTCCTATTGAATTAGTACTAGATAAGATGGTGCCCATCTTTCCTATTGAATTAGTACTAGATAAGATGGTGCCCATCTTTCCTATTGAATTAGTACTAGATAAGATGGTGCCCATCTTTCCTATTGAATTAGTACTAGATAAGATGGTGCCAATCTTTCCTATTGAATTAGTACTAGATAAGATGGTGCCAATCTTTCCTATTGAATTAGTACTAGATAAGATGGTGCCCATCTTTCCTATTGAATTAGTACTAGATAAGATGGTGCCCATCTTTCCTATTGAATTAGTACTAGATAAGATGGTGCCCATCTTTCCTATTGAATTAGTACTAGATAAGATGGTGCCAATCTTTCCTATTGAATTGAGATCAGGTCCATCTTATTTCACTATCCTTATACAGTGGATCTACACAACAGATGTAAATTAATTGTGGTAGGTGTTAATTAAAACACCTACCACAAAAGCATGCCAGCAGAGACCCATAGACGTCCAGTCATTGCGCTAACGCTAGTTAGAATTGGCTCGCAAAACTACCTCTAGCTTCCTTCATACTGAACACAGAGACATACAAATGGTATCCACAAGTTCATCTGACTGTGGGGAAGTAGATACATGTATCCCTTTAAAAATGTTGTGATCATCTGTCCAACATGAAGTATCCCTTTAACTTCTCTAGGGTAGGGGGCGGTATTTTGACGTCCGGATGAAAGGCGTGCCCAAATTAAACTGCCTGCTACTCAGGCTCAGAAGGTAGGATATGCATATTATTAGTAGATTTGGATGGAAAACACTCTGAAGTTTCTAAAACTGTTTGAATGATGTCTGTGAGTATAACAGAACACATATGGCAGGCAAAAACCTGAGAAAAATCCAACCAGGAAGTTGGAAATCTGAGAGTTGTAGTGACTTAGGGTTCATTTTGCACTTCCTAATGTCAACAGTCTTTAGAACGTTGTTTCAGGCTTCTACAGTGAACAGAGAGAGAACAAGAGTCAGATGACTGAGAGAATGACATGAGTTCAGTGGCGCGCACTGACTTGAGAGGTAGCTGTGTTCCATTACATTTTTGAAGACATTGGAATCGTCCGGTTGGAATATTATGGAAGATTTATGTTAAAAAGGCCCTAAAGATTGATGCTATACATCGTTTGACATGTTTCTACAAATGTAAATATAACTTTTTTTGACTTTTCATCGTGAAATCTTCGTCGCGCTTCCTACATTTGAGGTAGCTTACTGAACGCTCTAACAAAAAGGAAGTATTTGGACATAAATGATGGACTTTATTGAACAAAACAACATTTATTGTAGACCTGGGATTCCTGGGAGTGCATTCTGATGAAGATCATCAAAGGTAAGTGAATATTTATAATGCTATTTATGATTTTAGATGACTCCAAAATGGCGGGTATCTGTATTGCCTGATGTTGTTTTCTGAGCGCTGTACTCAGATTATTGCAAAGTGTGCTTTCCCTGTGAAGCTTTCATGAAATCTGTCACAGCGGTTGCATTAAGGAGATATTTATCTATAATTCTTTGAATAACAGTTTAATATTTTATCAACGTTTATGATGAGTATTTCTATAAATTGATGTGCTCATTCACCGGAAGTTTTTGGAGGAAAAACATTTCTGAACATTACGGGCCAATGTAAAATGGGTTTTTGGATATAAATATGAACTTTATCGAGCAAAACATAAATGTATTGTGTAACATGAAGTGAGTGTCACGTCCTGGCCAGTATAAGGTCAATTGGTATTGTAGTTTGGTCAGGACGTGGCAGAGGGTATTTGTTTTATGTGGTTCGGGGTGGTGTTTTGGAAAATAGGGTGTTTGATTTAGTATTTCCGGGTTTTTGGTTTATGGTCTGTGTTTATGTATTTCTATGTGTTATCTAGTTAGTTGTATGTCTATGTTTGGTTAATTGGGGTGAACTTCCAATTGAAGGCAGCTGTGTGGTGTTGCCTTTGATTGGAAGTCCTATATTAGTTGGGTGTGTTTGTTTGTCTAATGGTGGGAGATTGTCTTTGGATTGTTCTGTGTTGAGCCTTATGCTTTGCCAGACTGTTTGTTGTTGTTGTTGTTGTTGTTGTTGTTGTTGTTGTTGTTGTTGTTGTTGTTGTTCGTTCGTTCTAGTGTTTTGTTATTTTGGTATTCATTTTGAAAATAAATAAACGTCAAGATGAGCCTGCACTTACCTGCTGCGTTTTGGTCCTCCTTCACCGACGACAACTGTGACAGAATCACCCACCATTCCAGGACCAAGCAGCAGAGGAAGGAGCAGAGGAATTTCGAGTTGGACTGGTGGGAGAAGTGGACCTGGGAGGAAGTGCTGGACGGGGCCGGACCTTGGCACCAGGCTGGGGATTATCGCCGCCCGCAGTGGGAAATTGAGGCAGCCAAGGCAGAGAGGCGGAGGTACGAGGCCTTGGACGCGCTGAGGGTGAAGCACGAGAGGCACCCCCAAGAATTTTTTTGGGGGGGGCACACGGGTAGTTTGGCTAGGCATAGGAAGAGCCGGAAGCCAGCTACCCGTGGTTATATGGAGGAGCGTGTGGGGTGGAGTGCGCCATAGTGCGCTCCTCAGCGAAACATCTCACCCATCTCACCCATACGCACGCGTTGTTCCAGCCCCTCGCAGGTGCCGTGCTAGAGCGGGCATCCAGCCTGGTAGGAGGATGCCTGCGCAGCACATCTGGTCGCCGGTACGCCTCCGAGGACCAGGCTACCCAACTCCCACTCTACGCACGGCTACCATCAGGCCCCTGCACAGCCCAGTCTGCCCTGTACCAGCACCCCGCTCGTACAGGGCTACTAGTTCCATCCAGCCAAGACGGGTTGTGCAGGAGGTAAGATCAAGACCGACTGTGCGCCTCCATAGCCCTGGGTTTCCAGCTCCTGTCTCTCGTGCGAACCCGGAAGTGCGTCAACCCAGTCCGACTCGTCCTGTTCCCGCTCCCCGCACTAGCCTGGAGGTGCGTGTTCAAAATCTGGTAAGCCCAGTACCAGCACCACGCACCAGGCTTCAAGTGCGTAAACCCAGCCTCGCCAGTAAACAGTCGTCATCAGAGCTGCCCGCCAGTCAACAGTCGTCATCAGAGCTGCCCGCCAGTCAACAGTCGTCATCAGAGCTGCCCGCCAGTCAACAGTCGTCAGAGCTGCCCGCCAGTCAACAGTCGTCAGAGCTGCCCGCCAGTCAACAGTCGCCGGAGTGGCCAGACTGCGCTGAACTGCCGGAGTGGCCAGACTGCCCTGAACTGCCGGAGTGGCCAGACTGCGCTGAACTGCCGGAGTGTCCAGACTGCGCTGAACTGCCGGAGTGGCCAGACTGCCCTGAACTGCCGGAGTGGCCAGACTGCGCTGAACTGCCGGAGTGGCCAGACTGCCCTGAACTGCCGGAGTGGCAAAACTGCCCTGAACTGCCGGAGTGGCCAGACTGCCCTGAACTGCCAGAGTGGCCAGACTGCCCTGAACTGCCGGAGTGGCCAGACTGCCCTGAACCGCCAGACTGCCCTGAACCGCCAGACTGCCCTGAACCGCCAGACTGCCCTGAACCGCCAGACTGCCCAGACTGCCCCGAACCACCAGACTGCCCAGACTGCCCCGAACCGCCAGACTGCCCAGACTGCCCCGAGCCGCCAGACTGCCCAGACTGCCCCGAGCCGCCAGACTGCCCAGACTGCCCCGAGCCGCCAGACTGCCCAGACTGTCCCGAGCCGCCAGACTGCCCAGACTGTCCCGAGCCGCCAGACTGCCCAGACTGTCCCGAGCCGCCAGACTGCCCAGACTGTCCCGAGCCGCCAGACTGCCCAGACTGTCCCGAGCCGCCAGACTGCCCCGACAGCCTGGAACGGCCAGAGCCGGAGCCACCTCCAGAGATAGGTGGGTTGGGGAGGGGGGGTGTAGCACAGTGCCGTCGTTGACGGCAGCCACCCTCCCTTCCCTCCCTTTAGTAGGGGGGAATTTTTCTTTTTTGGTGTTGCTTGGGGTTATTTTTGTTAAGGTGCTTCCGGGGTTAGCACCTTTAAGGGGGGGTACTGTCACGTCCTGGCCAGTATAAGGTCAATTGGTATTGTAGTTTGGTCAGGACGTGGCAGAGGGTATTTGTTTTATGTGGTTCGGGGTGGTGTTTTGGAAAATAGGGTGTTTGATTTAGTATTTCCGGGTTTTTGGTTTATGGTCTGTGTTTATGTATTTCTATGTGTTATCTAGTTAGTTGTATGTCTATGTTTGGTTAATTGGGGTGGACTTCCAATTGAAGGCAGCTGTGTGGTGTTGCCTTTGATTGGAAGTCCTATATTAGTTGGGTGTGTTTGTTTGTCTAATGGTGGGAGATTGTCTTTGGATTGTTCTGTGTTGAGCCTTATGCTTTGCCAGACTGTTTGTTGTTGTTGTTGTTGTTGTTGTTGTTGTTGTTGTTGTTGTTGTTGTTGTTGTTCGTTCGTTCTAGTGTTTTGTTATTTTGGTATTCATTTTGAAAATAAATAAACGTCAAGATGAGCCTGCACTTACCTGCTGCGTTTTGGTCCTCCTTCACCGACGACAACTGTGACAATGAGTGCCATCTGATGAAGATCATCAAAGGTTAGTGCTTCATTTTAGCTGTATTTCTGTTTTTTATGACACCTCTCCTTGCTTGGAAAATGGCTGTGTGGTTTTTCTTGTCAAGGTGATGTGCTAACATAATCTAATGCTATGCTTTCGCCGTAAAGCCTTTTTGAAATCGGACAATGTGGTTGGATTAAGGAGGAGTGTATCTTTAAAATGGGATATAATAGTTGTATGTTTGAGAAATTTGAATTATGAGATTTTTGTTGTTTTGAATTTGGTGCCCTGCTATTTCACTGGCTGTTGAATAGTGTGTCCCGCAGGTGGGACGGTCACGTCCCACATACCCCAGAGAGGTTAAAGAATGACAGCCAGCAGGGAGAGGACAGGCATCTTTACCGAGTATCCATCCTTGAGCCATCGGATGTATGGGACAGGCTTCCCGTTAGCTACACAGGACATGGTGTGTTCTGACCCTATGTCCTTCTGGGTGTTGTTGATGGTCACAGCCCACTCAGGAGCAGCTGTCAATCAAAACATCATTTAAATGTTGAAACACATACATACTACAATGAAAGCATGTATATGTTGTGGTTTACAGTAAATCATATCTTAGTGTTAGTGGTACTAACATTGTAATGTAAAGTGCTATAAGCCAGTGCTATGTACTGTATATCAGATCTGTTATTGTAGAGATGGAGTTTGGTATCTTACCCTCTACATAGAGCCATGCCTGATGCCAGTCCTGCCATTTCTGGTTGATGGCCTCACACTCGTACCCTGCTGAGTCTTCATACTGGACGTTGTAGAGGTGGAGCAGCGCTCCAGACATGCTGACCTGAGCGCTAGCAGGCAGGTCGGTAGCACCTATCTTCCTCCAGACGATATGAGGGGCCGGACTGGATGCAAAGACAACAAGAGAAGAAGGAACTATCTAAGCACGGTTATGTCCCAAATGGCAGGCCTTGTGTCTTATGAAGGCTTAATGAATCCTCCATAAGCCCTTTATAAGGCATACATAACTGTTTCACAAAATATGTATAAGCAAATGGATGCCATCTTCTCTAGTTACAGTTTGACAAGTGAACAAAAGTCCCCAAAGTCTTGGTGTTTGTTTGATCAGTAGCTAAATATCTGTCATTTCCATATTCTGACTCACTTTCCCAGAGCGAAGCACTCCAGTGTGACGTTGTAGTTGAGCATAGCTGTGGTGTCAGGGAACTTCACTACGAGGTCGGCCTTGTACCTCTTCTCTGGGGCTGTGGGGATGAAAGGGTCATAGGTCAACACTATGGAGTTGCCCAAAAGACATTGATCTATGGTCAGTTTTTGTGTTTTTTTCCCAGCCTAATGTCTTGGGATAGATTTCGCAGTGTAACATGATCCCAGATCTGTGGCTAGGATGCACTTCTACCTAGACACTGATCTAAGGTCAGTTTTGTCTTTCCATCTAAAGAAACATCTTAGATTTTGGGGAGGGTTTACACTGATCCTAGATCTGAGCCTAGGCGTAACATCTACCCGGAGCTGAAGACAAAGCAAAGACAATGGTCAAAAGTAGTGCATTATATAGGTAACACAGCTATAAACGAGTGTACTATATACTGTAGGTAACACAGCTATAAACTAGTGTACAATATAGGTAACACAGCTATAAACTAGTACACTGTATAGGTAACACAGCTATAAACTAGCATATATACTGTAGGTAACACAGCTATAAACTAGTGTACTATATACTGTAGGTAACACAGCTATAAACTAGTACTATATACTATAGGTAACACAGCTATAAACTAGTGTACTATATAGGTAACACAGCTATAAGGCACTATATAGGTAACACAGCTATAAACTAGTGTACTATATAGGTATCACAGCTATAGGCTACTCACTCTCTTCTGTAGATATAAGAGTGATGAACTTGGAGTAGACTCCCTTGCCAATCTGTGGGTTGAACACATAGCAGGAGTAGTTCCCTGCGTCTGACGCCTCCACCTTAGAGATGTACAGATTCCCGGTGCTCTGAGAGACGAAGTGACGCTTATCCGGGTGGAGGAAGACCGGAAACTCGTTGTATATCCAACGGAACGTCACCTCAGCTGGGATACATGGGAAGAACAAAAAACACAAATAGTAAGAATGTGGTGGTCGGTTTCACCGGAATCACCTCTGAGTCTCTATGGGGGTTTAGTTTGTGTATTGTGTAATTCTGAGGTACTGTGAACAACGGTGTTCTGAACAGCTCTTTCTTCAAACACGTCATTCACAACCATACAGTATTGGATTTCTTTCAAAGGTCTGACAAGATTTTCCTACAGTTGCTGGGATGAATATCAAACTCAGATGTCAATCAATCAACCAATCAATTGGTTTATTTTTGTGTACTGTGTAACTCTGAGGTACTGTGAACAACGGTGTTCTGAACAGCTCTTTCTTCATGAAGTTCTATGATTCAGCACTGAATAGATTACAAGTCCGAATGTTTACCTTTAAATTTGAGTCCTTTAACAGATGCTATTATCCAGAGCCACTTGAAGATAGTGCATTGATCTTAAAGGTCCAATGTAGCCATTTTTATCTCACTATCAAATCATTTCTGGATAACAATTAAGTACCTTACTGTGATTGTTTTCAATTAAAATATGTTTTAGCAAAAAGCAATTTCTCAAGCAATACTTTTTCTAGGACTGTCTGGGAGTGGTCTGAGCGGGGAGATGAAAACTGAAAATTTGCTGTTATTGGCAGAACATTTCACAGTATTATTCCAACCTCATAGTGTGGAAACATGTATAAAACACAGCAAAATCATGTTTTTGAATGCACTGGGCCTTTAAGATAGCTAGGTGGGTCAACCACATATCACAGTCATAGTAAGTACATTTTTCTTCAATAAAGTAGCAATCAGCAGAGTCAGGGCTAGTAGGAAAAGACAAGTATGACTGTTAGTTTGAGTGATCTAGTAAGTCTGAGGTACTAACTTGGCCATCATGTGTATTCTAGTAAGTCTGAGGCACTAACTTGGCCATCATGTGTATTCTAGTAAGTCTGAGGTACTAACTTGGCCATCATGTGTATTCTAGTAAGTCTGAGGTACTAACTTGGCCATCATGTGTATTCTAGTAAGTCTGAGGTACTAACTTGGCCATCATGTGTATTCTAGTAAGTCTGAGGCACTAACTTGGCCATCATGTGTATTCTAGTAAGTCTGAGGTACTAACTTGGCCATCATGTGTATTCTAGTAAGTCTGAGGTACTAACTTGGCCATCATGTGTATTCTAGTAAGTCTGAGGCACTAACTTGGCCATCATGTGTATTCTAGTAAGTCTGAGGTACTAACTTGGCCATCATGTGTATTCTAGTAAGTCTGAGGTACTAACTTGGCCATCATGTGTACTCTAGTAAGTCTGAGGTACTAACTTGGCCATCATGTGTACTCTAGTAAGTCTGAGGTACTAACTTGGCCATCATGTGTACTCTAGTAAGTCTGAGGTACTAACTTGGCCATCATGTGTATTCTAGTATGTCTGAGGTACTAACTTGGCCATCATGTGTATTCTAGTAAGTCTGAGGCACTAACTTGGCCATCGCTTGGGAGGAGCACAGAGCAGCACGGCCCCCTGGCCCTCCTTCACGGTCACAGGGTCCCTCTCTTCATCTGGGAACTCCTCCAGGTCTGGAGACAGAGAAAGATAATGCAATGGTCAGTTTAACTCTAGCATATAGTTATGATTCCAGGTGTCCACAGACAACACAGCTGTATACCACAGACAGAAACAATGACATAGGGACTACACACACGACATAATACTTCCTGTGTTTGTTAGTCAATTCAGTTTCAGAAACCATGGGGATGTGAATAAGCACATCTACTGTGAGAGAGAAATAGAACCTGTTGACCAGAGTCAACCAGTTTAACTCACATCCAGTACTAGTCTCTCTCAACATGAAATTTGGTCATGGCTCGCGACAATACTCACATCCAAACTTGACCTTGGCCTCCTTGCTGATGACGGTGCCGTAAATGTTCTTGGCAACACAGACGTAGGTCCCTGCATGTTTCTTCTCTTCAGGGTTGTTTATGATGAGGTTCCCTCCCACCAGACTGTAGTGTTCATTAGGCAGCTCCATCAGCTTGATCTCCCAGTTATCACGCCTCCATCTGGGGGGAAATATGGATCTCCCTTTTTACCCAGAAATTGATGTTTTTGTATAAATTGGAATGAGTCATTCCTCTCCATGTCCTCTGAAAGTTGTACGACTCTAGAACCAATCAAAGTCATTCAAAACACCTTGTGAATGTCTGTGACTACATGGCAGTAGATCTTTAAAATGTTCTTAAATTCCTGTTAACTTTGGTTTTCCAATGATATGTGACGTAATGTGTGTTACCTTAATGTATTGTACGGGTTGATTTGGGTGTGTGTGTGTGTGTGTGTGTGTGTGTGTGCGTGTGTGTGTGCGTGTGCACGCGTGTGTGTGTGTGTGTGTGTGTGGGGTTACCTGTATGTGGGTGCAGGGTTGGCCCGTGCTCTACAGTTCATGGAGATATGTCTGTCAGGTGACTCCTTTGTGTAGACGATATCCAGAGGCTCCTCTTCAAATATTGGACCGTAGCCCGTAGCATCATCTGACAGGACACAACATCACAGTGATGTTACAACAACATTACAGCAACATTATGTCAATATAACTTTAATGACTGTGAATGGTCGATAAACACACATGAAACCAGACCCATTTTACTGCGATTCAGCGTTTAGGAGTTAATGCTGTACGTCAGTGCATTACAAGCTTTTACAGAGTAAATGGTCATGACAATCAAAACCAGACTCCACTTACCTCCAAAGATCCTGGGCTCACCAAACAAGACTGCCACTGCAAAATGACGGGAGAAATAAAGGACACTTTGTTTAGTTTCTCATGGCTAGAACATGGCTTAAACTTAAACAGAGCAACATGGATTAAACTCTATCACAATGTTCCAGTCACACATGAGGAGGAACAGAGCAACTTGGATTAAACTGTATCACAATGTTCCAGTCACACATGAGGTGGAACAGAGCAACATGGATTAAACTCTATCACAATGTTCCAGTCACACATGAGGAGGAACAGAGCAACATGGATTAAACTGTATCACAATGTTCCAGTCACACATGAGGTGGAACAGAGCAACTTGGATTAAACTGTATCACAATGTTCCAGTCACACATGAGGTGGAACAGAGCAACTTGGATTAAACTGTATCACAATGTTCCAGTCACACATGAGGTGGAACAGAGCAACATGGATTAAACTCTATCACAATGTTCCAGTCACACATGAGGAGGAACAGAGCAACATGGATTAAACTGTATCACAATGTTCCAGTCACACATGAGGTGGAACAGAGCAACTTGGATTAAACTGTATCACAATGTTCCAGTCACACATGAGGTGGAACAGAGCAACATGGATTAAACTCTATCACAATGTTCCAGTCACACATGAGGAGGAACAGAGCAACATGGATTAAACTGTATCACAATGTTCCAGTCACACATGAGGTGGAACAGAGCAACTTGGATTAAACTGTATCACAATGTTCCAGTCACACATGAGGTGGAACAGAGCAACATGGATTAAACTCTATCACAATGTTCCAGTCACACATGAGGAGGAACAGAGCAACATGGATTAAACTGTATCACAATGTTCCAGTCACACATGAGGTGGAACAGAGCAACTTGGATTAAACTGTATCACAATGTTCCAGTCACACATGAGGTGGAACAGAGCAACATGGATTAAACTCTATCACAATGTTCCAGTCACACATGAGGAGGAACAGAGCAACATGGATTAAACTCTATCACAATGTTCCAGTCACACATGAGGAGGAACAGAGCAACATGGATTAAACTGTATCACAATGTTCCAGTCACACATGAGGTGGAACAGAGCAACTTGGATTAAACTGTATCACAATGTTCCAGTCACACATGAGGTGGAACAGAGCAACATGGATTAAACTCTATCACAATGTTCCAGTCACACATGAGGAGGAACAGAGCAACATGGATTAAACTCTATCACAATGTTCCAGTCACACATGAGGAGGAACAGAGCAACATGGATTAAACTGTATCACAATGTTCCAGTCACACATGAGGTGGAACAGAGCAACTTGGATTAAACTCTATCACAATGTTCCAGTCACACATGAGGAGGAACAGAGCAATATGGATTAAACTCTATCACAATGTTCCAGTCACACATGAGGAGGAACAGAGCAACATGGATTAAACTGTATCACAATGTTCCAGTCACACATGAGGAGGAACAGAGCAACTTGGATTAAACTGTATCACAATGTTCCAGTCACACATGAGGTGGAACAGAGCAACTTGGACTTAGTAAAAACAGTAGTCCTTCTCATATGATGTCTAATGTAGTTCATTCTAAGACATGTATAGAAGACAGAAGCAGTCTGTTGAGAGCTACTCACCAGTGTGTGACAGTGAGGAGGAGAGAACGAGCAGGACCAGGGCTGTGACTGCCATGACTGTCTACTGACTGACACACAGACCGACAGAGGTCTGTAACGGACAGGACATGAGCTAGAGAAGAGAGAGAGAAATGACATCAGCTAGAGAGGAGAGAGAGAAATGACATCAGCTAGAGAGGAGAGAGAGAAATGACATCAGCTAGAGAGGAGAGAGAGAAATGACATCAGCTAGAGAGGAGAGAGAGAAATTACAACAGCTAGAGAGGAGAGAGAGAAATGACATCAGCTAGAGAGGATAGAGAGGAAATGACATCAGCTAGAGAGGAGAGAGAGGAAATTACATCAGCTAGAGAGGAGAGAGAGAAATGACATCAGCTAGAGAGGAGAGAGAGGAAATGACATCAGCTAGAGAGGAGAGAGAGGAAATGACATCAGCTAGAGAGGAGAGAGAGAAATTACAACAGCTAGAGAGGAGAGAGAGAAATGACATCAGCTAGAGAGGAGAGAGAGAAATGACATCAGCTAGAGAGGAGAGAGAGGAAATGACATCAGCTAGAGAGGAGAGAGAGAAATGACATCAGCTAGAGAGGAGAGAGAGAAATGACATCAGCTAGAGAGGAGAGAGAGAAATGACATCAGCTAGAGAGGAGAGAGAGGAAATCTCATCAGCTAGAGAGGATAGAGAGGAAATGACATCAGCTAGAGAGGATAGAGAGGAAATGACATCAGCTAGAGAGAATAGAGAGAGAAATTACAACAGCTAGAGAGGATAGAAAGAGAAATGACATCAGCTAGAGAGAATAGAGAGAGAAATTACAACAGCTGGAGAGAATAGAGAGAGAAATGACATCAGCTAGAGAGGAGAGAGAGAAATGACATCAGCTAGAGAGGAGAGAGAGAAATGACATCAGCTAGAGAGGAGAGAGAGAAATGACATCAGCTAGAGAGGAGAGAGGAAATGACATCAGCTAGAGAGGAGAGAGAGAAATGACATCACCTAGAGAGGAAATACAATTATTGTTTATCTTCTTTGCTGAATGAAATAAACTTGAACCTGAGTTGTATCTAATAAAATTAAAAAGCCACTCAGATAACAAGATGGCTTGATCTTGTGCTCATCATTGCTGATTGTGTTTCCTCATATCCACAACAACCACAATGTCACACACACAGATCTATGGATTCTATTCATACGCTCCCATCCACTATCCTTATCAGTTTGACAGTACCCTCAGTGTGGCAGCAGCCACAGATCTATGGATTCTATTCATACGCTCCCATCCACTATCCTTATCAGTTTGACAGTACCCTCAGTGTGGCAGCAGCCACAGATCTATGGATTCTATTCATACGCTCCGTCCACTATCCTTATCAGTTTGACAGTACCCTCAGTGTGGCAGCAGCCACAGATCTATGGATTCTATTCATACGCTCCGTCCACTATCCTTATCAGTTTGACAGTACCCTCAGTGTGGCAGCAGCCACAGATCTGAATTCATGTATTCATTTGGTTTGTTTTATTGTTGAATATTCTGGTATATACACAATTCAGCTTTTAGCTGTATAAATAAAACTGGATTCTATTAGATAGACCCCCCAGTGTGCAATCTCCATATCAATTCACTTTGGATGTTTAAATGATTTATAACACTCATGAGTCAACAATATTCTCCACATATACTGTAGTCATGCAGGCTTTTCTCTGTGAAGGGCTTTTCCCTAATATATGCATTCACACACACACACACACACACACACACACACTGCAGCGCTCAGACGGGTCCTGTCTGGCGTCACACATGCTCACACATCAGTTCTGCAGCAGCATATGAGAGTCATCCTGCAGCAAGACACACCTTCTGAATACTGAGAGGGAGGGAGGGAGAGAGAGAGTGGGAGAGTGAGGATAGAGCGATAGGGAGAGCGAAAGAGGCACAGAGCGAGAGAGGGTGAGAGAGTGAGTATGGGAGAGACAGAGAGATAAATAGAAAGAGAGAGAGAGAGAGAGAGAGAGAGAGAGAGAGAAAGGGTGCGATGGTGAGACAGAGAGAGAGAGCGAGAGAGAGAGAGAGAGAGAGGAGAGAGAGAGAGAGAGAGAGAGAGGGGGGGGGGGAGAGAGAGAGAGAGAGAGAGAGAGAGGGGGGGAGAGAGAGAGAGAGAGAGCTGCTCTGAGTCTGCAGTACTCTCAGCTCTCTCAGAGGACAACACAACACCAGTCTCAATCGGCTGCAGCCAGTCACGCTATAGCTCCGCCCCTCACCTCACCATTATGAAAAAGTGCAGTCATGCTGCATGCATAATACACTCCTGATTGAACACAGGATGTAGTGCATACCGTAGTCGTGTTTAGTGTCCTTAACACACCTCTGATACCCTATATCTGTAGAGAATCCTAGAGATACCCCCACCTTTCCACGGTACTGGCCCCAGCATCCCTGTCTGTCCAGCTACTATACTGAACCCTGTCTGTCGAGCTACTCTACTGAACCCTGTCTGTCCAGCTACTATACTGAACCCTGTCTGTCCAGCTACTATACTGAACCCTGTCTGTCCAGCTACTATACTGAACCCTGTCTGTCCAGCTACTCTACTGAACCCTGTCTGTCCAGCTACTATACTGAACCCTGTCTGTCCAGCTACTATACTGAACCCTGTCTGTCCAGCTACTATACTGAACCCTGTCTGTCCAGCTACTCTACTGAACCCTGTCTGTCCAGCTACTATACTAAACCCTGTCTGTCCAGCTACTCTACTGAACCCTGTCTGTTCAGCTACTATACTGAACCCTGTCTGTTCAGCTACTCTACGGAACCCTGTCTGTTCAGCTACTATACTGAACCCTGTCTGTCCAGCTACTCTACTGAACCCTGTCTGTCCAGCTACTCTACTGAACCCTGTCTGTTCAGCTACTATACTGAACCCTGTCTGTCCCAGCTACTCTACTGAACCCTGTCTGTTCAGCTACTCTACTGAACCCTGTCTGTTCAGCTACTCTACTGAACCCTGTCTGTCCAGCTACTCTACTGAACCCTGTCTGTCCAGCTACTCTACTGAACCCTGTCTGTTCAGCTACTCTACTGAACCCTGTCTGTCCAGCTACTATACTGAACCCTGTCTGTCCAGCTATTATACTGAACCCTGTCTGTCCAGCTACTATACTGAACCCTGTCTGTCCAGCTACTATACTAAACCCTGTCTGTCCAGCTACTCTTCTGAACCCTGTCTGTCCAGCTACTCTACTGAACCCTGTCTGTCCAGCTACTATACTGAACCCTGTCTGTTCAGCTACTATACTTAACCCTGTCTGTCCAGCTACTATACTGAACCCTGTCTGTCCAGCTACTATACTGAACCCTGTCTGTCCAGCTACTATACTGAACCCTGTCTGTCCAGCTACTATACTAAACCCTGTCTGTCCAGCTACTCTTCTGAACCCTGTCTGTCCAGCTACTCTACTGAACCCTGTCTATCCAGCTACTATACTGAACCCTGTCTGTTCAGCTACTATACTGAACCCTGTCTGTTCAGCTACTATACTGAACCCTGTCTGTCCAGCTACTATACTGAACCTTGTCTGTCCAGCTACTTTACTGAACCCTGTCTGGCCCAGCTACTATACTGAACCCTGTCTGTCCGGCTACTATACTGAACCCTGTCTGTCCAGCTACTATACTGAACCCTGTCTGTCCAGCTACTCTACTGAACCCTGTCTGTTCAGCTACTATACTGAACCCTGTCTGTCCAGCTACTATACTGAACCCTGTCTGTCCAGCTACTATACTGAACCCTGTCTGTCCAGCTACTATACTGAACCCTGTCTGTCCAGCTACTATACTGAACCCTGTCTGTTCAGCTACTATACTGAACCCTGTCTGTCCAGCTACTATACTGAACACTGTCAGTCCCAGCTAATCTACTGAACCCTGTCCGTTCAGCTACTATACTGAACCCTGTCTGTCCAGCTACTATACTGAACCTTGTCAGTCCCAGCTACCCTACTGAACCCTGTCTGTCTAGCTACTATACTGAACCCTGTCTGTTCAGCTACTCTACTGAACCCTGTCTGTCCAGCTACTATACTGAACCCTGTCTGTCCCAGCTACTATACTGAACCCTGTCAGTCCAGCTACTCTACTGAACCTTGTCTGTCCCAGCTACTATACTGAACCCTGTCTGTCCAGCTACTCTACTGAACCCTGTCTGTCCCAGCTACTATACTGAACCCTGTCTGTTCAGCTACTATACTGAACCCTGTCTGTTCAGCTACTCTACTGAACCCTGTCTGTTCAGCTACTCTATTGAACCCTGTCTGTCCAGCTACTATACTGAACCCTGTCTGTTCAGCTACTATACTGAACCCTGTCTGTTCAGCTACTATACTGAACCCTGTCTGTCCAGCTACTATACTGAACCCTGTCTGTCCAGCTACTATACTGAACCCTGTCTGTCCAGCTACTCTACTGAACCTTGTCTGTCCCAGCTACTATACTGAACCCTGTCTGTCCAGCTACTCTACTGAACCCTGTCTGTCCCAGCTACTATACTGAACCCTGTCTGTTCAGCTACTATACTGAACCCTGTCTGTTCAGCTACTCTACTGAACCCTGTCTGTTCAGCTACTCTACTGAACCCTGTCTGTCCAGCTATTATACTGAACCCTGTCTGTTCAGCTACTATACTGAACCCTGTCTGTCCAGCTACTATACTGAACCCTGTCTGTCCAGCTACTATACTGAACCCTGTTTGTCCAGCTACTATACTGAACCTTGTCTGTTCAGCTACTATACTGAACCCTGTCTGTCCAGCTAATCTACTGAACCCTGTCTGTTCAGCTACTATACTGAACCCTGTCTGTTCAGCTACTATACTGAACCCTGTCTGTCCAACTACTATACCGAACCCTGTCTGTCCAACTACTATACTGAACCCTGTCTGTCCAACTACTATACTGAACCCTGTCTGTCCAGCTACTATACTGAACCCTGTCTATTCCAGCTACTATACCCAACCCTGTCTGTCCAGCTACTATACTGAACCCTGTCTGTCCAACTACTATACTGAACCCTGTCTGTCCAGCTACTATACTGAACCCTGTCTGTCCAGCTACTATACTGAACCCTGTCTGTCCAGCTACTATACTGAAACCTGTCTGTCCAGCTACTATACTGAACCCTGTTTGTCCTAAAGTCACTATGCAGTCCCAGAGCCCTTCAGAGTCAGATTGTGACCTAAGAGACAGAGAGAGAGGAGAGAGAGGGAGGTGCTTCTGTTCCCAACCAAGGATGGCCTACAGCAGCACCTAGATCTTCTGCACACATTCTGTCAGACATGGGGCCTGACAGTAAATCTCAGTAAGACAAAAATAATGGTGTTCCAAAAAAGGTCCAGTTGCCAGGACCACAAATACAAATTCCATCTAGACACCGTTGCCCTAGAACACACAAAAAACTATATGTACCTTGGCCTAAACATCAGCGCCACAGGTATCTTCAACAAAGCTGTGAATGATCTGAGAGACAAGGCAAGAAGGGCCTTCTATGCCATCAAAAGGAACATAAAATTTGACATACCAATTAGGATCTGGCTAAAAATACTTGAATCAGTTATACAACCCATTGCCCTTTATGGTTGTGAGGTCTGGGGTCCGCTCACCAACCAAGAATTCACAAAATGGGACAAACACCAGATTGAGACTCTGCATGCAGAATTTGGCAAAAATATTATCTGCGTACAACGTAAAACACCAAATACTGCAGAGCAGAATTAGGCCAATACCCGTTAAATTCTACAACCACCTAAAAGGAAGCGATTCCCAAACCTTCCATAACAAAGCCATCACCTACAGAGAGATGAACCTGGAGAAGGCCAAAAAGATCATCAAGGACAACAACCACCCGAGCCACTGCCTGTTCACCCCGCTATCATCCAGAAGGCGAGGTCAGTACAGGTGCATCAAAGCTGGGACCGAGAGACTGAAAAACAGCTTCTATCTCAAGGCCATCAGACTGTTAAACAGCCATCACTAACACAGTGAGGCTGCTGCCTACATACAGACTTGAAATCATCGGCCACTTAATAAATGGATCACTAGTCACTTTAATAATGCCACTTTAATAATGTTTACATATCTTGCATTACTCATCTCATATGTATATACTGTATTCTATACTATCTATTCTATCTTAGCCTATGCCGCTCTGTCATTGCTCATCCATATAGTTATATATTCCTATTCCATTCCTTTACTTAGATTTGTGTGTATTAGGTATTTGTTGTGGAACTGTTAGATTACTTGTTAGATATTACTGCACTTTCGGAACTAGAATCACAAGAATTTTGCTACACTCACAGTAACATCTGCTAACCATGTGTATGTGACCAATACAATTTAATTTGATGTGAAGAGTCCCCTAAGCAAGCTGGTCCTGGGGCTCTGTTCACAAACACAAACAGACCCCACAGAGCCTCAGGACATTAACACAATTAGACCCAACCAAATCATGAGAAAACAAAAAAATAATTACTTGACACATTGGAAAGAATTACCAAAAAACTGAGCAAACTAGAATGCTATTTGGCCCTAAACAGAGAGTACACAGTGGCAGAATACCTGACCACTGTGACTGACCCAAACTTAAGGAAAGCTTTGACTATGTACAGACTCAGTGAGCATAGCCTTGCTATTGAGAAAGGCCGCCGTAGGCAGACCTGGATCTCAAGAGAAGACAGGCTGTGTGCACACTGCCCACAAAAGGAGGTGGAAACTGAGCTGCACTTCCTAACCTTCTGCCAAATGTATTGTATTAGAGACACATATTTCCCTCAGATTACACAGATCCACAAAGAATTTGAAAACAAATCCAATTTTGATAAACTCCCATATCTACTGGGTGAAATACCACAGTGTGACATCACAGCAGAAAGATTTGTGACCTGTTGCCACAAGAAAAGGTCAACCAGTGAAGAACAAACACCATTGTAAATACAACCCATATTTATGTTGATTTATTTTCCCTTTTGCACTTTAACTATTTGCACATAATGACATTTGAAATGTCTTTATTCTTTTGAAACTTTTGTGAGTGTAATGTTTAATGTAAATGTTTTTATTGTTTATTTCACTTTTGTTTATTATCTATTTCACTTGCTTTGGCAATGTAATCATATGTTTCCCATGCCAATAAAGCCCCTTGAATTGAAATGAAAATTGAGAGGAGGCAGAGAGAAGGCAGAGAGCAGGAGACACAGTGCCCATCCACGTACTTCTGATGTGCCTGTATCCGCCCTCTGTCTGAGCCCACAGAGAGAGAAGAGAGAGGTACTATCTACACTGGACAAAAATAGAAACGCAACATGTAAAGTGTTGATCCCATGTTCCATGAGTTGAAATAAAAGATCACAAAATGTTCCATACGCACAAAAAGCTTATTTCTCTCAATTTTTGTGCACAAATTTGTTTGCATCCCTCTGAGTGAGCATTTCTCCTTTGCCAAGATAATCCATCCATCTGACAAGTGTGGCATATCCAGAAGCTGATTAAACAGCATGATCATTATACAGGTGCACCTTGTGCTGGGGACAATAAAAGGCCACTTTAAAATGTGCTGTTTTGTCACACAACACAATGCCACAGACGTCTCAAGTTTTGAGGGAGTATGTAATTAGCATGCTGGCTGCAGGAATGTCCACCAGAGCTGTTGCCAGAGAATTGTATGTTCATTTCTCTACCATAAGCTGCCTTCAACTTAATTTGAGAGAATTTGGCAATACGTCCAACCATCCTCATAACCCGTGTGGCTCAGTTGGTAGAGCATGGTGTTTGCAACGCCAGGGTTGTGGGTTCGATTCCCACAGGGAACCAGTACGGGGGGAAAAAATGTATGAAATGTATGCATTCACTACTGTAAGTTGCTCTGGATAATAGCGTCTGCTAAATGACTAAAAAAAATAAAAAAATAACTGCAGACCTTGTGTTGTGTGGGTGAGCAGTTTGCTGAGGTCAACATTGTGAACTGAGTGCCCCATGGTGGGTTATGGTATGGGCAGGCATAAGCTACAGACAACAAACACAATGGCGATTTCAATGCACAGACATATAGTGATGAGATCCTGAGGCCCATTGCCGTGCCATTCATCTGCCTCCATCTCCTCATGATTCAGCATGATAATGCACGGCCCCATGTCGCAAGGATCTGTACACGACTCCTGGAAGCTGAAATAGGGGATGAGTGATGACTAACAGAGGAGGGTGCATTTCAGTATAAATGAGGAATAACTCAGGATTCTCCAGCTGAGCAGCTTCCAGCATATATCATCTGATACCCTGCTGCTGCTGCAGTCCTCCTCACACTCTCTTCTGGCTGGCTGACAATATTAGCATGTTCTGCCTGTTAGGCTAGCAGGAGCTCTAGGAACGACTCAGTGATTCATAAAGACTTAGACAACAGCTTTTGTACTGTAGCCTAGCAGTATGTCAGACCCAGCCCTGGCACTTGACCACTGCATAATCTCACTTATCAACAGCTACTGTACTTTGCAAATGTAAGTGGTCCAATTTATGAGGCTGCTTGGAGGCTGTATTATCTTCCTAACCTAATGTGTCATGAAGTCCCTCCTCTATAATCCACACAGAATAGAATGCAATAGAATACATTGGAATGCAATAGAATAGAATAGAATGGAATGCAATGCAATAGAATAGAATAGAATGGAATGCTATAGAAGAGAATGGAATAGAATAGAATAGAATGCAATGCAATAGAATAGAATAGAATGGAATGCTATAGAAGAGAATGTAATAGAATAGAATAGAATAGAATAGAATAGAATGCAATGCAATATAATAGAATGGAATGCTATAGAAGAGAATGGAATAGAATAGAATAGAATGCAATGCAATAGAATAGAATAGAATGGAATGCTATAGAAGAGAATGGAATAGAATGGAATGTAAATCTTCCTCAGAGCACCACTGATATTGTTCTAGTGGATCCAGAGGCATAGTGAATATGATGAAGACAAGACTGTAAGCATCTTCTACTCTCGTCTACTATCTCTGATCAAGTCCTGAGAGTTGGTTTTCTCTGTCATTCTGTAATCTGATCAACAGGACACCCGTATTTAGGTCAGCCTAGTATTAAACTGCCTGCCTGGCCCACTGACTGAGTGGGTGTCTGTTTTTCCTGGCTGAATGCAGAGAAACACCACAGTAATAATACTGACCTTAATATGTCTGCTTCATTTCTTTTCAGATTTGTATTCTGACTTCTGAATTATCCAGAGAAATATATAGTCCTGGAGTGTATGAAAAGTAATCACCACAATGTCCTTTCCACTGATATAAAATATCTTCAATAATGACATGTTTGTTTCTCAAACACCGACAATATTAAATGAAAGCTATAAACATCCTATAATACCTGTGGTAATAATATTGTGCATGGCAGTTTGCTGATTGTTTTCCCATCTGCTTATGTGCAACTGAATTGACAACAACCAATATGGCCAGAGTTTAGTGGTATGTTCACTGTCATTGCCTCTAATTAGGCTGTGCTACATCAATGAAGGACAGCCTAGAAGGTACGCCCCAAGCCAGCCCACCGTAGGACAGTTACATATATGATTATTACATACTGCAGGAGTCTGGTTAAATACCGGGTTACAGGACAGCCCTGCCCAATGAGCCCTTGACGCATCCTCCTTCAATTTCACCTTGCCTCTCCTCAATGCTGAGCTGCAGGGTGCCCTCCCAAAATGAGACTTTCACAAACAACTTAGACGAGTAACTTGCCCACATTCATTTTTCAGAAGCCTATTCAATTTAGCAAAGTGCAGATGTGTAAATATCCTGAAAAAAAATGAAGGCGTTCATCGGTCGAAAAGTGACTGCACATTACCCTCACACGCACCTCCCTTCGACTATGATGAGTACGGACGGACCTGCAGTACTGACTATTCTGCATTGCGGTAGCATACTCCGAAGCATTGCAGAATTATCCCTGTCCTGGTCCGTCTTAAAATCCCTCATTGCAATCCCCTAAAACCGACTAAATCTACAGTCCCTATTCTACATGCATTATGCTCATGCCGTTTCAGCCTTACCTGTGAAATAGAATGAAACGGTATTTCAAATTATCCGCATAGCATGAACACCTGGATCAAAACCGCATTGTCCCACAACCAAGCGCGAGGAGCAGCGCGTGCGTTTCAACTTTTCTATTGGAGGAGAGCCTATGACTGGCGGTGGTCGTCGGAAGGACGAGGAAGCGCATATCTGATCGCTATTGGTAGAGGAGGATGCAGGGAGGAAGCCAGCATTGCGCACCGGCGGCGGTATCTGTCCCCGCAAAGCAAACCGACAAAGTAATCACATCAGCATTCTACTGTAGGCCTACACGAGCAGTAGCCTACATGATCAGCAGCCTACAATTTCGGGAAAATATTTATATTTGTAAAGATCTTAAACATGTTCTCTGGCCACATTGTAATAATAACAGATATGTTGATATATTATGGACATTTATTGTCTCAATGTGCTGCCATGTGCCATGCATTTTAAATGATGCATTAATAACAAATGGTTAACTTTTTGAAACAGAGCATGAAACCCATTTTCCAAAACAACAACAGCAGGGCCTTTAATTGAACAAAGAGGAAGTCCAGAAACATATGTGGAAGGTGTGTGGAGGGGTGATGGGATGAGAGAGGTGGTAGAGGTGTGTGGAGGGGTGATGGGATGAGAGAGGTGGTAGAGGTGTGTGGAGGGGTGATGGGATGAGAGGTGGTAGAGGGGTGTGGAGGGGTGATGGGATGAGAGGTGGTAGAGGTGTGTGGAGGGGTGATGGGATGAGAGGTGGTAGAGGTGGGTGGAGGGGTGATGGGATGAGAGAGGTGGTAGAGGTGGGTGGAGGGGGGATGGGATGAGAGGTGGTAGAGGTGAGTGGAGGGGTGATGGGATGAGAGAGGTGGTAGAGGGGTGTGGAGGGGTGATGGGATGAGAGGTGGTAGAGGTGAGTGGAGGGGTGATGGGATGAGAGAGGTGGTAGAGGTGGGTGGAGGGGGGATGGGATGAGAGAGGTGGTAGAGGTGAGTGGAGGGGTGATGGGATGAGAGAGGTGGTAGAGGTGAGTGGAGGGGTGATGGGATGAGAGAGGTGGTAGAGGTGGGTGGAGGGGGGATGGGATGAGAGAGGTGGCAGAGGTGGGTGGAGGGGGGATGGGATGAGAGAGGTGGTAGAGGTGAGTGGAGGGGTGATGGGATGAGAGAGGTGGTAGAGGTGAGTGGAGGGGTGATGGGATGAGAGAGGTGGTAGAGGTGTGTGGAGGGGTGATGGGATGAGAGAGGTGGTAGAGGTGTGTGGAGGGTTGATGGGATGAGAGAGGTGGTAGAGGTGGGTGGAGGGGTGATGGGATGAGAGAGGTGGTAGAGGTGTGTGGAGGGGTGATGGGATGAGAGGTGGTAGAGGTGAGTGGAGGGGTGATGGGATGAGAGAGGTGGTAGAGGTGAGTGGAGGGGTGATGGGATGAGAGAGGTGGTAGAAGTGTGTGGAGGGGTGATGGGATGAGAGAGGTGGTAGAGGTGGGTGGAGGGGTGATGGGATGAGAGAGGTGGTAGAGGTGTGTGGAGGGGTGATGGGATGAGAGGTGGTAGAGGTGTGTGGAGGGGTGATGGGATGAGAGGTGGTAGAGGTGTGTGGAGGGGTGATGGGATGAGAGAGGTGGTAGAGGTGTGTGGAGGGGTGATGGGATGAGAGAGGTGGTAGAGGTGTGTGGAGGGGTGATGGGATGAGAGAGGTGGTAGAGGTGTGTGGAGGGGTGATGGGATGAGAGAGGTGGTAGAGGTGTGTGGAGGGGTGATGGGATGAGAGAGGTGGTAGAGGTGTGTGGAGGGGTGATGGGATGAGAGAGGTGGTAGAGGTGAGTGGAGGGGTGATGGGATGAGAGAGGTGGTAGAGGTGAGTGGAGGGGTGATGGGATGAGAGAGGTGGTAGAGGTGAGTGGAGGGGTGATGGGATGAGAGAGGTGGTAGAGGTGGGTGGAGGGGTGATGGGATGAGAGAGGTGGTAGAGGTGGGTGGAGGGGTGATGGGATGAGAGAGGTGGTAGAGGTGTGGAGGGGTGATGGGATGAGAGGTGGTAGAGGTGGGTGGAGGGGTGATGGGATGAGAGAGGTGGTAGAGGTGAGTGGAGGGGTGATGGGATGAGAGGTGGTAGAGGTGGGTGGAGGGGTGATGGGATGAGAGAGGTGGTAGAGGTGTGTGGAGGGGTGATGGGATGAGAGAGGTGGTAGAGGTGAGTGGAGGGGTGATGGGATGAGAGAGGTGGTAGAGGTGTGTGGAGGGGTGATGGGATGAGAGAGGTGGTAGAGGTGTGTGGAGGGGTGATGGGATGAGAGAGGTGGTAGAGGTGTGTGGAGGGGTGATGGGATGAGAGAGGTGGTAGAGGTGAGTGGAGGGGTGATGGGATGAGAGAGGTGGTAGAGGTGTGTGGAGGGGTGATGGGATGAGAGAGGTGGTAGAGGTGTGTGGAGGGGTGATGGGATGAGAGAGGTGGTAGAGGTGAGTGGAGGGGTGATGGGATGAGAGAGGTGGTAGAGGTGAGTGGAGGGGTGATGGGATGAGAGAGATGGTAGAGGTGAGTGGAGGGGTGATGGGATGAGAGAGGTGGTAGAGGTGTGTGGAGGGGTGATGGGATGAGAGAGGTGGTAGAGGTGGGTGGTGGGGTGATGGGATGAGAGAGGTGGTAGAGCTGGGTGGAGGGGTGATGGGATGAGAGAGATGGTAGAGGTGTGTGGAGGGGTGATGGGATGAGAGATGGTAGAGGTGGGTGGAGGGGTGATGGGATGAGAGAAACGGTAGAGGTGGGTGGAGGGGTGATGGGATGAGAGAGGTGGTAGAGGTGTGTGGAGGGGTGATGGGATGAGAGAGGTGGTAGAGGTGTGTGGAGGGGTGATGGATGAGAGAGGGTAGAGGTGAGTGGAGGGGTGATGGGATGAGAGAGGTGGTAGAGGTGAGTGGAGGGGTGATGGGATGAGAGAGGTGGTAGAGGTGAGTGGAGGGGTGATGGGATGAGAGGTGGTAGAGGTGGGTGGAGGGGTGATGGGATGAGAGAGGTGGTAGAGGTGTGTGGAGGGGTGATGGGATGAGAGAGGTGGTAGAGGTGAGTGGAGGGGTGATGGATGAGAGAGGTGGTAGAGGTGTGTGGAGGGGTGATGGGATGAGAGAGGTGGTAGAGCTGGGTGGAGGGGTGATGGGATGAGAGAGGTGGTAGAGGTGTGTGGAGGGGTGATGGATGAGAGAGGTGGTAGAGGTGTGGAGGGGTGATGGGATGAGAGAGGTGGTAGAGGTGAGTGGAGGGTGATGGGATGAGAGAGGTGGTAGAGGTGAGTGGAGGGGTGATGGGATGAGAGAGGTGGTAGAGGTGTGTGGAGGGGTGATGGGATGAGAGAGGTGGTAGAGGTGAGTGGAGGGGTGATGGGATGAGAGAGGTGGTAGAGGTGTGTGGAGGGGTGATGGGATGAGAGAGGTGGTAGAGGTGAGTGGAGGGGTGATGGGATGAGAGAGGTGGTAGAGGGGTGATGGGATGAGAGAGGTGGTAGAGGTGAGTGGAGGGGTGATGGGATGAGAGAGGTGGTAGAGGTGTGTGGAGGGGTGATGGGATGAGAGAGGTGGTAGAGGTGTGTGGAGGGGTGATGGGATGAGAGAGGTGGTAGAGGTGAGTGGAGGGGTGATGGGATGAGAGAGGTGGTAGAGGTGAGTGGAGGGGTGATGGATGAGAGAAGGGGTAGAGGTGTGTGGAGGGGTGATGGGATGAGAGGTGGTAGAGGTGTGTGGAGGGGTGATGGGATGAGAGGTGGTAGAGGTGGGTGGAGGGGTGATGGGATGAGAGAGGTGGTAGAGGTGAGTGGAGGGGTGATGGGATGAGAGAGGTGGTAGAGGTGAGTGGAGGGGTGATGGGATGAGAGAGGTGGTAGAGGTGTGTGGAGGGGTGATGGGATGAGAGAGGTGGTAGAGGTGAGTGGAGGGGTGATGGGATGAGAGAGGTGGTAGAGGTGTGTGGAGGGGTGATGGGATGAGAGAGGTGGTAGAGGTGAGTGGAGGGGTGATGGGATGAGAGAGGTGGTAGAGGTGAGTGGAGGGGTGATGGGATGAGAGAGATGGTAGAGGTGTGTGGAGGGGTGATGGGATGAGAGAGGTGGTAGAGGTGTGTGGAGGGGTGATGGGATGAGAGAGGTGGTAGAGGTGTGTGGAGGGGTGATGGGATGAGAGGTGGTAGAGGTGTGTGGAGGGGTGATGGGATGAGAGGTGGTAGAGGTGTGTGGAGGGGTGATGGGATGAGAGGTGGTAGAGGTGGGTGGAGGGGTGATGGGATGAGAGAGGTGGTAGAGGTGGGTGGAGGGGTGATGGGATGAGAGGTGGTAGAGGTGAGTGGAGGGGTGATGGGATGAGAGAGGTGGTAGAGGTGTGTGGAGGGGTGATGGGATGGAGAGGTGGTAGAGGTGAGTGGAGGGGTGATGGGATGAGAGAGGTGGTAGAGGTGGGTGGAGGGGTGATGGGATGAGAGAGGTGGTAGAGGTGAGTGGAGGGGTGATGGGATGAGAGAGGTGGTAGAGGTGGGTGGAGGGGTGATGGGATGAGAGAGGTGGTAGAGGTGAGTGGAGGGGTGATGGGATGAGAGAGGTGGTAGAGGTGGGTGGAGGGGTGATGGGATGAGAGAGGTGGTAGAGGTGGGTGGAGGGGTGATGGGATGAGAGAGGTGGTAGAGGTGAGTGGAGGGGTGATGGGATGAGAGAGGTGGTAGAGGTGAGTGGAGGGGTGATGGGATGAGAGAGGTGGTAGAGGTGTGTGGAGGGGTGATGGGATGAGAGAGGTGGTAGAGGTGTGTGGAGGGGTGATGGGATGAGAGAGGTGGTAGAGGTGGGTGGAGGGGTGATGGGATGAGAGAGGTGGTAGAGGTGAGTGGAGGGGTGATGGGATGAGAGAGGTGGTAGAGGTGTGTGGAGGGGTGATGGGATGAGAGAGGTGGTAGAGGTGTGTGGAGGGGTGATGGGATGAGAGAGGTGGTAGAGGTGGGTGGAGGGGTGATGGGATGAGAGAGGTGGTAGAGGTGAGTGGAGGGGTGATGGGATGAGAGAGGTGGTAGAGGTGAGTGGAGGGGTGATGGGATGAGAGAGGTGGTAGAGGTGAGTGGAGGGGTGATGGGATGAGAGAGGTGGTAGAGGTGAGTGGAGGGGTGATGGGATGAGAGAGGTGGTAGAGGTGAGTGGAGGGGTGATGGATGAGAGAGGTGGTAGAGGTGTGTGGAGGGGTGATGGGATGAGAGAGGTGGTAGAGGTGAGTGGAGGGGTGATGGGATGAGAGAGGTGGTAGAGGTGAGTGGAGGGGTGATGGATGAGAGAGGTGGTAGAGGTGTGTGGAGGGGTGATGGGATGGAGAGGTGGTAGAGGTGTGTGGAGGGGTGATGGGATGAGAGGTGGTAGAGGTGTGTGGAGGGGTGATGGGATGGAGAGGTGGTAGAGGTGGGTGGAGGGGTGATGGGATGAGAGAGGTGGTAGAGGTGTGTGGAGGGGTGATGGGATGAGAGAGGTGGTAGAGGTGTGTGGAGGGGTGATGGGATGAGAGAGGTGGTAGAGGTGAGTGGAGGGGTGATGGGATGAGAGAGGTGGTAGAGGTGGGTGGAGGGGTGATGGGATGAGAGAGGTGGTAGAGGTGAGTGGAGGGGTGATGGGATGAGAGAGGTGGTAGAGGTGAGTGGAGGGGTGATGGGATGAGAGAGGTGGTAGAGGTGTGGAGGGGTGATGGGATGAGAGAGGTGGTAGAGGTGTGGAGGGGTGATGGGATGAGAGGTGGTAGAGGTGAGTGGAGGGGTGATGGGATGAGAGAGGTGGTAGAGGTGAGTGGAGGGGTGATGGGATGAGAGAGGTGGTAGAGGTGAGTGGAGGGGTGATGGGATGAGAGAGGTGGTAGAGGTGAGTGGAGGGGTGATGGGATGAGAGAGGTGGTAGAGGTGAGTGGAGGGGTGATGGGATGAGAGAGGTGGTAGAGGTGAGTGGAGGGGTGATGGGATGAGAGAGGTGGTAGAGGTGAGTGGAGGGGTGATGGGATGAGAGAGGTGGTAGAGGTGAGTGGAGGGGTGATGGATGAGAGAGGTGGTAGAGGTGTGTGGAGGGGTGATGGGATGAGAGGTGGTAGAGGTGTGTGGAGGGGTGATGGGATGAGAGGTGGTAGAGGAGTGTGGAGGGGTGATGGGATGAGAGGTGGTAGAGGTGGGTGGAGGGGTGATGGGATGAGAGAGGTGGTAGAGGTGTGTGGAGGGGTGATGGGATGAGAGAGGTGGTAGAGGTGTGTGGAGGGGTGATGGGATGAGAGAGGTGGTAGAGGTGAGTGGAGGGGTGATGGGATGAGAGAGGTGGTAGAGGTGGGTGGAGGGGTGATGGGATGAGAGAGGTGGTAGAGGTGAGTGGAGGGGTGATGGGATGAGAGAGGTGGTAGAGGTGAGTGGAGGGGTGATGGGATGAGAGAGGTGGTAGAGGTGTGGAGGGGTGATGGGATGAGAGGTGGTAGAGGTGGGTGGAGGGGTGATGGGATGAGAGAGGTGGTAGAGGTGAGTGGAGGGGTGATGGGATGAGAGAGGTGGTAGAGGTGAGTGGAGGGGTGATGGGATGAGAGAGTGGTAGAGGTGAGTGGAGGGGTGATGGGATGAGAGAGGTGGTAGAGGTGGGTGGAGGGGTGATGGGATGAGAGAGGTGGTAGAGGTGAGTGGAGGGGTGATGGGATGAGAGAGGTGGTAGAGGTGTGTGGAGGGGTGATGGGATGAGAGAGGTGGTAGAGGTGAGTGGAGGGGTGATGGGATGAGAGAGGTGGTAGAGGTGGGTGGAGGGGTGATGGGATGAGAGAGGTGGTAGAGGTGAGTGGAGGGGTGATGGGATGAGAGAGGTGGTAGAGGTGAGTGGAGGGGTGATGGGATGAGAGAGGTGGTAGAGGTGTGTGGAGGGGTGATGGGATGAGAGAGGTGGTAGAGGTGAGTGGAGGGGTGATGGGATGAGAGAGGTGGTAGAGGTGTGTGGAGGGGTGATGGGATGAGAGAGGTGGTAGAGGTGAGTGGAGGGTGATGGGAGTTCTGTTGAGCTTTTGATTCTCTCCCACACACACACACACGCACACACACACACACACACACCACACACACGCCACACACACACACACACACACACACACCACACACACACACACACACACACACACACACACACACACACACACACACCCCAAATCCAGATTGTATAATCTATAATCCCCAGTGTGGGTAATGAGGGGGAGAAACAGAGAGAAATAGCACTTCTATACAGCAGGATTAGATCAAAACAAATCTCCCTCTATATATTTGAGTCAGTAGGTTGCATAGTAGTCTACTACTTCACTGGATAAACAGCCCTACCGTTCAGTGTCCAAACAATGTACATTGGACAAGGCCTTGTTATTGCATAATATACAGTAACTTGTTACAAAGAACCTTGAATATCTCCAGGTATACATAACGAATCTATTGAAACAATACACAGGTATTCATGTTTGATATAGAATACAAATGAACCATTAAAATAATAATAGCTGAAATTAAAAGGCGGAATAAATCAGTCTGAAGTGAAATTCTGAAACCAACATTTATTTTTTTTCCATTTTAAAATACAAAATATTTAGCAATATTATATTATAGTAAACCATTTGACAGCCTTTCATGCTCTTCGAGTAGCTTCAACATTTACCAGAATGTTCTTCTATCATTTCATATATTATTTCCTATAGTCACCAGGGTTTTCACACTGCGTCCTGCTATCATCTAGTCTATTTGTGAGACTTAATGGATGAGCATGTCATTTGTTTAATTGTATTATTTTCTCCTCCTCCCCTCCTCCCCTCCTCCTCCTCCTCCTGCTCCTCTCCTCTCCTGCTCCTCCTCCTCCTCCCCTCCTCCCCTCCTACTCCTCTCCTCCTCCTCTCCTCCTCCTCCTCCTCGCCCCATAAAGCCTTGAGCTAGCAAAAGTAGTAACCTGACAGATTTGAAAAACAAAGTTGCACAGCAAATGAAAGAGTGAAAACTGTAAAAGGTCTCTCTTGCACCCAACACACCTTGCTTCAAACCCCCATGATGCTCGTTGATCAGGTCAAGCTCCCGTCTGGCGTCTCTGTACCCCATCCAACCAAAACATCTACAGTCAGGTCAAGCTCTATTTACATATTACAACAAAATATCTACACACAGAAAGCAGACACATTTGGAAACTAAAAACTTGATGCAAGTTGTGAAAATGTAGATCATGTAAATCTCTTGAAATTCTCCCTTGGTCTTCCAGGTGACATATGGAGCAGTTGATCTGTCTCTGCCAAGATGGCCGACCACTTCACACAACAGACTGTCATCACCTAGAAGAGGAGCTATAGAATATGTCTCACACACACACACACACACGCACGCACGCACGCACACACACACACACACACACGCACGCACGCACGCACGCACACACGCACGCACGCACGCACACAGACAGACAGATGCACACGCACACACACACACACACACACACACACACACACACACACACACACACACACACACACACACACACACACACACACACACACACACACACACACACACACACACACACTTCATTCTTGTAGATTATCCAACTCCACTGACTACTGGGTGGAGGCTACACACTAAACTTCAAGGTTGCGCTCTGAGTTACAGCAAAACGTGACAACATACAGATAGAAACGTTTAAATGCAGAAAACAAATCACCAGCACATATTACTATTGACATTTTCCAATCAAACAAGCAACATTTCATTCCTTATGATGAATAGGCAAAACACATTCAATATCTTCCATAGCTTTCAAACCCCTCAGTTCATATCAGCTGTTTTACGTCGTAGCAGTAGCTCACCTCATCCTTAATAGCAGTTAACCAGAGAGTTAAACAATAGGCTGCATCTGAAATGGGACCCTATTCCCAGAGCCGTATGCGCCCTGGTCAAAAGTAGTGCACTATATAGGGGGAAAGGGTGCTATGTCAGGTGCACCATAGGTTGGCAGTAGTTTAGTGCTGCTGGTCTGGTCCAGAGCCCTTCCTCTAGGTGTGATGCTGAGAGGAGAGATGAGACCATGGATGATGATAGTCTATTCTCCTGTGGTGTTGGTTAGTGATGAATTTCTTTAGGTTAGTAAATAATCTCTCATGGCTTGGTCTATACATGGACCCATGACAACTGTACCGGATTGGAACCATAGAAACAGAATGATGGAATGAATGTCATTCTATTTCTGCGTATTGGAACCAGGTCCTGCTTTGTGTTTTAGAACCAGGTTCTGCTCTGTGTATTGGAACCAGGTCCTGCTTTGTGTTTTAGAACCAGGTTCTGCTCTGTGTATTGGAACCAGGTTCTGCTCTGTCTATTGGAACCGGTTCTGCTCTGTCTATTGGAACCAGGTTCTGCTCTGTCTATTGAAACCAGGTTCTGCTCTGTCTATTGGAACCGGTTCTGCTCTGAGTATTAGAACCAGGTTCTTCTCTGTGTGGATGAGGGGATGTTTATGGGTATGAATCTAGAACACAGGCTGTTCTCTACAAAGGCACTATTAACCATGCTGAAGGGTTCTCTGGTTTTGCACCGCCTGCAGTCTGTATCGGGTTCCAGACCTGGCTCAGAATAGTTTGATTTCATTACTTTAGGATGCGCTTGATTTAGCTTGTCTGCTGTGCAGAGTTCACCCAGGTGGGTGGGGATCTCTCGTCATGGTACTATTATATTGGTTCCACAAGCAGAATAGAGTACACCTAAAGTGTTTGCAAGAAAACAAATATTTTACTATTTTGACACAGGTCTGCTCCGGGAACTGCAACATAGCACCGCTTGACTTCCCTCTCTCCCTCTCTCCCTCCCTCCCTCCAAGGCAGGAGCTGTGAAGCTGTATGAACAATGGGTCTGTTCCAATCTCCATATTAGATAGTAGTGCCACTGCAACAAGACCATGTGTCTGGTGGAAAGGAAGACAACTAAACAACAACATCCCTTGAAAAACCAAAGCAAGACAAACAGCAACGTCTGTGTGTGAGTGTGGGATGGTTGGAGAGAGGTGTGGAGTGTCGCTGTGATTCTGTATTGATTATCACTAGTTTTCTCTTCAGGGCTACAAACTATAAATGTGTTATTCCTGACCATCCAGTACATAGATTTGTTCTGCTGTTACAGTATACATACAAACACCTTCTGTCTTGCAAAAATAACATGTCACAATAGCATTAAACTGAGTCACACTTTTCACAGCAATGTCCACAAAGACATTGATGACGCCATAGTTTTTCCCCGTATTATAATACCAATATAAGACTGTTGACAGTAGAAAGGTAAGATGATGAAAGGCATAAGCAGTAGTTTAAGGTGTGCACCGCGTCATCTCTGCTCCCACGCTGGACACCAGTATGAATCCGTGTGTAATGGTTTAGAATATCATTCATTCCATGCACTATATTAATCAGAAGCAGATGAATGTATAGAATGGTGAAATGTATGTATACTGTTGACTGCCATGTTGGGTGATGTTGAGAAAATATATATTCTAATGGATATCATTGTTTGCAAAAAGACAATGATCTATATATGTCATCATATATACGTTTGTGAAAGCTAAAATGGCCCTAACACACACATGCCCTCTCCAGCACTTTGTGGAGCAGTCTGGGTGATGAGAACCAACCCAGTCTACTCCTGGAATACATTCCTCCACTTCCTGCTTGTCAGTGTTGCCTTCTCCTCCAGCTCTCCATCTCTCTCTGTCTGTTTCTGGGCTCCTACATCCCTCCTTCTACTTTTTCAAATGGTTCTACGGTTCTTCTTCTCATGTCTCTTCTGGTTGGTTAGTTGTTTGTCCCATCGTGTGATAGTGAGGGTGGTGAGAGTAGTCACAGTGTGATGGGGGGGTGGGGAGTTGGCAGGCAGGAGGGGCAGGCTGTGGAGAGATGACAGGGTGTGACAGAAGTAGTCATGGTGATGGGTGGCCATGGTGACAGGTCACCACGGTGATGAGTCTCCATGGTGACACGTCCTTATGGTGGCAGATCTCCATGGTGACAGGTCAGGTCACCATAGCGACGGTTCCCATGGCAGCCAGTCGTCATGGCATCGCCATCGGCTAGCGGTGACTGTCTATCTAACTAGACGAAGGAGTTCATAGCGTTGACCGGCGACGGGGCCTCGGAGCTCTCGTTGCCCTCGTGCGTGTCTTTCTCCTTCTTGCCGCTGTACTGGCCGATGAAGGATCCATCCTCGTTGAACTGGCCATCCCCTCCCTCGCCGTAGTCCACCAGGCTGTCATCACTGTCGTCCCTCTTCACCGTTCCGTTGGACGGCGTCCGGCTGCCCTTCAGAGGCTTGTGGTCCTCCGTGTCACTAAGGGTTAGGAGGGAGAGGGAGAGGCAGAGAAACGGTTTACTTTAGGTCAGATAGTGGTGGCTAAGTTTGGTCCTGGAGAGATATAGGGGGTGCAGGGTTTTGTTCCAGCCTGGCATTGATGCACCTAATTCACCTGACCAAGGTCTTGTTTAGGATGTGTTCAAGCTTGGCTGGAGCAAAAGCCTGGAACACCTAGTTCTGTGGGACTGGACTTGGTGACGAAAACTTTTACATGATTCCATTTCAATCAATAAGGCGTGCTTCTCAACATAACGCACATACTAGGCAGACATCAGACATCAGACCATGTGCTATCCATTAAATCTACATGCATTAAAGACTCAGAGGGATTCAAATAACAGATCTGTCCAAAATGCATAGGGGTCTTAATGGTCTTGGGGTCGAGGGGCTGATTCGTACAAAAACCCTTTTATTGAAATTACAAACTGAACTGATTCTGGTGGATCAATCTACCAGTAGAAGTGCAGCACACTATATCCTGTTCAACATTAACACCACGGTGACACTATATCCTGTTCAACATTAACACCACGGTGACACTATATCCTGTTCAACATTAACACCACGGTGACACTATATCCTGTTCAACATTAACACCACGGTGACACTATATCCTGTTCAACATTAACACCACGGTGACACTATATCCTGTTCAACATTAACACCACGGTGACACTATATCCTGTTCAACATTAACACCACGGTGACACTATATCCTGTTCAACATTAACACCACGGTGACACTATATCCTGTTCAACATTAACACCACGGTGACACTATATCCTGTTCAACATTAACACCACGGTGACACTATATCCTGTTCAACATTAACACCACGGTGACACTATATCCTGTTCAACATTAACACCACGGTGACACTATATCCTGTTCAACATTAACACCACGGTGACACTATATCCTGTTCAACATTAACACCACGGTGACAATATATCCTGTTCAACATTAACACCACGGTGACACTATATCCTGTTCAACATTAACACCACGGTGACACTATATCCTGTTCAACATTAACACCACGGTGACACTATATCCTGTTCAACATTAACACCACGGTGACACTATATCCTGTTCAACATTAACACCACGGTGACACTATATCCTGTTCAACATTAACACCACGGTGACACTATATCCTGTTCAACATTAACACCACGGTGACACTATATCCTGTTCAACATTAACACCACGGTGACACTATATCCTGTTCAACATTAACACCACGGTGACAATATATCCTGTTCAACATTAACACCACGGTGACACTATATCCTGTTCAACATTAACACCACGGTGACACTATATCCTGTTCAACATTAACACCACGGTGACACTATATCCTGTTCAACATTAACACCACGGTGACACTATATCCTGTTCAACATTAACACCACGGTGACAATATATCCTGTTCAACATTAACACCACGGTGACACTATATCCTGTTCAACATTAACACCACGGTGACACTATATCCTGTTCAACATTAACACCACGGTGACACTATATCCTGTTCAACATTAACACCACGGTGACACTATATCCTGTTCAACATTAACACCACGGTGACACTATATCCTGTTCAACATTAACACCACGGTGACACTATATCCTGTTCAACATTAACACCACGGTGACACTATATCCTGTTCAACATTAACACCACGGTGACACTATATCCTGTTCAACATTAACACCACGGTGACAATATATCCTGTTCAACATTAACACCACGGTGACACTATATCCTGTTCAACATTAACACCACGGTGACACTATATCCTGTTCAACATTAACACCACGGTGACACTATATCCTGTTCAACATTAACACCACGGTGACACTATATCCTGTTCAACATTAACACCACGGTGACACTATATCCTGTTCAACATTAACACCACGGTGACAATATATCCTGTTCAACATTAACACCACGGTGACACTATATCCTGTTCAACATTAACACCACGGTGACACTATATCCTGTTCAACATTAACACCACGGTGACACTATATCCTGTTCAACATTAACACCACGGTGACACTATATCCTGTTCAACATTAACACCACGGTGACACTATATCCTGTTCAACATTAACACCACGGTGACACTATATCCTGTTCAACATTAACACCACGGTGACACTATATCCTGTTCAACATTAACACCACGGTGACAATATATCCTGTTCAACATTAACACCACGGTGACACTATATCCTGTTCAACATTAACACCACGGTGACACTATATCCTGTTCAACATTAACACCACGGTGACAATATATCCTGTTCAACATTAACACCACGGTGACAATATATCCTGTTCAACATTAACACCACGGTGACACTATATCCTGTTCAACATTAACACCACGGTGACAATATATCCTGTTCAACATTAACACCACGGTGACACTATATCCTGTTCAACATTAACACCACGGTGACACTATATCCTGTTCAACATTAACACTACGGTGACACTATATCCTGTTCAACATTAACACCACGGTGACACTATATCCTGTTCAACATTAACACCACGGTGACACTATATCCTGTTCAACATTAACACCACGGTGACACTATATCCTGTTCAACATTAACACTACGGTGACAATATATCCTGTTCAACATTAACACCACGGTGACACTATATCCTGTTCAACATTAACACCACGGTGACAATATATCCTGTTCAACATTAACACCACGGTGACAATATATCCTGTTCAACATTAACACCACGGTGACACTATATCCTGTTCAACATTAACACCACGGTGACACTATATCCTGTTCAACATTAACACCACGGTGACACTATATCCTGTTCAACATTAACACCACGGTGACAATATATCCTGTTCAACATTAACACCACGGTGACACTATATCCTGTTCAACATTAACACCACGGTGACACTATATCCTGTTCAACATTAACACCACGGTGACACTATATCCTGTTCAACATTAACACCACGGTGACACTATATCCTGTTCAACATTAACACCACGGTGACAATACACAGGTATATAGGACTTAGTAATGCTGTCCTTAGTGTTTCCTCGCCGCTCGTATTCCATCTATGCCAGAATATGGCATACATTTATACTGTATAGAAATAACAACACTGAGTGTACAAAACATTAAGGACACCTACTCTTTCCATGACATAGCACCCCATTTAAGTTTATATAAGGTGAAGTATTATCTTTTATCTTGTCATGACAGAATGACCAGATGAATCCAGGTGAAACCCATGGTAACCTTGTCACTGGTTAAATCCACTTTAATCAGACTTGATGAAGGGGGGAAGACAGGTTAAATAATGATTTTTAAGCGTTTTGACAATTGAGACATGGATTGTGTATGTGTGTCATTCAGAGGGTGAATGGACAAGACAAAATATTGAAGTGCCTTTGAACAGGGTCTGGTAGTAGGTACCAGGCACACTGGTTTGTGTCAAGAACTGCAACGCTGCTGGGTTTTTCACACTCAACAGTTCCCTGTGTATATCAATATTGGTCGACCACCCAAAGGACATCCAGCCAACTTGACAGAACTGTGGGAAGCATTGGAGTCAACATGGGCCAGCATCCCTGTGGAACACTTTCGACACCTTGTAGAGTCCATGCCCCGACGAATTGCACCTTGTTCTGAGGGCAAAACAAGGTGCAACTCAATATTAGGAAGGTGTCGTTAATGTTTTGTACACTGTGTATTATATTAGATTGACATTACAATGGCACAACTCATAAATACAACCGAATTTTGACATTTTTCTACCCAAAAGGAAACATTGAAAGCAACTGAAAATGAAGCCAAACAGGATATGCAGTCAAATAGTAGCTTCTGATTTTAGTGACTGTTAGTGTTAAATAAATACAACCGGATTACAATCAGGTGCTAGCCAACAAACAGGTGAGTTAAACTGACATAGTATAATCTGTGCTGGGTTTGACAAGGCCCAGCTGTCTCCTTTAGCATCAGTTTAGACACACACACAGACCTGTATCAGACGGTATGTGTTGCATGCCAGGCTTGCTGTATGCTAATAGCATAATGCTAACCCCCTTACCTTTCCAGGGACCTACACCCCAAAGACAGAGAACAATGGAGGAACACATGAAGAGTGGTGGATGAGAAAATACATTCTGCTATGTGCTTTATTACAGTAGCAGCCTGATATCAAAAAGTCAACCCATGTATTACAGTAGCAGCCTGATATCAAACAGTCAACCCATGTATTACAGTAGCAGCCTGATATCAAACAGTCAACCCATGTATTACAGTAGCAGCCTGCTATCAAACAGTCAACCCATGTATTACAGTAGCAGCCTGATATCAAACAGTCAACCCATGTATTACAGTAGCAGCCTGATATCAAACAGTCAACCCATGTATTACAGTAGCAGCCTGATATCAAACAGTCAACCCATTTATTACAGTAGCAGCCTGATATCAAACAGTCAACACATGTATTACAGTAGCAGCCTGATATCAAACAGTCAACCCATGTATTACAGTAGCAGCCTGATATCAAACAGTCAACCCATGTATTACAGTAGCAGCCTGCTATCAAACAGTCAACCCATGTATTACAGTAGCAGCCTGATATCAAACAGTCAACCCATGTATTACAGTAGCAGCCTGATATCAAACAGTCAACCCATGTATTACAGTAGCAGCCTGATATCAAACAGTCAACCCATGTATTACAGTAGCAGCCTGATATCAAACAGTCAATCCATGTATTACAGTAGCAGCCTGATATCAAACAGTCAACCCATGTATTACAGTAGCAGCCTGATATCAAACAGTCAACCCATGTATTACAGTAGCAGCCTGATATCAAACAGTCAACCCATGTATTACAGTAGCAGCCTGCTATCAAACAGTCAACCCATGTATTACAGAAGCAGCCTGATATCAAACAGTCAACCCATGTATTACAGTAGCAGCCTGCTATCAAACAGTCAACCCATGTATTACAGTAGCAGCCTGATATCAAACAGTCAACCCATGTATTACAGTAGCAGCCTGATATCAAACAGTCAACCCATGTATTACAGTAGCAGCCTGCTATCAAACAGTCAACCCATGTATTACAGTAGCAGCCTGATATCAAACAGTCAACCCATGTATTACAGTAGCAGCCTGATATCAAACAGTCAACCCATGTATTACAGTAGCAGCCTGATATCAAACAGTCAACACGTTTGAAGCGCCACAATTATTATTATTACTATACTAACTAAAAACAAAACCCCCCCAAAAAGATTTGGCACACAAAGTATGATGATGATATCACAAGTTAGTGCAGATTGAGACACGTTCAGCAGTAAAGTCTGATACAACTTCTCAACAATGATAGCATGACAGCTGTTTTTAATGTTACATTAAAATACATACGCTATTTGCATACACACACACACTAATGTATACAAGTTGCTTTGATATATTATGAAATCATATTTGTAAGTAAGTACAGTATTTACAGTGTTAATTAAACACAGACAGGTGTAGATTATGTCTTGTTAATTATACACAGACAAGTGTAGATTATGTCTTGTTAATTAAACACAGACAGGTGTAGATTATGTCTTGTTAATTATACACAGAGAGGTGTAGATTCTGTCTTGTTAATTAAACACAGAGAAGTGTAGATTCTGTCTTGTTAATTAAACACAGAGAAGTGTAGATTCTGTCTTGTTAATTAAACACAGAAAGGTGTAGATTCTGTCTTGTTAATTAAGCACAGAGAGGTGTAGATTCTGTCTTGTTAATTATACACAGACAGGTGTAGATTATGTCTTGTTAATTAAACACAGACAGGTGTAGATTCTGTCTTGTTAATTATACACAGACAGGTGTAGATTCTGTCTTGTTAATTAAACACAGAGAGGTGTAGATTCTGTCTTGTTAATTATACACAGACAGGTGTAGATTCTGTCTTGTTAATTAAACACAGACTGGTGTAGATTCTGTCTTGTTAATTATACACAGAGAGGTGTAGATTCTGTCTTGTTAATTATACACAGAGAGGTGTAGATTCTGTCTTGTTAATTAAACACAGAGAGGTGTAGATTCTGTCTTGTTAATTAAACACAGACTGGTGTAGATTCTGTCTTGTTAATTATACACAGAGAGGTGTAGATTCTGTCTTGTTAATTAAACACAGAGAGGTGTAGATTCTGTCTTGTTAATTAAACACAGAGAGGTGTAGATTCTGTCTTGCCTCGAGCGAGTCAGGAAGGGAGAGTTTCCTTGTTCCTTGGTAAAATGTTCTACACATCCAAACATGTCAATCAGAACAACATGTCAATCAGAACAACATGTCAATCAGAACAACATGGAACAAGTACAGTAGTCTTCAAGGGGAATGTGTGTGTGTGTGTGTTGTGTTCCAGAGTCTCTCTCTCACCTGTACTCTCCAAACGTCCCATCATCATCCTTCATCGGCTGGATCTCTGGGTCTTGATGAGCGTCCTCTTTTTCTTTCACTGTGGATAGAATACATATCATTGTTGCTGAATGTCTAGGGTTGTGTGTGTGTGTGTGTGTGTGTGTGTGTGTGTGTACCTGGGTATTTCCCTCCCTTGTTCCTCTTGATGAAGCAGATGATGAGGAGGACGAGGATGAGGAGAGCGATGGCACACATCAGCCCTATGAACCAACCCTGAGTGGCTAGGTCTACCTGGTTGCTTTTCATTGCTTCTGACACACACACACACACACACACACACACACACACACACACACACACACACACACACACACACACACACACACACACACACACACACACACACACACACACACACACACACACACACACACACACACACACACACACACACACACACACACACACACACACACAGGAAGAAGAAACATGGAAAAGGTTGTCAGAGTTCTGTTAACAGGTGAACATCTGAAGGGGGAGTGGTGCAGGCAAGGACCTGTATAAACCACAGTTAAATTAAATTAAGAAGCGGGAGGGAATTTCCCCCCCAAAAAAATCAGGATGAAAAAAATGTATTCTTGTTTTCTAAATGAAGACATGCAACGACAATGACCCTCTACTGAACATACAGTGTGTTTCACCCAGCTTTCACTGCACACAAACTGAAAAGAGACAGGATACCTAAAGTGAAGTAGGGACATCATGAGGCATGCTTTAAACCTTGCTCTTACCATGCTGTTACACTAGCTACACCACAGATTATTACAGGTCAGACTGATGGAGCTCTTATCATGGGAAGAGGGTATGGAAGGAGGACGCAGGCAACTACAAGGAACAATCATCTACCGTACATCAGGGTTGGGGTCAATTCCAGTTCAATTCAGTCACTTCCAATTAATTGAAAAGCAATGAGGAAATACAATTGTAACTGGAACAGTTAACTTCCTGAATTGACTAATTTTGAAATGGAATTGTCCCCAACCCTGCAGTACACTGAGGCAGAGCGCTCTGGACATGCTGCCTCACCTGGCAGCGTTATCACTAGCTCCTCTGTACTGTGTATGGTAGCCTCAGAGTGATCTTTAACTACCACCCGAACCCTATAGGACGTCCCCGGCTTTAAGCCCTTTATCAGATAGGTCTGAGACCCGCTACTGCCGTTTACAAACTCTTTAGTCCAGTCTTCTTTACCTGGAGGGAATGCAGGCGTTGGGGAGAAAGTCAACATAGAGAGAAGGAAGGTATGTATTGAAAAAGCCAAGTATTTGGGTGATGATATGACAGATGTACTGAAAAACATTTTATTAGTGAAAACTTTTGAGTTGAGCATGCCACTTCCTCATTCTATGAGCTATGTTTTTATGGGAATTGATGATCCAGGTTTTGAAATAAATTAACAATGATACTTTAACCGTATTAAGTTTATATGTTTGACAGGCAGTTTATATGCTTAACTGTGTGTTTATATGCATGCAATTTGCTTTGTGATGCGATGAGACGATATTGTATAGAAGCAGGAATAGCTTACTGTTTTCTACAATATACTCCACATACACATTCTTATCTGGTCCAAAGTATTCCCAACTTATCACTGCTCCCTCCTCTCCCACCACAGATGAGTTTACATTGGTGAACGCCGAGCCTATCGGATGCACTGATCACACAGGGAAGAACATACATACAGGACAGTTGTTGAGCTACACAAGTTGGAATCGTTGCCAGTAAAATACAAGTCTCAGAGGTAGGATGTTACAGACGCTCACGGAGGAAGGTACTTAGACTCAAATACAAACTGTAGACTTTGTAATCTAATAAAGTAGTTTTTTTCTCCAGAAAATGAGTCACACCTATAACTAAATATCTACAGATATTCTGCCTTTCCTGCATTTTCCACCATATTTCCCTGAGAACTAATCATTTGTCACATGCAAGCTAGACACAGGACACACAACTGCCCTAAACAATGAGTTAACATGTTCCTCTTTAGAGATTTTATGGAGAGAGAGGTAAGGGACTCCGGGAATGGCTGTAGTACCCTTGTAAAACTGGGGGCGCAGAGACTGAGTGATGGGAGAGATTGGAAGATGGGGTTCTGTGTAGCCTGAAACAACAACACCACAGAGAAGAGTAAGACACCACAGACACCACAGACACCACAGACACCACAACCACAAGGACAGACAAACAAATAGTAACACAATACTATAGAGTAGTTATAGTAGTTATAGTAGTTAACATCATACAGGACAGGTAGTTATAGTAGTTATAGTAGTTATAGTAGTTAACATCATACAGGACAGGTAGTTATAGTAGTTATAGTAGTTATAGTAGTTAACATCATACAGGACAGGTAGTTATAATAGTTATAGTAGTTAACATCATACAGGACAGGTAGTTATAGTAGTTATAGTAGTTATAGTAGTTAACATCATACAGGACAGGTAGTTATAGTAGTTATAGTAGTTAGAGGTAGAGTAGTTAACATCATACAGGACAGGTAGTTATAGTAGTTATAGTAGTTAACATCATACAGGACAGGTAGTTATAGTAGTTATAGTAGTTATAGTAGTTAACATCATATAGGACAGGTAGTTATAGTAGTTATAGTAGTTAACATCATACAGGACAGGTAGTTATAGTAGTTAACATCATACAGGACAGATAGTTATAATAGTTATAGTAGTTAACATCATACAGGACAGGTAGTTATAGTAGTTAACATCATACAGGACAGATAGTTATAGTAGTTATAGTAGTTAACATCATACAGGACAGGTAGTTATAGTAGTTAACATCATACAGGACAGGTAGTTATAGTAGTTATAGTAGTTGACATCATATAGGACAGGTAGTTATAGAAGTTATAGTAGTTAACATCATACAGGACAGGTAGTTATAGAAGTTATAGTAGTTAACATCATATAGGACAGGAAGTTATAGAGTTATAGTAGTTAACATCATATAGGACAGGTAGTTATAGTAGTTATAGTAGTTATAGTAGTTAACATCATATAGGACAGGCAGTTATAGAGTTATAGTAGTTAACATCATATAGGACAGGTAGATATAGTAGTTAACATCATACAGGACAGGTAGTTATAGTAGTTAACATCATACAGGACAGGTAGTTATAGTAGTTCACATCATATAGGGCAGGTAGTTATAGAAGTTATAGTAGTTATAATAGTTAACATCATACAGGACAGGTAGTTATAGTAGTTAACATCATACAGGACAGGTAGTTATAGTAGTTATCATACAGGACAGGTAGTTATAGTAGTTATAGTAGTTAACATCATATAGGACAGGTAGTTATAGTAGTTATAGTAGTTAACATCATACAGGACAGGTAGTTATAGTAGTTAACATCATACAGGACAGGTAGTTATAGTAGTTATAGTAGTTAACATCATACAGGACAGGTAGTTATAGAAGTTATAGTAGTTAACATCATACAGGACAGGTAGTTATAGAAGTTATAGTAGTTAACATCATACAGGACAGGCAGTTATAGTAGTTAACATCATATAGGACAGGTAGTTATAGTAGTTATTGTAGTTATAGTAGTTAACATCATACAGGACAGGCAGTTATAGTAGTTATAGTAGTTGACATCGTACAGGACAGGTAGTTATAGTAGTTAACATCATACAGGACAGGCAGTTATAGTAGTTATAGTAGTTAACATCGTACAGGACAGGTAGTTATAGTAGTTAACGTCATACAGGACAGGTAGTTATAATAGTTATAGTAGTTAACATCATACAGGACAGGTAGTTATAGTAGTTAACATCATATAGTACAGGTAGTTATAGTAGTTATAGTAGTTAACATCATATAGGACAGGTAGTTATAGAAGTTATAGTAGTTAACATCATGTAGGATGGCTTAATAAAACACATGGTACAGTGATGGAATGAATTCATGAGCGAGGGCAAGAAAAGAAGGGGAAAGACTGAGCGAATGAAAGAGATGAGTAGCCTACAACATTGCTATTCATCCATTTAGGTCTTTTAAGGTGAATTGGACATAAGGGTTGGTGCTTGCGGATGCAATGAACGCAGTAACAGGCTGATTTCTTTACTTTACCACTTAGAATGAGGAAATGCATTGGGGGCATGCATTCTAAGCAGTATTCTAGACTGGCTATTGGAACGCAGCATTAGAGTTAACATCTACTCCCACAGTAGCTAACATAGAGCATTATGGGTACTGTAGTACATCATGCTACAGCTCACTGATGATGGAGGAAGGCACATGCAGACAGATTACAGTAGCTATCTATCAGAGTCTAGTTTCTCTGACTGGTAGAACATGCAGACAGATCCTCAGTAGCTATCTATCAGGGTCTAGTAACTGGTAGAACATGCAGACAGATATACAGTAGCTATCTATCAGGGTCTAGTAACTGGTAGAACATGCAGACAGATCTACAGTAGCTATCTATCAGGGTCTAGTTTCTCTGAATGGTAGAACATGCAGACAGATCTACAGTAGCTATCTATCAGGGTCTAGTTTCTCTACCTAGTAGAACATGCAGACAGATCTACAGTAGCTATCTATCAGGGTCTAGTAACCAGTAGAACATGCAGACAGATCTACAGTAGCTATCTATCAGAGTCTAGTAACCAGTAGAACATGCAGACAGATCTACAGTAGCTATCTATCAGGGTCTAGTAACCAGTAGAACATGCAGACAGATCTACAGTAGCTATCTATCAGAGTCTAGTAACCAGTAGAACATGCAGACAGATCTACAGTAGCTGTCTATCAGGGTCTAGTAACTGGTAGAACATGCAGGTGCTTCCGCTGAGAGACTTATTTTACCTTTGACCACATCTACTATGGGTTGCTGAATAAAGGCTTCAGAGAGAAGAGGAGAAAGAGAAAGAGAGGAATAAAGAGAGATAGAGAGAAGAGAAGACAAACAGGCAGAGGTGATGTAAGTAGATGAGCAAGGAAAAAGGTCAACTAGATCCCACCGTGTTCCCATTTTAAAGACAAAGTCTTATTTCACCAAGTTCACGCAAAACAGAATGATTCAATACAGGTCGAACAACACGGGTGACAGTTTTACCACACTTGAACACGTCAAAGAGTCCATGCAACCTGAAAAGTGTGTTAACCTCTGAGAAAACAATGACTCTCAATCTGAGAGAAACCACTCTCAAATTCATAGACAGCAGCTTTAGAGTGTTGAGTGGAGACAAATAATAACTTCAACACACCCATAATACTTTGTACAATTTGCTTTCACAGTACCTAAAGCTCTATAGAGATACATTAGATTCCTTGACCAAGATGGCCGTCGTGCAATCACCTTGCCGGCATGCCAATGGCCATTCAGTGTTGTATTTCATTCTAGTGTTGCCCGTTGGTTTGGCCGGGGTAGGCCGTCATTCTAAATAAGAATTTGTTCTTAACTGACTTGCTTAGTTAAAGAAAGGTTAAATAAATAAATCAATAACATGTCATTCTACGTAAAGCTCACCTTCATCCATGATAGTGATGGCCTCCTCTGTGATGGTTGGGCCGGAGCCCTTGATGGTCTTAGCGTTGAAGTAGAACTTATAGCGGGTGCTGTATTTGAGGTCGGCCAGGGTTATGGTGGTCTCATTGGCTGGGAACGTCATCTCCTCAACGGGACCAAGCTCATTGGAGTTGTTGACTGAGAGAGGAGGAGGGGGGGAGAGAGCAAGAGAGAGATGCATAAGGATAAAGATATTGAAATGCTTCCTTTGATTTCAAACCAATCCAGTGAGGCACACACACATACACACCCAGAAGGGTTGGAAGCCAGGGTCAGCCACAGATGCAACAATAAAAATGCAGCAAATTGCCCAGCAGACTTACCTGGCTGGTATTTGAGTGTGTAGCCGGTGAGGCGACCATTGTTGTCCTGTGGAGGACCCCACTCCAGCGTCAGAGAGTCCATGTTGGTGTTCTTTATACGCAAGAAGGAAGGAGGACCGGGTACTAAACACACACAGATAAACACATGAATACAATGTCATAACGTGTGGATGCAATTATGCAAAATGACTTATTAACTAAAGAAAACCATCATTCATAGGCACACAACCATACAGTAACGTACAGACAAAACCATTCTAACCTGATATGGTCAGCATTGTTTCCAGCCCATAGTCAGCCCCTTCCTACAGTACAGCACAATGCATGACTATATGTATACGGTAGTGGTGGCTGGTGGAACTTTAAATGGGGAGGACGGGCTCATAGTAATGGCTGGAGCGGAATGGATGGAAGGGTCTCAAATACATTAAACATCTAGTTTCCATGTCTACCATTCCATTTAATCCATTCCATTCATTATTATGAGCCATCCTCCCCTCACCAGCCTCCTTTGGTATATGGATTAAACACAGAGAATCTATCCAACAACAGTAGGAGTCTGAATGATGCCCCTTACCTCCCTCTGGGGTCTCAAAGTTGTGGTTGGGGCTGAGGGGCCCCTCTCCCTTGCCGTTGACCACCCTGATGTTCAGTGTATAGAGGCTGTAGGGTTTGAGGCCTGGTAGTCTGCCGTCAGTCCTGTTCCCACTGAAGGCCAACACCTGCTGCTCCTCCTGCTGTGCCTCTGCCTGGTGGAGGCTACGCTCACGCCAGTAGGACACCTGCAGGACCACACACACATCAGACAAACATTCTGGTCTAAATTACCAGGTTCTTCCTGGTTCCATGATCGGCAGATTTCCTACTTATTCCCTCCTGATTGCAGGAAGATCTGGGCATTTTGGCAAACATACCAGAATGTTGCCCCCGAACTAACTGATGTATGTATTTAAGTATCAATATATTGTGGTGATAATAAATCTTTCTCCACATTGTGAGGGATCTCTGGTTGCTGTATACAGTACCTTGTAGCCCTGGAGTCGTCCCCTGACCATGGAGGTGAGGACAGGCTCCCAGTGAACCTCTGCTAGTGTCCCGTTCTGAACCAGCACCTGGACACTCTCTGGGGCTGACATGGGCACTGAGTGACAGACAAAGATTTCAACAGACTATACTCCATACTGGCATGAAATATTTCCTGACAACAACCTTCTAATTTGTATTCTAACTAGAAATGATTGGAGCTAGAAGTTACTGGAACTTATGGTGACAGTTTTCAGTTAGAAAATGACCATTCCTCTGTCCATTCACAACCTCCTCAGTTACATAGACCTACCCATGTACAGTAGTAGTACTCACAGTCCTCTCTACACACACACACACACATTTTTTTTTACATTTTAGTCATTTAGCAGACGCTCTTATCCAGAGCGACTTACAGTAGTGAATGCATACATTTCATTTCATGGGAATCGAACCCACAACCCTGGCGTTAAACACCATGCTCTACCAACTGAGCCACACGGGACTACACAAACACACACACACACACACACACACACACACACACACACACACACACACACACACACACACACACACACACACACACACACACACACACACACACACACACACACACACACACACACACACACACACACACACACACACACACACACAGAGAGAGAGACACATACTACAATACTCACCGTCCTCTCCAGAGTATCCCACCACCGCCTCAGGCGCTGGTCCGTTTCCGTAGTCGTTCACCGCCTGAACTTTGACCTCGTAGGGTACGAAAGTGGGCGTGCCTGACACCACATACTTGGAGGCGTTAGCCACGGTCTCAGACGACCAGTCCTCCTCCACATCCTTCTGTCTCCAGTTCACCTTGTACTGTAGTCCTGGCCCGTTGGACTGGAGGCCTGTCAGCTCCTATGGCAGAGATATTACAGGGGAAGAGGGGTCTTGGAATCACTGGGATAATAGTGAGATGGTGACACCATGAATAGGGTCAGGAATGCTCACTGTAGGCTGCTGAATAGAGACTAATGATACTGATTATACTTTAGATGGAGCAGATCTTACCTTCCATGAGATGACTAAGTTATTATGTTCAGTTCCAACACCTTGGACATCTGTTGGATTCACATCTGGAGCTAACAGAATCACAAACAGATCACAGATCAGACCAAACCTCTTGCCTTTTCTACAGTGTACATCAGAACCTTCTTACTCTATAGTCATCCCTACCTCTCACTCTAACACTTCTGACCATCTCCTCTATAGTCATCCCTACCTCTCACTCTAACACTTCTGACCATCTCCTCTATAGTCATCCCTACCTCTCACTCTAACACTTCTGACCATCTCCTCTATAGTCATCCCTACCTCTCACTCTAACACTTCTGACCATCTCCTCTATAGTCATCCCTACCTCTCACTCTAACACTTCTGACCATCTCCTCTATAGTCATCCCTACCTCTCACTCTAACACTTCTGACCATCTCCTCTATAGTCATCCCTACCTCTCACTCTAACACTTCTGACCATCTCCTCTATAGTCATCCCTACCTCTCACTCTAACACTTCTGACCATCTCCTCTATAGTCATCCCTACCGCTCACTCTAACACTTCTGACCATCTTCCTCTATAGTCATCCCTACCTCTCACTCTAACACTTCTGACCATCTTCCTCTATAGTCATCCCTACCTCTCACTCTAACACTTCTGACCATCTCCTCTATAGTCATCCCTACCTCTAACCTCTACAGTTTCAAAACAGACTATTTGCATTTCTTTGACAATAAAGTAAGATCCACAGTATAGTTTTACCTGCAGGGTTGGTCCTGTACTGTCTGGAGGGCTGGCTGGGCTGGCTGTAGCCCACATGGTTCAAGGCCAGAACCCTGAAGGAGTAGTAGGCGTAGGGAGACAGGTCCAGGTGGGCCGTGGTCTTGGTGCCCTCCTCCTCTGTCAGGTTGTGCCACACCCCAGCCTGGTGGAGCAGGTCCTCATACTGGACTAGGAACTCTGGGAGGGGAGACAACATGGAGGAGGGGTTAGAACATGGAGGAGGGGAGACAACATGGAGGAGGGGTTAGAACATGGAGGAGGGGTTAGAACATGGAGGAGGGGTTAGAACATGGAGGAGGGGTTAGAATATGGAGGAGGGGTTAGAACATGGAGGAGGGGTTAGAACATGGAGGAGGGGTTAGAACATGGAGGAGGGGTTAGAACATGGAGGAGGGGTTAGAACATGGAGGAGGGGTTAGAACATGGAGGAGGGGTTAGAACATGGAGGAGGGGTTAGAATATAGAGGAGGGGTTAGAACATGGAGGAGGGGTTAGAATATAGAGGAGGGGTTAGAACATGGAGGAGGGGTTAGAATATGGAGGAGGGGTTAGAACATGGAGGAGGGGTTAGAAGATGGAGGAGGGGTTAGAACATGGAGGAGGGGTTAGAACATGGAGGAGGGGTTAGAATATAGAGGAGGGGTTAGAACATGGAGGAGGGGTTAGAACATGGAGGAGGGGTTAGAACATGGAGGAGGGGTTAGAACATGGAGGAGGGGTTAGAACATGGAGGAGGGGTTAGAATATAGAGGAGGGGTTAGAACATGGAGGAGGGGTTAGAATATAGAGGAGGGGTTAGAACATGGAGGAGGGGTTAGAATATGGAGGAGGGGTTAGAACATGGAGGAGGGGTTAGAAGATGGAGGAGGGGTTAGAACATGGAGGAGGGGTTAGAACATGGAGGAGGGGTTAGAACATGGAGGAGGGGTTAGAACATGGAGGAGGGGTTAGAATATAGAGGAGGGGTTAGAACATGGAGGAGGGGATAGAATATGGAGGAGGGGTTAGAACATGGAGGAGGGGTTAGAACATGGAGGAGGGGTTAGAATATAGAGGAGGGGTTAGAACATGGAGAAGGGGTTAGAACATGGAGGAGGGGTTAGAACATGGAGGAGGGGTTAGAACATGGAGGAGGGGTTAGAACATGGAGGAGGGGTTAGAACATGGAGGAGGGGTTAGAACATGGAGGAGGGGATAGAATATGGAGGAGGGGTTAGAACATGGAGGAGGGGATAGAATATGGAGGAGGGGTTAGAACATGGAGGAGGGGTTAGAACATGGAGGAGGGGTTAGAACATGGAGGAGGGGTTAGAAGATGGAGGAGGGAAATGGATTGGATCTTGGGTCGGTAGTGACCCTGTCGTGTTCATTATAATACAGTACTCTGTGTAGGGCTGTTGTGTTCATTATAATACAGTACTCTGTGTAGGGCTGTTGTGTTCATTATAATACAGTACTCTGTGTGGGGCTGTTATGTTCATTATAATACAGTACTCTGTGTAGGGCTGTTGTGTTCATTATAATACAGTACTCTGTGTTGAAGGTTGTGTTCATTATAATACAGTACTCTGTGTAGGGCTGTTGTGTTCATTATAATACAGTACTCTGTGTAGGGCTGTTGTGTTCATTATAATACAGTACTCTGTGTAGGGCTGTTGTGTTCATTATAATACAGTACTCTGTGTAGGGCTGTTGTGTTCATTATAATGCAGTACTCTGTGTAGGGCTGTTGTGTTCATTATAATACAGTACTCTGTGTAGGGCTGTTGTGTTCATTATAATACAGTACTCTGTGTAGGGCTGTTGTGTTCATTATAATACAGTACTCTGTGTAGGGCTGTTGTGTTCATTATAATACAGTACTCTGTGTAGGGCTGTTGTGTTCATTATAATACAGTACTCTGTGTAGGGCTGTTGTGTTCATTATAATACAGTACTCTGTGTAGGGCTGTTGTGTTCATTATAATACAGTACTCTGTGTAGGGCTGTTGTGTTCATTATAATACAGTACTCTGTGTAGGGCTGTTGTGTTCATTATAATACAGTACTCTGTGTAGGGCTGTTGTGTTCATTATAATGCAGTACTCTGTGTAGGGCTGTTGTGTTCATTATAATACAGTACTCTGTGTAGGGCTGTTGTGTTCATTATAATACAGTACTCTGTGTAGGGCTGTTGTGTTCATTATAATACAGTACTCTGTGTGGGGCTGTTGTGTTTATTATAATACAGTACTCTGTGTAGGGTTGTTGTGTTCATTATAAATGTCACGTCCTGACCAGCAGAGGGAGTAAGTGTATAAGTTTTGGTCAGGGCTTGGCAGAAGGAGTTGTGTTTTGCATGTTCTGTCTAGGTTGGGTTGTTCTATGTATAGTTAATTGGGGTGGACTTCCAATTGAAGGCAGGTGTGTGGTGTTGCCTTTGATTGGGATTCCTATATTAATTGGGTGTGTTTGTCTGTGTGTTGGTTCGTAATTGTTTGTGAGCACTGCGTTGATTGAGCCTGCTACACTGTCTAGTCGTGAGTACTGTTTATTGTTTTTTCCATGTGGATGCGTTTCTGAGTTTAAATAAAAAGATGAGTATCCACATACCCGCTGCATTTTGGTCCTCCCTTCAACACCACGACGAAATCCGTGACAATAATACAGTACTCTGTGTGGGGCTGTTGTGTTCATTATAATACAGTACTCTGTGTGGGGCTGTTGTGTTCATTATAATACAGTACTCTGTGTAGGGCTGTTGTGTTCATTATAATACAGTACTCTGTGTAGGGCTGTTGTGTTCATTATAATGCAGTACTCTGTGTAGGGTTGTTGTGTTCATTATAATACAGTACTCTGTGTAGGGCTGTTGTGTTCATTATAATACAGTACTCTGTGTAGGGCTGTTGTGTTCATTATAATACAGTACTCTGTGTAGGGCTGTTGTGTTCATTATAATGCAGTACTCTGTGTAGGGCTGTTGTGTTCATTATAATACAGTACTCTGTGGGGCTGTTGCGTTCATTATAATACAGTACTCTGTGTAGGGCTGTTGTGTTCATTATAATACAGTACTCTGTGTAGGGCTGTTGTGTTCATTATAATACAGTACTCTGTGTAGGGCTGTTGTGTTCATTATAATACAGTACTCTGTGTAGGGCTGTTGTGTTCATTATAATACAGTACCCTGTGTAGGGCTGTTGTGTTCATTATAATACAGTACTCTGTGTTGAAGGTTGTGTTCATTATAATACAGTACTCTGTGTGGGGCTGTTATGTTCATTATAATACAGTACTCTGTGTAGGGCTGTTGTGTTCATTATAATACAGTACCCTGTGTAGGGCTGTTGTGTTCATTATAATACAGTACTCTGTGTTGAAGGTTGTGTTCATTATAATACAGTACTCTGTGTGGGGCTGTTGTGTTCGTCCCCAGGTATCCAGGTGAGCTGGACGCTCCTCTCTCTCTGGTCAGTCAGCTCCAGGTCTGTAGGGGGGTCTGGTTCCTCTGGAGAGGAAAACACAGTGTCAGTACCACTCACTACAACAACAAGGTCACCTGATGCTTTGGGGGGTGGGAGTCAGCATGCCTTGTTTGATAAACGGAGTAAGTGAGCGTGAGTCCAAAATGAGCAGGATCCAACTCCAACCCAAAACACAATAGTCAGATGGACATAGTTACTACTATTACTAATAATACTCATCACACTACTGAATCAATCTAATGATACACCAGACACTTCAAACACACACAGACTGGTTCTCTCTGGTCACGGACGTCAATATGCCACTGCAGTAGCATCACAACAGAGCCATAGCATGCTAACAAAACGGACAGGACTGCTACAGTAAGGGTGAAGGTCAGCTCTCACACACTCAGGACTGAGGGAGAGGAGTGGATGAGGAATGATGATGATGATATGGCCAACAGGACTAGAGTTGTTTACCGTAGACAATAGCAGGAGTTGGAGTAGCCTCTGAGAGAGCAAGGACAGGAGTCAGATAGGAGTGAGAGGTTAGTGACAAAACACTGGTCTCAGAGAGAGGAAGAATAGGACTACACAGCAACAGGAAGGTTATGAAATACTGGTGTTACTATAGTCAATCATCAGTATTACAACACTCTAGTATTGGTTATGAAATACTAGTGTTACTATAGTCAATCATCAGTATTACAACACTCTAGTATTGGTTATGAAATACTACTGTTACTATAGTCAATCATCAATATTACAACACTCTAGTATTGGTTATGAAATACTAGTGTTACTATAGTCAATCATCAATATTACAACACTCTAGTATTGGTTATGAAATACTAGTGTTACTATAGTCAATCATCAATATTACAACACTCTAGTATTGGTTATGAAATACTAGTGTTACTATAGTCAATCATCAATATTACAACACTCTAGTATTGGTTATGAAATACTAGTGTTACTATAGTCAATCATCAATATTACAACACTCTAGTATTGGTTATGAAATACTAGTGTTACTATAGTCAATCATCAATATAACTACACTGTAGTAGTACAACTCTGTGAGCATTAGATCAGACTACAAAGTATTGAAATAAAGATGTTAACAGACTATTCAGAACATGTACATGCGTGTCTACCACAGAGATGAAACATATCAAATGGTCATTAGAGTAACTAGAGGACATAGAATATAGGTAGCTGATAGAACGATGAAAGGATACAATGTGTTGTATATCCTAAGATAAGTTAGCTAAACATCATGTGAAGTATAAAGGTAAACCCACCAACGACGGTGAGCATGGCGCTAGCTGAGTCCTGGTCCAGGGTGGTGTTCATGACACAGGTGTAAGTTCCCTCGTCCTCCTCTGTCACGTCGTTGATGGTCAGACTGTCAGTGTCCACCAAGAACCTAACATAACACCACCACACACAGTCAGACAATCATGCTTACAGTAACCTCCTCATCCAATCATACATTTAACAAATACATGATTTTTTCAGGCTTTTGCTCCAGCCCTGCTGTAACACACCTAATGCAGGGGCCTGAGGAGGGCCTGAGGAGGGCCTGAGGAGCAGTTTGATTAGTAGAATGAGGTGTGTCAGAATCAGGGAGGACGTTATCTCTCCTGGACTAGGGTTGACCACCACTGGCCTATAGCAGACCCATATCTATAGAGAGAAGGTGTGTATAGAGGAGATGGTCTACAGTACCTCTCGTCGTCAGGCAGCTCTCCGTTGTCTTTGAGCCAGTTCATGGTGGGGATCAGGGTGGGGTCGTGTTTAACTTTACACTCAAACACTGCCTTCCTGTTCCTCTGGACCACCATGTACTCTGGCTGGGCCAGGATCCTCGTCGGCTCTGAAGGACAATACACACATATATGGTTACACTTCATATGAATACCCTCTTAATAACGCATTATAACATCTAGAACTACATTCATAATGCATTATAACATTTATAACTACATTCATAATGCATTATAAGTGTCTATAAATACATTCATAATGCATTATAAGTGTCTATAACTACATTCATAATGCATTATAAGTGTCTATAACTACATTCATAATGCATAATAAGTGCCCATAACTACATTCATAATGCATTATAAGTGTCCATAACTACATTCATAATGCATTATAAGTGTCTATAACTACATTCATAATGCATTATAAGTGTCTATAACTACATTCATAATGCACCATAAGCGCATTCATAACACCTTATGAGCTATGTGCATAATACACAATAATGCACAACACAGCCATAGGTGATAGATGGTCATAAACATCTATAACTACATTCATAAAGCATTATAACATCTATAAATACATCCATAAAGCATTATAAGTGTCTATAACTATATTCATAAGGCATTATAACATTTACAAATACATCTATAAAGCATTGTGTCTATAACTATATTCATAAAGCATTATAACATCTATAAATACATTCATAAAGCATTATAACATCTATACATGCATCCATAAAGCATTATAAGTGTCTATAACTATATTCATAAAGCATTATAACATCTATAAATACATCCATAAAGCATTATAACATTTATACATACATCCATAAAGCATTTCAACATCTATAAATACATTCATAATGCATTATAAGTGTCCATAACTACATTCATAAATCATTATAATCAGGTTATAAGCAGGCTTGTCTGACCTTTGACCTCCAGGTAGACATGGTTCTCCTTGGTTCCCAGGTTGTTGGAGGCTATACAGGTGTACTTGCCACTGTTCAGGGACTGGGCTACGTTGATCTCTAAGGTACCATTATTATGGATCACATATGGGTCTCTATTCAGGATACTGGTCTGGCTGTCCTTAAACCTGCAGAGGAAACACATTAGAACACTGGGTCCCTGTGAGACTTCATCAATGTAGTTATTCATCAGCTCAGTTCTTTAGGAGAAGATCATGTAGAACAGTTTGTGACTGTAGGACTTTACAGGACACTGTGTGATATTCATTTAGCAGCTCTCTGTTCACAATCACACTAGCCTCAGTGAACTCCATTAGGAAGTGCAGTGGTGTTACCAGAGTGGAGTAACCAGAGTGGAGTTAACAGAGAGGTGTTAACATTAACGTGTTAACAGAGTGGTGTTAACAGAGTGGTGTTAACAGAGCGGTGTTAACAGAGCGGTGTTAACAGAGCGGTGTTAACAGAGCGTTGTTAACAGAGTGGTGTTAACAGAGTGGTGTTAACAGAGTGGTGTTACCAGAGTGGTGTTACCAGAGTGGTGTTAACAGAGTGGTGTTAACAGAGCGTTGTTAACAGAGTGGTGTTAACAGAGTGGTGTTACCAGAGTGGTGTTAACAGAGTGGTGTTACCAGATATTTGTTAACAGAGTGGTGTTAACAGAGTGGTGTTAACAGAGTGGAGTTAACAGAGAGGTGTTAACAGAGTGGTGTTAACAGCGTGGTGTTAACAGAGTGTTGTTAACAGAGTGGTGTTAACAGAGTGGTGTTAACAGAGTGGTGTTAACAGAGCGTTGTTAACAGAGTGGTGTTAACAGAGTGGTGTTACCAGAGTGGTGTTAACAGAGTGGTGTTACCAGATAGGTGTTAACAGATAGGTGTTAACAGAGTGGTGTTAACAGAGTGGTGTTAACAGAGTGGTGTTAACAGAGCGGTGTTAACAGATTTAACAGATAGGTGTTAACAGATAGGTGTTAACAGAGTGGTGTTAACAGAGTAGTGTTAACAGAGTGCCCTTTACAACATCCCTAAGGGGTGTCTCTTGTGAGAAAGGTTATTGAGATTGTGGAAAAGCTACTGGGCAACCACTGGAGACGTACTATACCTACTTTATAAGCAAGATGGCAAACTGACTGACTGGCTTGTGAGACTAGAGTCTGTCTGGCTGGCTGGCTTGTGAGACTAGAGTCTGGCTGGCTGGCTTGTGAGACTAGAATCTGACTGACTGGCTTGTGAGACTAGAGTCTGACTGACTGGCTTGTGAGACTAGAGTCTGTCTGGCTGGCTGGCTTGTGAGACTAGAGTCTGGCTGGCTGGCTGGCTTGCAAGACTTAGAGCCAGATGGACTAACCATGTGATGGTTGGTATGGGCGAGCCGAACGAGGCACAGTCCAGGAAGGCAGGATTGTTGGTGATGACCTGGTACACATTGTTGGGGGGAGTCAGCACCCTTGGTGCTTCGGCTGAAAACAGAAACAAATAATATTGATAATGATTACTATACCATAACGTGACATGAGAATGATGCAGCGAACACAAAATGCTCTCATTGGCCAAAACAATGTTCAAGAGTTGTAAAGCTCAAGAGTTTAGAGTTTTTATTTGTTTATTGACTTAATATTCTGATTCTAAAAGGCAGATTCAATGGTTGTGTTTCCAGTAACTCACCAAGCACATTGACAAAAGCATTAGCCAGCAGGTAGCCAAACTCATTGGAGGCGTTGCACTGGTAGACAGCGCTGGAGCCAGTCTGGACGTCGCTCAGAATCACTGTGTCGTCCTCCACCTTCCGACTCATGTCCTTTGGAGAGTCTATCAAGGGATCACAGGCTAGATATACAGTATGTCACACATTCAATCCTCTGCTCACTCTTCCTCCTGCACATCTGGATGTTCATACTCACTTGAGAGATAACATCATATAGATGTGTGCTCTGGCCACATAGGGGATGAATCCTAATTTGATTGGATACTCTACTTGCGCGCAGCACCATATTTTGTGCAAATCCCTCATTGACATCAATGAATGATTTATGCAATAGGATATGAGCTCTGCAGCTGTTCTACCTATTTAAGTGAAACACACGGACTATAAATCTCTCTGGATAAGAGCGTTTGCTAAATTACTAAAATGTAAATGTACGCTTCAGTGTGCATTTCTCCAGTTAGGATTCGTTCCATTGAGCCTCTGTCTGGGGTGGAAGTGTACTAGACTCACCTTCGACGGGGACTCCGTTGACGGACCAGGCGATTTGGGGCTTGGGGTCTCCACTGACCCTGCAGGTAAGGATGCCCGTCTCCTTCGGGGCCAGGATCAGGTTCCTGGGGGCACTGATCCAGAACGGAGCCGCTGGGGGGGGAAGGGGGGGTGAAAGATAGTCAGAGAAAGAGAGAGAGAGGGACAGACCTGTAGAATACCCCTTTTAAAATCGGTAACACTGTAAAGGTACTAGTGTTAGGAACATTACTGTTACGGTAACACTGTAAAGGTGCTAGTGTTAGGAACATTACTGTTACGGTAACACTGTAAAGGTACTAGTGTTAGGAACATTACTGTTACGGTAACACTGTAAAGGTGCTAGTGTTAGGAACATTACTGTTACGGTAAGACTGTAAAGGTACTAGTGTTAGGAACATTTCTGTTACGGTAACACTGTAAAGGTACTAGTGTTAGGAACATTACTGTTACGGTAACACTGTAAAGGTACTAGTGTTAGGAACATTACTGTTACAGTAACACTGTAAAGGTACTAGTGTTAGGAACATTACTGTTACGGTAACACTGTAAAGGTACTAGTGTTAGGAACATTACTGTTACGGTAACACTGTAAAGGTACTAGTGTTAGGAACATTACTGTTACGGTAACACTGTAAAGGTACTAGTGGTAGGAACATTACTGTTACGGTAACACTGTAAAGGTACTAGTGTTAGGAACATTACTGTTACGGTAACACTGTAAAGGTACTAGTGTTAGGAACATTACTGTTACGGTAACACTGTAAAGGTACTAGTGTTAGGAACATTACTGTTACGGTAACACTGTAAAGGTATTAGTGTTAGGAACATTACTCTTACGGTAACACTGTAAAGGTACTAGTGTTAGGAACATTACTGTTACGGTAACACTGTAAAGGTACTAGTGTTAGGAACATTACTGTTACGGTAACACTGTAAAGGTACTAGTGTTAGGAACATTTCTCCACAAATTCCCTCTAGCCCAAACTCTTCGTTGTGTCACAGACCTTTGACGTTGACTTTGATGGTGTGATGGGCGGAACCTAGGCTGTTCTTGGCCGTGCAGCGGTAGTCCCCGGCGTCCGCCTCCATCACATCTGCGATCTTCAACGTCTTCTGGAAGTTGTGGAAGGACATCCGGCTGCTAGGAAGATCGCCACTCTCCTTATACCAGGACACCTCCGGAGTCGGGCTAGCAGAAACAACATCAACAAAATAAATCACTTACCAATATCTGTGTATTGTCCACAGTCCAAGAACAGACAGACAGCTAGTCAAATGTTGTCTAGGTAACCAGCCTGATTTTGCAATACCAAACATGTTGTTGTCTTGACAAGGCAACAAAGTAGTATTGCTGAATGTCACATACAAAGATTAAACAAATCAACCTGCCCTTGTGCAAAAACAGAAGTAAAAACCTTGTGCCCAGCAGTCTTGTTCATGCAGTGTTGTGGGCGTACTTACAGTCCTTCAGCGATACACTCTAGCTCCAGAACCCCTCCCCTCAGGGCCATCTGGGTGCTGCTCCGCCCCAGAGGAGCCATGAAGCTGGGTCGCCGCTCCCCCGATGGACTGTCTGGAGAACAGGACAGGAAACACAATCATCTCACCACCAGAACCACACCCTCTTATACCCTGTTCACACTACTGAGCCAATCCGAGCTGAGCCAAGCTAAATAGTACTTCACTGACCTGGGTGGTGGGTAAATATAGTTGCTGAATTGTGGAAAGGCTATAACTGTCTGTAGCTAGCTGTGACCATTCAGTTCGTAGAGCCAGTAGTCCAGCACCAGCGGCATATAGACTATTAAAGGATAGTAGTAATATCCCGTGCTGTTATGGACTGTGATAGTGGATATATAATGAGTTAACTGTAGCCAGGCAGGCCCTACGTTGGCCCTTTCACAGGCTGCTTCCCAAATGGCTCCCTTTTCCCCATAGTGCACTATATAGGACCACTGGTCTAAAGTAGACACACAACACCTGGAGAGTCAGGCCGTCCAGTCGTCAATCTGTTGCCATGACAACCAAGGGATCTAGGATCTCTCACTTAGTATCCTTCCTCGATATAATCATATGACAGATTTTAGCCTCATGCTAGCTACGGCTGCTATGATTCTGACATGTTTAGCCCTAAGCAAGCCCTTACTGAAAGGTCTTGGTAAATCTCTTGCAGTCATTTTACAATGAGACTAGATTGAGTGAGTAGAGCTGGGGGGAATGTGTGGTATACAGCACATTGACGTGAACCGCTGATTGGATGGACAGAACACAGATTGTGTTTAATGATCTTTCCATGCATGCCTTTTTCAGGGTCAGAGACTTACATTAAAAGAACATGGAAAGATCTAGATGAGAGAGGGAGAAAATACTGTATACGGCTCAGACAAGAGTTTCATCATACTAGTCCTGTATGCTGTGTGCTTCACTTTGGATTTCATCATCTAACTATTGGGTTATGTGTTGAATTTAAACTAGGAGGAGCATCCTTTTTACTATGAATAATGCTAAACTAATGAGAAGCTTATGGTTAACGTTAGTAGATGAATGCCCATTGGTTAACATTAGTAGATGAATACCATTGGTTTGGAAGGAATATCCATCCAAAGAAAGGAACATCCATTGCAGTAAAGAAAATGGATTTGATTGGTTGCTTTTTCTTGATGGGTTTCCTACAAATGAATCCACCTTTTAGGCATTTGGTTTTCCAAGTGAGAAGGTAAGCTAAGTTAACACAGTACAGGGTAAAGGGAGAGGGTTTGGTTATGGAATGTAATTAACATTGTTTGATGTTATTTTGTTATATTATGTTATCAATGTTAATTTAGTCACACTGGATGAGGTTGGGAGTAGATGATCAGGTCAGGTATATTCCAGGTAGGTTATACTACAGGTGTTGGAGTCAGGTTGGTCAGGTATATTCCAGGTAGGTTATACTACAGGTGTTGGAGTCAGGTGGGTCAGGTATATTCCAGGTAGGTTATACTACAGGTGTTGGAGGCAGGTGGGTCAGGTATATTCCAGGTAGGTTATACTACAGGTGTTGGAGTCAGGTGGGTCAGGTATATTCCAGGTAGGTTATACTACAGGTGTTGGAGGCAGGTGGGTCAGGTATATTCCAGGTAGGTTATACTACAGGTGTTGGAGTCAGGTGGGTCAGGTATATTCCAGGTAGGTTATACTACAGGTGTTGGAGTCAGGTGGGTCAGGTATATTCCAGGTAGGTTATACTACAGGTGTTGGAGTCAGGTGGGTCAGGTATACTCCAGGTAGGTTATACTACAGGTGTTGGAGTCAGGTGGGTCAGGTATATTCCAGGTAGGTTATACTACATGTGTTGGAGTCAGGTATATTCCAGGTAGGTTATACTACAGGTGTTGGAGGCAGGTGGGTCAGGTATATTCCAGGTAGGTTATACTACAGGTGTTGGAGTCAGGTGGGTCAGATATATTCCAGGTAGGTTATACTACAGGTGTTGGAGTCAGGTGGGTCAGGTATATTCCAGGTAGGTTATACTACAGGTGTTGGAGTCAGGTGGGTCAGGTATATGCCAGGTAGGTTATACTACAGGTGTTGGAGTCAGGTGGGTCAGGTATATTCCAGGTAGGTTATACTACAGGTGTTGGAGGCAGGTGGGTCAGGTATATTCCAGGTAGGTTATACTACAGGTGTTGGAGTTAGGTGGGTCAGGTATATTCCAGGTAGGTTATACTACAGGTGTTGGAGTCAGGTGGGTCAGGTATATTCCAGGTAGGTTATACTACAGGTGTTGGAGTCAGGTGGGTCAGGTATATTCCAGGTAGGTTAGAATAAAAGGAGGAGTTGGGATGGGGCTGGGTTCACTTTGGGGTAAGGGGGTAAACCAGCACTCACCAACAAATAAATTGTTCGTATAATTGTACATAGCTGCCACAGTTTCATTGATTGCATCCACTGTAAAAATCAATCAGAACATCATGAGCATGCAGTACTACATAGACATCTACAGGGAACAACCATGGGGAGATTCAGTTTAGAGAAAGGGATATCATCAAACAAATATCATCAAACAACAGCAACATGAAAGGACAGTTAAAAAATCCCTCACACATTCCAATGATGAGTATTACAAAATATTCTAGAAGATTGTCACTATATTAAAATATTGCAAAACAAGGCAATGTGAAGATGCACAGAAACATGTAAACATACAATGACAAAATGTCAAGGTGTCCGCTAACACTCAGATAGGACCAGACAACTCAGGGAAGGGAGGACCCAGGGACAGCCCAGGACAAAGACCGTCTTGCCCAAATTTGCTCCCTTCGCCTTGGCCCTAACCCTTGTTTACAGATCTGAAGGGTATCGATAGGTATAAACAGTGTAGAGGTGGAGCTTCCACCTTACAGATCAGCAAACATCTAAGGTTTAGGAACCCACTGGGACTGGTTAAAAGCCTCTGTGCTGAGTGGGATGGACACTTACTGTCCAGGACTTTGACAGTGATGGGTTGTTTCTGCTGGATGGTCTGTGTGTGGGGGAAGCGGGCGTAACAGATGTAGTCGTTCCTGGTGTCGTCCAATAGGACGTTAGAGAAGTACAGGTCTCCGTTTAACGCCTGGGACACACGCGTGTTCTGAGGCAGGCGCTGGAAGTCTACGGGGGGGGGGAGAGAAGAGGAAGAGATGATGTAGCACATGAAATATTTTACACATGATGACTGTATACAATTACACTAAATATTGATGCTTACTAACAACTAAAAACAGACCCTATATAATCTCAGAACACATTGTATTGCACAGTCCGGCAATATGACTTCTAGAATTGGAGTTTACAGCATACTGTCTGGATGTAAGCCAACACACAACACTGATGTAGAAATGTATGAAACCCCTTGAAGACTTACTGTTGTCCATCCAGAAGATGATGGGAGGGGGCAGGCCTGCAGGGGGTCGACACTGCAGCACCAGAGACACTCCCACCTGTACCATGATTGCCTCTTTCCTCTCCTTCGACCACAAGGGGGACCCTGTGTCACACAAACAGACATCATACAGACAGCCGTGAGGTAGGGGCCCTGTGTAAAATGTACAACAGGGAAAATTGGAGGTAGGGGCCCTGTTTAAAATGTTCAACAGGGAGGTAGGGGCCCTGTTTAAAATGTTCAACAGGGAGGTAGGGGCCCTGTACAACAGGGAGTTAGGGGCCCTGTTTAAAATGTTCAACAGGGATGTAGGGGCCCTGTACAACAGGGAGTTAGGGGCCCTGTTTAAAATGTTCAACAGGGAGGTAGGGGCCCTGTACAACAGGGAGTTAGGGGCCCTGTTTAAATGTACAACAGGGAGGTAGGGGCCCTGTTTAAAATGTTCAACAGGGAGGTAGGGGCCCTGTTTAAAATGTTCAACAGGGAGGTAGGGGCCCTGTTTAAAATGTACAACAGGGAGGTAGGGGCCCTGTTTAAAATGTACAACAGGGAGGTAGGGGCCCTGTTTAAAATGTTCTACAGGGAGGTAGGGGCCCTGTTTAAAATGTTCTACAGGGAGGTAGGGGCCCTGTTTAAAATGTTCTACAGGGAGGTAGGGGCCCTGTTTAAAATGTTCAACAGGGAGGTAGGGGCCCTGTTTAAAATGTTCTACAGGGAGGTAGGGGCCCTGTTTAAAATGTTCTACAGGGAGGTAGGGGCCCTGTTTAAAATGTACAACAGGGAGGTAGGGGCCCTGTTTAAAATGTTCTACAGGGAGGTAGGGGCCCTGTTTAAAATGTACAACAGGGAGGTAGGGGCCCTGTTTAAAATGTACAACAGGGAGGTAGGGGCCCTGTTTAAAATGTTCAACAGGGAGGTAGGGGCCCTGTTTAAAATGTACAACAGGGAGGTAGGGGCCCTGTTTAAAATGTTCTACAGGGAGGTAGGGGCCCTGTTTAAAATGTACAACAGGGAGGTAGGGGCCCTGTTTAAAATGTTCTACAGGGAGGTAGGGGCCCTGTTTAAAATGTTCTACAGGGAGGTAGGGGCCCTGTTTAAAATGTACAACAGTGAGTTATGTCTTTAAAATATCAGAATGGTTAACTATAATCTGTAAAGACATTGAAAATATCTGCTGATTGTAATACTTGTTCAATACAGATTCATCATTCCTTCAGGGAGAGTTTACAAAGTGGATAGGTTTGTTATGGCTGGAATCCCAGGGTAAAAGAGTTGTACTAAGGTTGGCTAAGGTTAAAAACAGGCTAAGGTTAAAGACAGGCTCAGGTTAAAGACAGATTAAGGTTAAAAACAGGCTATGGTTAAAGACAGGCTAAGGTTAAAAACAGGCTAAGGTTAAAAACAGGCTAAGGTTAAAAACAGGCTAAGGTTAAAGACAGGCTCAGGGTAAAGACAGGCTAAGGTTAAAGACAGGCTAAGGTTAAAGACAGGCTAAGGTTAAAGACAGGCTAAGGTTAAAGACAGGCTCTGGGTAAAGACAGGCTCAGGGTAAAGACAGGCTCAGGGTAAAGACAGGCTAAGGTTAAAGACAGGCTAAGGTTAAAGACAGGCTCAGGTTAAAGACAGGCTCAGGGTAAAGACAGGCTAAGGTTAAAGACAGGCTAAGGTTAAAGACAGGCTCTGGGTAAAGACAGGCTCAGGGTAAAGACAGGCTCAGGGTAAAGACAGGCTAAGGTTAAAGACAGGCTAAGGTTAAAGACAGGCTCAGGTTAAAGACAGGCTCAGGGTAAAGACAGGCTCAGTAACAGTTGGAAATAACGGTTCTTACTCGACTGTCTGATGACGATGTTGTTGGAAACTGCAGTCCCGTGCTCGTTGCGTGCGGTACACTGGTATATCCCCTCGTAGGCCTCAGCCTTCTCCCCACTGATGTCTATGACCAGCGTCCCTGAGCTCGGCTTCATCAACACCTTAGAGTCCTTCTCCACGTCAAAATGTGTCCCATTCCGTGTCCAGGAAAAGCTGGATGAAACATAAGGGGTTAAAGTAGGCTAGAGTAGAGTAGAGTAGAGTAGAGTAGAGTAGAGTAGAGTAGAGTACAGTACAGTACAGCACAGTACAGTACAGTACAGTAGAAAATGTAATTGACACTACATGGAATAGGGCTGAATAACAATGACTAGTCATTGGGAATCATGTGATTCATTTGGAAACCTCCTCTTGAGGGTCAGTACTGTAGGTGGTGTATCTAATAGTTTAGAAACCTCCTCTTGAGGGTCAGTACTGTAGGTGGTGTATCTAATGGTTTAGAAACCTCCTCTTGAGGGTCAGTACTGTAGGTGGTGTATCTAATGGTTTAGAAACCTCCTCTTGAGGGTCAGTACTGTAGGTGGTGATGTATCTAATGGTTTAGAAACCTCCTCTTGAGGGTCAGTACTGTAGGTGGTGTATCTAATGGTTTAGAAACCTCCTCTTGAGGGTCAGTACTGTAGGTGGTGATGTATCTAATGGTTTAGAAACCTCCTCTTGAGGGTCAGTACTGTAGGTGGTGTATCTAATGGTTTAGAAACCTCCTCTTGAGGGTCAGTACTGTAGGTGATGTATCTAATAGTTTAGAAACCTCCTCTTGAGGGTCAGTACTGTAGGTGGTGTATCTAATGGTTTAGAAACCTCCTCTTGAGGGTCAGTACTGTAGGTGGTGATGTATCTAATAGTTTAGAAACCTCCTCTTGAGGGTCAGTACTGTAGGTGGTGTATCTAATGGTTTAGAAACCTCCTCTAGAGGGTCAGTACTGTAGGTGTGTCACAGCTGTCTTCAGAAATGGACCAAGGCGCAGCAGGAATGTGGATACTCATATTTTAATTCAAAAAAGGAGTAAAGCATCCACCGGACAAAAACAATAGACGACAGCAACAGTCTTGCAGGCACACAAAACGCAATGCAAGAACAACTACCCACAACCCCAAAGAAAAACACACACTACTATATAGGACTCCCAATCAAAGGCAACTCAACACACCTGCCTTCAATTGGGAGTCCAATCACCAACACAACACTTAACACACAAAACCCTGCCACATCCTGACCAAAACTAATCCAATTGCTCCCTCTGCTGGTCAGGACGTGACAAGGTGGTGTATCTAATGGTTTAGAAACCTCCTCTTGAGGGTCAGTACTGTAGGTGGTGTATCTAATAGTTTAGAAACCTCCTCTTGAGGGTCAGTACTGTAGGTGGTGATGTATCTAATAGTTTAGAAACCTCCTCTTGAGGGTCAGTACTGTAGGTGGTGTATCTAATGGTTTAGAAACCTCCTCTTGAGGGTCAGTACTGTAGGTGGTGTATCTAATGGTTTAGAAACCTCCTCTTGAGGGTCAGTACTGTAGGTGATGTATCTAATAGTTTAGAAACCTCCTCTTGAGGGTCAGTACTGTAGGTGGTGTATCTAATGGTTTAGAAACCTCCTCTTGAGGGTCAGTACTTGTAGGTGGTGTATCTAATGGTTTAGAAACCTCCTCTAGAGGGTCAGTACTGTAGGTGTGTCACAGCTGTCTTCAGAAATGGACCAAGGCGCAGCAGGAATGTGGATACTCATATTTTAATTCAAAAAAGGAGTAAAGCATCCACCGGACAAAAACAATAGACGACAGCAACAGTCTTGCAGGCACACAAAACGCAATGCAAGAACAACTACCCACAACCCCAAAGAAAAACACACACTACTATATAGGACTCCCAATCAAAGGCAACTCAACACACCTGCCTTCAATTGGGAGTCCAATCACCAACACAACACTTAACACACAAAACCCTGCCACATCCTGACCAAAACTAATCCAATTGCTCCCTCTGTTGGTCAGGACGTGACAAGGTGGTGTATCTAATGGTTTAGAAACCTCCTCTTGAGGGTCAGTACTGTAGGTGGTGTATCTAATAGTTTAGAAACCTCCTCTTGAGGGTCAGTACTGTAGGTGGTGATGTATCTAATAGTTTAGAAACCTCCTCTTGAGGGTCAGTACTGTAGGTGGTGATGTATCTAATAGTTTAGAAACCTCCTCTTGAGGGTCAGTACTGTAGGTGGTGTATCTAATGGTTTAGAAACCTCCTCTTGAGGGTCAGTACTGTAGGTGGTGTTTCTAATGGTTTAGAAACCTCCTCTTGAGGGTCAGTACTGTAGGTGGTGTATCTAATAGTTTAGAAACCTCCTCTTGAGGGTCAGTACTGTAGGTGGTGATGTATCTAATGGTTTAGAAACCTCCTCTTGAGGGTCAGTACTGTAGGTGGTGTATCTAATGGTTTAGAAACCTCCTCTTGAGGGTCAGTACTGTAGGTGGTGATGTATCTAATAGTTTAGAAACCTCCTCTTGAGGGTCAGTACTGTAGGTGGTGTATCTAATAGTTTAGAAACCTCCTCTTGAGGGTCAGTACTGTAGGTGGTGTATCTAATGGTTTAGAAACCTCCTCTTGAGGGTCAGTACTGTAGGTGGTGTATCTAATGGTTTAGAAACCTCCTCTTGAGGGTCAGTACTGTAGGTGGTGTATCTAAAAGTTTAGAAACCTCCTCTTGAGGGTCAGTACTGTAGGTGGTGTATCTAAAAGTTTAGAAACCTCCTCTTGAGGGTCAGTACTGTAGGTGGTGATGTATCTAATGGTTTAGAAACCTCCTCTTGAGGGTCAGTACTGTAGGTGGTGTATCTAATGGTTTAGAAACCTCCTCTTGAGGGTCAGTACTGTAGGTGGTGGTGTGTCTAATGGTGTATCTGTAACCTTAAAGGGTTCTCCTATGGGGACAGCCAAATAACCCTTTTTGATTCAAGATACCACCTTTTATTTCTAAGAGTGTAGAGACCCTCAAGAGGGAGTTTCTACTTAACTGTAGGTAGTTAGGCGCAGTCAGGTGTCACAGTCAAGTGTTACTAAAGCGATGGACGATGGGTCTCTATGGTAATGGTCTCCATGGGGATTTATTCACACAGCATTCCACTCACCTGGGATGCGGCTTCCCTTTGGCCTCACAGTAGATGAGGATGTTCTCCCGAGGGTCGATGATGAAATCCTTAGGTGATTGGTGGGTTATAGTGGGAGGCTGTGGTACTGGAGGAGAGGGGTAAGAGGAGTGTTAAACAGAGGTAAATCTATACACACTTCACTCCACAATGTACACACACACACACACAGTGAGAGAGAGACACACACACTCACAAACACACACATATGCACACACACACACTCACTCAGAGAGAGAAGCAGACGCAACACGTTAGCAACACGTTAGCAACACGTTAGCAACACGTTAGCAACACGTTAGCCAGCATTAAATCAAATGGAAGGAAAAGTAAAGAGCATGCACTCAGCAGGATAAGATGCAGCAAACACTTCCTGTAGCGATCAACCACAGCACATTGTCTAGTGGACTACTAGACAACTAGAGAACATGCTACATGTATATCATCACTTCATCTTATTATTCCTATGGATGATAATTGTATTCCCATTCAATTAAATGGTTCAAACATCAGTAACAAACATGAAATCACAAACCTCAATAAAAAGCTTGTTTGTAAACACAGGGGCCAAAATAGCTGCATGCAAATTTAGCAACGTCACTCCAATCCCCACAACAGTAAGATCTCCACACTCCATCACTCCACAGCACATCTCACAGCAGAGTCAGAGTCATGGACCCATCACTTACATCCTTCCAGAACCTTAGCTTTTTGTCCCCCATGAATGGTCATAAAAACGTTGCGGAAGGTGAGGAAAGCTAAGTATTAGTCAACAGGCAGATAAAGATAATGTGGGTAATGTCTGAGTGCCAAATGACAGCCTATTCCCTATATACTGTAGTGCACTACTTTTGACCAGCGTGCATAGGGCTCTGGTCAGAAGTAGTGCACTATAAAGGGATTAGGGTGCCATTTGGGATGCATACAATGTGGCAAGACAGTACTAGAGGATTCCTCTCCACTGTGGTTGAACTAAATCATCATGTGAGATCTGTCCCAACATGCATATCATGTCACCATACAGTGTTGTTGAGATGCAAGTCACTGGACGGGAGCTACTGTATCTATGGTAAATTGACTGGATGCTTCCAAACCCTCTATATACTAACTTGTAACCAGTAATGTCATGAAATCTGAAAACAAATAATTCCAGTAACAAAATAATACAGTACCCATTCAATATTGTGATCTACAGTCACCATATCCTGCTGTACTTACGGTCAAGAGGCACTTCTAAGGCTGTGGTCATGCGACCAAGGAATATCACCAGCAAAGCACCGCTGCTCAGCACCCATTTCCACTTCCTGTCCATGGTCCAGCGTGTCACGTTAAAAGTCTTCCCCCCTGGTCAGAGCTCTCCACAA